>NC_080670.1:32636933-32947290 GCF_030247195.1 Topomyia yanbarensis
CCTCGTATACACCTTCCTAAAAACCGTCAATATACAAATTTAACTGCCCATTTTATTGTTCTTACCGTTCTCAGAAGTGCCCTCTTCCGCCTGTACCATACGCCCGAGATGGTTTGGTGCGACTCCAAGGCGATACAGAACATCTCTGTCGAATAAGCCAACAAACACGGGACCTACAACACGAACATTACACGCGCAACTCGAAGTCTTTCCGATCCACATCTGAGCCGTACTACGAAATCGTCTGGAGGAACCTCTGCCGTCTTGAGGAAGACCACCCGGCATCCCAGTACATGATTGTTCCTGATGAATGCCACCCGAGTCTGTAATCTATGCCGTTGATCTCCCGATGCCTGATACTGAAAGTTTATTATTTTCTCCCCCTGCCATCTTATTATTATACCTAGAAGTATCACACCTATCCCCTCCACCTTCAAATATCTTCCCTAAGCTAAATGCTAAATGCCCCTCCTGTGTCTTCTAGATTCAACTATTATATTACATAATCTCTTTGAAAATGACCAAGTCTACTACCACATAAAAATAACTCTAATTAACCTTCCCGAATCTTTACAAAATTCAATGCCGCCCTCTAGATATTCCTATTTTAAAGATAGTCGTACAAATTGTCCCCCTTAGCTAAACATTATTTGCTCCAATAATCTCACTGCCAAAAATGTCAAACCATATTGCCATAAAAACTAAATGAACCCCCCCCCCCTCTCTGGCGAAAAATATATTATCCCCTCGTGTATATGTACAAAATAGCTATGAAATCTCCGAAGTTTTATTTTAAAAAAATCAATATGTAATCCCCTAGTTTTAAGAAATTTAAAATGTAAAGCAAAACAAAATTGGCACCTTTAAGCTAACGCAAACGTGCCTTATCTAAAAAACGAATTGAAAAAAAAATATTCTAAGCTAAAAATCACTAAAACTTGAGTATAATGAGGTTGAAGAGTAGATGACGAAAAAGGATGCCTGAAGCCATTTTGGAATCCAAAGTGATGACTTCCGGTATAGATAATTTCTATATAACCTCAACAATATGGATATTTTCGGAATAGGGTTAACGAGTAGACCACGGAAATCGATATCTGAAGCCTTTTCACAATCTAAAAATGGCCACTTGTGGTGGTATTAATAAATTCTCTATAGTCTCAACAATATAAATACTTTCGGAATCGAGTAGACGAGTACATGACGAAAATCGATGTCGGAAGCCGTTTTGAAACCCAAAACTGCAACTTCCAGCTTAGATAAATTCAAAATAGCGACTTCCGGTGTAGATTAATTCTCTAACCTCTAAGCTCACCTGGCGACTTACGGTTTAGACAAAACTTTAGACAAACTTCAACAATATGGATATTTTCGGAGTGTGGCTGACGAGTAGACGACGGAATTCAATGTCTGAAGACAATCCAAAATGGCGACTTCCGGTTCAGATACATTCTCCATGACCAAAACAATGAAACTCAACAATATTGTCAGAATGGGATTAACGATTAGATGACGGAGATCGATGGTGGCAGCCATTTTGTAAACCAAGATGGCGACATTCATTATAACCTCAACAATATGAGTATTTTCAGAATGCCAAAATTATATAGTAGATGTATAGGTATAAATATAGTGATGATATGACTATAGAAAATGATATGGTTATAGAAAATTTGATATTTTTGTAGAAAATTTTGCTCAACCGGATATTGCTATTTTGGCCTGCCAAAATGACGTCACTCATCGATTACCATCATCTACTCGTCAATTGGCTTGGCGGCTTATGAACCTTATGGTTACGGTTATAGAAATTTTCGCTCAGCCGGAACTCGCGATCTTGGTTCTTAAAAATGGTGCCAAACATCCATTTGCATCATCTACTCGTTTATTCTGTTTTATTATTTTGATTATCGAGAAAATTGCTCAAACGAAAGTCTTGGATCTCAAAATGATGCTAAATATCCATTTCTACCATCTACTCGTCAAGCGCGTTTTGAAAATTTCCATTCGTAGGGTTATCGAGTATATTGCTCACTTGGTCAATGTTAGGTCAGACTGGACTGAAAAAAAAATCTAAGAAAGAGAGATAATGATAGAACTGGATGCAGAATTTCTTCTGCTACATTCGACTTCTGTCAGATATAGAATATATTACAATAAGCAACAATTATGTCAAACAATATTTCGAATTATAACGTTAAGGATACCGCGATTCAATCTTTAAACACGTTTTTTCTCGAAATCAATTTAATGGCAATAAGTCCAGTCCGATTTAACACCGACCAATTGGAAGTCGCATTCGTGGGTCACGAAATGGCGCCAAACATCCTTTTCCATCATCCACTCGTCAAGCCCGTTTCAAAATTGTTAGGGTTATCGAGAATATTACTAATATTAGTCGCCATCTTGGATCTCAAAATGACGCCTAACATATATTTCCATCATCTACTCGTCAAGCTCGTTCCAAAAATACTCATTCGTAGGATTATCAAGTGTATTGCTTAATAGGAAGTCGCCTTTTTGGTTCTCAAAATGGCGCCAAACAGCCATTTTCATCATCTACTCACCAATTCCGTCCAAAAAGTTGCCATCTTGGATTTCAAAAAGGTCCCAAAGATTCATTTCCTTCATCTACTCGTCGAGCTCGTCCCAAAACTACCTATAATGTTAGGGTTATCGAGTTTATAGCTCAACTGCAAGTCACCATCTTGGATCTCAAAATGGAGCCAAGCATCCATTTTAATCATCTACTATAGCAAATCGAACAGAAAAAGAAAAAAATATATGATAAAATAATCAAAAAAGCAAACACAACAAAAACAACAATCAGAATTAAAAGATATATGAATAGCACAAAAAAGGCAAAAACGCAAAAAATAACAAAAATTGTGAATGTAGCGAATAGAACAAGAATAGACTACACACTGGAAATGCCTAACAAACATAACAAATATAGCATGAGTTTCTGCAGTCACAGGGAGAAAATGATCAATTATGTTGCATTCCCGTTAGCGTTTCGACCCGTGCATATTTGGGCCTACTTGAGGATCCTTTTTATTATAAGAAACAAATGCGAGAGCCTCAATGTTTGCTGAGGTGGTTTTCACTTACGGAGCTCTTACTCTTTGAGATAGTTTGCTTAAAATTTAAATTAAAGGTTTTGAAAGAACTCGATAAAAATGATCTTTCGAATAACGCACACTTGCTGATAGCACTAAAGTGGGTTTTTTTCGAAAGTTATCCTACAGGAGATGTTGAGCTGATCTGATTGTCTGATTGTGATGTTGTGAGTCTACGGTTCAGATGTGCGCGGGCGTAGAGCGAATTTATGATCGCGTGGGAATGAGCGTTTACGACCGCGCTAATCAATTTATAAGTGCAATATCGTTTACTAAACCATCATTTTTGTGTTTGCGAAATCTTTGTCGTAGTTATGCGTGGATGTTCGCAATTGCAGGTTCGTCTTGGTGTTTCATCGCGAAGGGCTCGGGCGTTTGTAAGTTAACGTGTTCGATCGCGTGGGCCTTTGCATGTCACGTAGATGTTTGTATATAGCGTGTGTATAACTTTAATTTCGTCACCATCGCCTACTCGCGTGTGTTCTTAGACGATCGTGCAGACCGCGAATCGGATACTTAATTTTCAGTGTACGATTCATATGTTAAAAAATAATGAGTTCTCCGATATCACTAGTGTGCCCGGTCATGCCGCCATGGGGCGTGTTTTCTAGTGGATATGATCGTCATTGTTTTTACTGATTGCTCCAACTGAAGGCATGGGCCTATACTGCTAGGTCTAAGAGTAGAGACTTCCGGAGGTCACTGCGCCAACACGAGCGTTTCAAAGTTCATTCTTGAGACCGCTTTATAAGTGCTAAAACGTGCACCTAGTCATCGGGGCGTTATCCTGTTTATAAGATCGCGGCCGTAGATGTCCGTGCAAGATCGCGGGCGCAGGTGTGCGTGCATAATCACGAAGGGCTCGAGCGTTTGTTTGTGAACATATTTGGCGCGTTTGCTCGCGTGTATCACGTGACTTCATGTGGATAAATCCAATTTTATAACCGTGTGGCCTTTGACATATTCGCGTGTGTATTTTTGTTCAGTTTAATGGAAGATGAAATAAAGTGAGTTCAATTTGTGTTTCTAGTTAAGAGGTCCTTTTTCTTAGAAGTATCCTCGCTGTGGTGACAAAGTTTCCCTTTTCTTACCTCTCCAGAATATGAGAATTTATACCCGGAAAGCATCAATATTCAGACATCTCCGCGAAAAGCATCGTTTTCTTCTAAAGAGATCAAACTTTCTTAGATTATTTAATTTTTTAATTTATTTGGACATAAAGTAGCGACAAACCTTCGCGCACCATATGTCTCTTCTTTGTCTATATTGAATAGCAGCAACGGTGAGCAGGTGAAGTTAGATTTCACATTCGACAGTCAGATTATTGTGAGCTCTCGCACTCGTTTTAGAAATTGTCACGAAAATCCTTTCTCTCCATCACAAAGGGAGCAAGAAAATGCCATTTGTTTAATATCTACAGGCATCGCTTCGGGTTTCACTCCTCACCCCATATCTATTAGGCATTCATAATCCAGACAGAAACATTGAAATACTGACTCTTTTTCACGCCACGGATTATTCCGTGCACTTCAAAACAGATTGATGAATGGTTCAACAGCATCCGCCGTTCGTAGAGCTCATTTGACAGTCGACGATCGATCACCACTTTTGCCTGATCAACCGAACACAATGACTTTGTTAGCTGAAGCATTTGTTTTATTTTTACAATGATAATGTAATTCCCATGGTTTGTTTGTCCGCGTCGAAAAAAAAAAGAATTCTTTATGCATCGGGAAATAATAGAATCCGTTTTTTCCAGTAACTTAATCAATCCCACGCCATTTTCTCATTTTCTCATTTTCATTCACTCTTAATGGTCGATTTTGCTTGACTATTTCAATGGAATTCTGCTGCATTATTCATACAACTGAGCTGATGTCGATGGGATCAGCATCAGCACGGTTCCCTTCGGTTTATGAATACTACCTACTATGTACTACCGCCGTTGCCGTTTAGTTCGTTCCTGGTCGTTACTCCCACACAATTCCGCTCGATAAACGATGTGCTAGGATAAACTGGTCGGGAGGAGTTGTTTTTCCATTACTACCATCAACGCTAGTGGGAACCCAAGGAGAGCAGTTGCACGTTCCCCGAGATTAGCTGCCTTGTTTAATTTGCATTTTAAGGGGGGATATTTTCATGACCCCTGACTGGCTGTCAACGCTGACGACGTCGTTCGTTTGAGGGCTCTGTCCCTGTGAGTCTGGAAAAGATTGGCATCGACGACGATGGGTTGTGGCATTGCAAACCGTAAAAGAGTTTTTTTAAGGTTCGACTTTGTAGTGCTAATTAGAAGCGATGATTGTAATGACACCTTAAAATACAATTTAGTGCAGGGATACTCTCAAATCATGGCAGAAATTGTATATTAGTTGCCGTGCGGCATACATGATTTATGAACGTTGTTTAATTACCGTCGGTTGAACTTTGACTCATAAAGGCACGCCCCCGGTCCCAGTCGGTGGATATTCCAACTCATTTTCTAGCGTAAAGCACTTGTTGGAGCTTTCATCACTGCGGGTTGAATAATGACGAAATAGAAATCAGGTCCCGACTAACTTTCCGTAACCTTGCTCAGGACGGAACTTTCTACATCGAACAACCAATAGCATTGACAACAGCAATCAGAGCAGTGGAAAGAGTTTCTACTTTTCAATGCTCAACATTTTCCCCGAACAACTAGACGCTATGGCAGCTGAGCACACAAAGTGAAACTTTTCCCGGTCGATGGTGCACTTGTAAGCCGAACAGTCTGATCGACCATCCGAACGAAGTTGCAACAATGAACAATAGTATGTCCCTGATATTCTCCGTTCAATTCCGGTTCTATTCAATGAAAAAAATTTCACTCTAGTTTAGAAAGTCTACGGGAAACCATGGACAAGATTAGTGTGCTTGTGTTAGAAAGGAGATCGCAGATCTTAATCAGCACAGATTGTTTATCCCATCGGCAATTTTGATTGATAGCTTCTAATTTTCCACGTCAAGCGTTTTCTCAATAAATTTCGCAAATTAAACTTACCGACTTTTTGGGTTTTCAAAACGGCGTACGATTCAGTGAAACGAACTGCGGTGAAGACTGCTTGAGTATAGCCTTCCGACAAAACTGATTAAGCTGATCGTGTGACGCTAGTTGGGGCTAACTCATGCGCCAAAATAACCCGAGAGAGACATTCGACCTGTTTATGACATTAGATGGATGAAATCAGGGTGACGCACACTAATCTCTTCTTCAGCAATAACGCTTGAAGGTGCGATTCGACGATCTGATGCGCAAAGAACTGAACCATCATCACATGCTTCATAGCTTCGCGAACGACATCGACATCATTCGCGTTGATTGCGGAGTAGTGGTAGAGGCAGTTGTGCCTTTTAACTCTTGGCGACGCAGTGGGACGTATACGTCCCACCTACTTCTCCTAAGTTTTTATTGGATTTCTAGTTTGCGTTGACATATAAATACGAATTCTTTCTTTTAATCAACTCTTAGGGTGTAAGGAGTACAACTAGCACAAAAGTTATGTGAAACAATTAAAACTCGAAAATCTCATTTTTTTACAATAAATTCGGCTGTGTCTGAACAAATAGTCCTAGAGATCAAAAAAAAATGTCATGTATCTTAAACATTGAACTAAATAATAGATTTTTTTCAAAACTTTTCGTTGGTCAATTTTTTAGGAAAAAATTATCAAAATATGCAAAAATAGAGTTTATATTTCGATTTTGTTGGCTATTTTCGGCAAATTTGAGACTAAGAGAAACGAAAGCAATGAAATTGAAAGACGGATAGGTATTCTAGAGCGAATCAGTTATAAACTTAGAACGGAAAACTAGAACTAGGCAGGCTCATATGGGCATGATCGAAAGGAAATGTGAAGAATTCTTTGCCTTATGCAGAGTAGGAGTTGGGCGTTGCACCCAAGTCTACCGCATGGTCTATGGTAGAACATAACTCATCATCATGTTTTACCGCCGACGCCGGCAAAAAATTCTTCACAAATCCTCGCCTAGAACGACCATGCGATCATTCTTCTCCCTTTCTGCTAGCATCAAGCCGTGACGTATGCATTCAATCGACACCAAGCTATCGGTGTCGGCGGTAAAACATGATGATGAGTTATGTTCTACCATAGACCATGCGGTAGACTTGGGTGCAACGCCCAACTCCTACTCTGCATAAGGCAAAGAATTCTTCACATTTCCTTTCGATCATGCCCATATGAGCCTGCCTAGTTCTAGTTTTCCGTTCTAAGTTTATAACTGATTCGCTCTAGAATACCTATCCGTCTTTCAATTTCATTGCTTTCGTTTCTCTTAGTCTCAAATTTGCCGAAAATAGCCAACAAAATCGATACAGTAGAACCTTGCGGCAATTAAAACATAGTAACATATAAACTAGTTGGTAAAAAAGTAGATAAAAATTCGATTTCTGCTAGCTGAGCTGTGTCATTAATTGCTATCAGCCATCCGTGTGTGCGGAACGAAAAAATCAATAAGTAGTTCAATCACAATAGGATCGGTGCGACACCGATAGCTTGGTGTCGATTGAATGCATACGTCACGGCTTGATGCTAGCAGAAAGGGAGAAGAATGATCGCATGGTCGTTCTAGGCGAGGATTTGTGAAGAATTTTTTGCCGGCGTCGGCGGTAAAACATGATGATGAGTTATGTTCTACCATAGACCATGCGGTAGACTTGGGTGCAACGCCCAACTCCTACTCTGCATAAGGCAAAGAATTCTTCACATTTCCTTTCGATCATGCCCATATGAGCCTGCCTAGTTCTAGTTTTCCGTTCTAAGTTTATAACTGATTCGCTCTAGAATACCTATCCGTCTTTCAATTTCATTGCTTTCGTTTCTCTTAGTCTCAAATTTGCCGAAAATAGCCAACAAAATCGATACAGTAGAACCTTGCGGCAATTAAAACATAGTAACAGAGTTTATATTTGGTCTATAAAAGATTCGGAGAGACAGAGGTAACTTCTTAACTAGCATAAATATAGATTATGAGTTTTTTGAGGTTGCTGATTACGATTCTGATAACAGAATATGAAAATTCAAAATGGCGGCTACATAATGGCACAATTGCCATATTAGATCCACCATTTTCAATTCAATTAAATGTTCGACGTCTGAATCAGAATCGGTGACCCCGAAAACCTCTTTGTATGACTTTGTAGGCCAATATAAAATAAACTTGAAATTTAGCCAAGCGCAGTCGCCATATTGGATCCGCTATTTTGAATTTTACATTTTCGACGTTTGAATCTGAATCAGCGACTCCGAAAACCCCCTAGTATGACTTTTTAGGCCAATATAAAAACATGAAATTAAGCCAAGCACAGTCGCCATATTGGATCCGCCATTTTGAATTTCATATTGTCGGCGTTTGAATCAGAATCAACGACTCCGAAAACCCCCTTGTAAGACGTTTTAGGCCATTATAAAAAAAAACTTGAAATTTAGCAAGCACAGTCGCCATATTTGGTCAGCCATTTTGAATTTTACATTTTCGACGTCAGAATCAGAATCAGCTACCCCGAAAACCCCCTTGTAAGACATGTTAGGCTGATATAAAAAAAATGAAATTTAGCCAAGCACAGTCACCATATTGGATCCGCCATTTTGAATTTCACATTTTTTTAAGACGTTTTAGGCCATTATAAAAAAACTTGAAATTGAGACAAGCACAGTAACCATATTAGATCCGCCATTTTGAATTTAATATTTTCGACGCCTGAATCAGAATCAGCGACCCCGAAAACCACCGTAAGACGTATTAGGCCAATATAAAAAACATGAAATTCAACCAAGCACAGTCGCCATATTGGATCCGCCATTTTGAATTTTACCTTTTCGACGTCAGAATCAGAATTAGCGACCCCGAAAACCCCCCTGTAAGACGTTTTAGGTCAATATAAAAAGCATGAAATTTAGCCAAGCACAGTCGCTATATTGGATCGGCCATTTTGAATTTTACATTTTCGACGTCAGAATCAGAATCAGCGACCCCGAAAACCCCTCGTTTTGGCCAATATTTAAAAAAACATGAAAGCCTAACTTTGGTGCCCTCTTCGTGGCGAAGTTGGTAACTATAGTTTTATAACAAAAATATGATCATTCTTCCGAACAGACCATTCAGTTCAACGCAGCCTTTTGTTGGCAAATCAAATAAGTACGTGACTTTACATTCCTAAATTCAGAATTAAACTGACAACCGTTCGTGATTCGACAGAGTGTTTTTAAAACTGTGTGTTAGATTTGATTATAGTCGAAGAATTTTTCATTGCAACGTCTGTGTCAAGTTGTCGAAAATATTACAGAACTGACACATGCGGATCTGACCTTGATGTGTACATAACGTGTTCTGAAAACAATTAACGTCTCGTATCAATCAAACGGAATTAGTCAAGCTACACTCATTCTCACGACGCGAACTTTCGATTTCGCTTACATTGGTCGTGCTAAGGTCTGTTCAGGAATGTTTTTAAAAATTGTTCTGCGTTGCTTTCGAGATAGGCACCGTAATTTTACTTAAGATGAAATCTTTTTTTTAAATATTTTTTAAAAATCGTTTTTTGTTTTTTTTTTTAATTGTCATCAAATTTATAAAGTTTCAGGAGAATAAACTTCTGATCAAAGGCAAACCGATAAAAATATTTGCAAACAATCTCGGGAACAGTGCAAATTGGGTTCCAAACTTTAATGAAATTGACGACCTCGGACTAGTTCAAGGGATAATAGTACATTTCAAGGGAAAAACTTTCGACTGATTTTGATCCATTTTTGATCCATTCAACAGGAGATTTTCGACCACAATAAGAAGAAGAATCATTCTGCTGATTAATAACACTGATAACCCGGGGTTATTGTAAAATTCAGCATAGTAACACTTTGGCTGCTATGCGGTAAATGTTTCTATTTTTTGGAAACATTATACAGTATCAATTTATTTTCTTATTTGAACGCATCGGTTATCTTCAAGCTTGTCATGCTTATGCACGGAAAACCAAAAACTGCAATAACTTATTCAAACGTAGCTCTTCCTTCCCTTATTCAGTTACATGTCCGCAGGTCAAGATTCCATTGTGTATATTGAAGATGCTGCAATTGAGGTGCAACTGCACGAACTAAGTCCGCCTAGTACCCAACCTAGCCAGTCTACCTTCTCATCTCGCACAGAACGGCAGCTACAAATCGCTTCACTATAGCAAATACTAAAGCAAGCTATCAATTCTAGCACGGCTTTGTTACTTATTCACTGGTCAAACTGTACAGTATCGTTTCTCCGATAGGTGACCCACAGAAAATAAATATGCCAGTACTAAGACACTCGTCCCTGCCTCATCTCGTACAGATCAGAAGGCAAAAAGCACACAATTTACGAATAGCTTACCAACAAAACGATACTACCCGTGCCGCTCCGTTCTAACGTGTACGTGTAACTCATAGACACAGCAAAATCCCGTTACCCCCAATTGCGAGTGAAATTAGAGAATTACAAAATCAATTTCGCCCGTTTCGGGAAAACACTATCGCGGATGACGTTACGTAGACCGGTCGTAAATTTACAGTGTGCGAAGTGGATTGATCAAGATGAAAACGGAGCACGTGCTGATAGAAGCAGTGCTGAGCTCCATCACGGTACTGATGGCAAACCTGCTAGACAAAAGAGAATGAAACAGTTAGCAGTCAAAAAAGTAAGCAATGCTTATTGAGTAACGGTTTTCACTCCAATGAATTGACAAAAGTAAGACGGCTCTTCTAAATCTCTCACTCATTGGAATCTATATGGTGAGAAATTTAAACTGACCATCACTTTATTTACAATGTAAATACGGTTATGACGGTCATCTTATTACAAACAACAAGCTAGTATTAACAAACAAGCAGCTTCGGACAAATTGCTTTGCATAAAAGAAACAGAAAGGTGTAGAAAAAATCAACAAAATACCGCATGCTGCCTGAATACAATATACTGAGAATATTTCGTTTGCCACACCAATACAAAATAAATGGTACTCATGTTGCTATTACTTCAATGCGCTCTCTCTCTCTCTCGCACGGCTTCTGTGAGAGATAGTTAACTGAAACACTATGCGAGGAAAATGGAAACGAAATAACGGTCATTTTTGTTGTGATACGGTCACTTCATATTTACCGTCACAATTCAAAGACCATCGTGAGATGACGCAGCACTGGATAGAAGCGTCACATATACAGCTACATCATACGAGGCATGTAGTTCTAATAACGTTTAACTCCAGAAAGCTTCGTACCGAAGAACAACGTGCAACACGACGTCAAATACGAAAACTTCAAAACCAACGTACCCGTGTAATTGGACAATGATATTACGGAAATTCGCCTGCACGATTTGGCACCTCGCACTAGTACGGATTATATTAAATGTTCATTGTCGAGGAATGGAGAAGTAGAATTCCTCCCAAGCGCACTTGGAAAAACTTTTTTTCTTGCATTCTCAACGCTGTTCGGGTTGAGCGAATGCGGCTGAACCACTTATTTGACTTTCGAAAGCAGATCATCTCAAGATGTTAACTACATCCAAAAAACGCTATGCACGTACCCTGGACAGACGCCCACGTGTCAGTTCTGTAACCTGACGTCACACTACGGTAAGCCATGCGCCGAAACAACTAAAGAAAATTCATCTACTACAATCAGCTCCGACAAACAACCTCCGACATCTGCTGATACGCCAGTGACAACCAGCCGAAAAACAAATTCCGGACAAGCAATATTCCAAGGTATCCAGTGGCTGATATATCTTGGGAAGTAATAACACTGGGTATACCAGAGTTACTCGAAACCATAAAAAGCACCAAACATCTAACTACGGAAATCAAAGCTGCTCTACCGACGACATGGACGACGACAAACGGAACGATTAACGACAGAAATAATATTCGTTTTTGCCTTTCTTATATAGAAAGGTTATGCAATCACTCTGAAAAACGTCAACCCAGTTCTTCGAGATCGGAAAAAGTCTGTATGTGTGTATGTGTGTGTATGTATGTGCGTATGTGTCAAACAATGTCACTCATTTTTCTCAGAGATGGCTGGACCGATTTGCCCAAACTTAGTCTCAAATGAAAGGTGCAACCTTCTCATCGACTGCTATTGAATTTTGGATCGATCGGAATTCTGGTTCCGGAATTACGGGTTTAAGAGGAAAAATTAAAAATAGAATTTTTATTTTTTATGCTAAATGTCTTTAAGGTACATAAAACGTCGAGATTTGATGCAAACTCGAAAAAAAAATTTGACGAAAATTCACTTTTTTGGATTTTGGCACATTTTTGCCTCTCTCATATAGAAAGGTTATGCAATCACTCTGAAAAACGTCAACCTAATCCCGGCCTATTTTTTTGACTGGCATAAGGTTTCTGGATTTAAACAGGGGCGCAGTTGATAATTTAGGGAAAGGGGTTACCTCCCCCTCTACTATTCACTCCCCTCCCTTTAAAATCCCCTTAAATCACCCCTCAGACCACCACCCGATCCAGCCCTCATACCCCTCCCTTTCAACCCCATCATCTTTAAACCACCACTATATCACAAAGCATACCAAATTAAGCTGGGAAGTCGTTCGTTCATGGAACTTTTGCCCTCCTCACACACCCACCCCCGCGTGACAAAATAAGTTGGCAAGCAGATAACATTGATCTAATGCTGATTAGGTTAATGAAGTATGATATTTTTTTGTTTCAAGTGTTTCACCGTCGACACGTAGCTCATCAAGTTCGTGGCTGGCGAGCCATTGCACAGTGGTCCAGTATGCAAATTTAGCGGGAATTTTGAGATTTTACCAAAACTAAACAACTTAGCCTTATTAAGTCTTTGGAGAAGTTTTCGTAGTCTATGAGTCCCCTCTTTTTGTTAGAACAACAGTTAGGGTGGTTCTAATTTTACCAAAATCAAAAAATTAACTTTTTAACCATTCTAGCTAGAGCCAAACGACCTTCAGCGAAGTTGTAGAATGACAAATTTTGAAAAAGTTTGCTGAAGACATGTAAGCTCTATCTGTCATACTTTTTATTGTACAACAAATATAAAGCCGGAACTTAGGGTGTTTCTTCAAAATAAGTTTTATTCATTTAAAACTTGCTTTGCTTTATTCATTTAAAACTGAAGTAGTCTTCAGACTAAGATTGTTTCAAGGTGAATAATTTGTTTCACAGCTCCACATATATTAGCTATTTCCGTTGAAAAGTTATGAGCACTTTTTCGCCAAAAATGGAGTTGTTTGGAATAACAATGTCTGAAGATGTGACATTACTACCCTATGGTTACCAATTGCCACCAACACAAGTATGCAGCCATTATCAGCGATCGGTCATCTGTGCACCCTATGGTGCTGTCGGAGTTGCGATCAGCACTATCTAAACCAGCGTGGCGCGAAAGGGATGGCTAATCATCTACCTATCGTTGGATCGACCAAAGAAGGAGAGATCAGTCTGCTACCGATCACGGCCGAATATGGGTGTCCCAAGGGGAACCTGCGTGCAATTTTATATCTAATTGTAACCGAATTATTGTAGAGTCGTAATATAAGTTAATTCTAGTAAATTGAGTATTAAATGTTCGTGTTAAGGAATGAATCGCGTGTGTAATATGTGTAACATGAAGCCTTTTATTCACGAGGGGCCTTAATTGCCCATTCCGACCTAACGGAGGGAGGCACTGGCGGTCACAAGTTACCCAGGAAAACCGATCATCGAGACACAAGGAGGTCAGCAAAAGGTCAGTCGTCGTCTTTCCCAACATTGCTGGTCCTTCGAACCGGATCGTCACGACGGAAGGAAGGAATTCGAACCTTCGGATTTGGGAACAAAGGGACCCTTTGATTGACGCTGAACAACGGACCTGGATAATACACCTTTGTGACCGCAGACAAAAGGACCGCGCCATCGCGCTGTTAGATGACGCCGCTATTCAAACGCCAACTATACAAAGGGCCTTCGCCATTACCAACGCTTCAGGACTGGTGCGCTATCCAACCTGCAACTCAACGGGGTGCGACTGCATGTTATCGCTATTTGCATGCTGGCGGATTTTCGAAATTTATCGCATCTGGAAAGAATTCATCGCAAGAAATTGGACACTGAACAACAAGCTCCGTCTATTTTCTGTCAGGTATGTAGAATAGACTACGTATATGTTCGGCCGAAGTTCCACTTGCGTCATCTAACAATCGTCCTTTATCCCCTTTAACTATCTCTACGAAACCTTGAGCGTCGGACGGACGTGATCTGGATCCAACCTACGGAGTGGTTGGAGTACACTTCAACAACAGAGCAGACTATTAGAATCGGAGGCATCGAGAACGCTCTATTAATATTGGATCTGGTCATCGTGCAACAGCCATTGTGGCCAGGTAAATTTATTGAACAAGTATATGCCCAGCCGAAGCTGGATTTTATGGATGCTACCTACAATAAATTTAACCTTTTCGTGCAAATTGGATTTCTGCTTCAACAAAGTGAGCCCTGATTTGTGAATTGCAGTTACATGCAGTTACAAACCCTTACGATCTCGTTGGCATCAAACTTAGTTCTCCAGGTGAGGCCAAGAGTATATGTCCTGCCGAAGCAGGTCGTCTTTCGATATTACACCTGTATTCCCCTTACGATTGCATTGGTATCTACGCTGCTCCAAAGATAACGAAAATTATCTTTCGGCTTTGGTTGCCTTACGGAATTTACGGCTTGGTGTGGATATTGCTTGTCCAGTTATTCGACCGAAAGTTCTTCGCACATCAGCTGGTGGAAATACCTCTACAGTTGGTGGTCTTCGGCTCTGGTGCCACTGTTAGTTCTCCAGGTAGGGCGAGACAGTATATGTTCGGCTGAAGGCGGTCAATCTTGATACTACATGATCATTTCCCCTTCCACTGTATTGGATCAATCCTATTCTGCTACAATCGGAGCTGACAGCAAGGCAGCATCGGTGCTGTTAATTTGTAATTGTATTCAACATGCCAGCAGCTTCAACATCCACGTCGAAGAAGATGGCTTCGTTGAAGTCGCTTCTTTCGAAACTGAAGGGTCTGCACGCTTCCTTCAACAACATCGCGGAGTTTGTGTCAGAGTATCGCGAGGACACAAGTGCGAGCCAGGTGTCGGTTCGTTTGGAACGATTGGCAGAAATATGGGACAAAGTGAGCGACGTGGTTTGTGAGGTGGAAGCTCACGAGGAATTTTCCTCGGAGAGAGATGCTTTTGCGAAGGAACGAATTGATTTCGAAAATCGTTATTTCGATATTAAATCGTTCTTAATGGATAAGGCACGGGATTTGCAGGACCCTCCGGTTTTGGACCAATCAACGAGGCAAGCCGATACCTCCATACAAGGATCATTGGACCATGTTCGACTACCGCAAATTAAATTGCAAACGTTTGGTGGTGACATCGATGAATGGCTTAGCTTCAGGGATCTCTTCACGTCATTAATTCACTGGAAAACGGAACTTCCAGAAGTGGAAAAATTCCACTATCTGAAGGGATGCCTTGAAGGCGAGGCAAAGGCTCTGATCGATCCAATTAAGATCACGAGGGGAAATTATGTGATTGCTTGGGAAATGCTACTCAAGCGATACAATAATAGCAAATTGCTGAAGAAACGTCAGGTCGAATCGCTGTTTAAACTTCCTACAGTTTCAAAGGAATCGGCTGTCGAGTTACACAATCTTTTGGATGGATTTGAAAGGATCATACACACTCTGGATCAAATAGTACAACCTGTGGATTATAAGGACCTACTACTAATAAATGTGCTGTGCTCACGGTTAGACCCACACACGCGGCGAGGCTGGGAAGAACACTCGTCGACCAAGGAACAGGACACATTGAAAGACTTGACAGAATTCCTGCAACGTCGTATCAGAATACTGGAATCTCTTCCAACGAAATCTACGGAGCATAAATGAGAGTCATCACCGATTAAAAGGAAGCAACCACCATTTCGAGTTAGCCATAATGCAGTGCAATCATCATCGGTTGGAAGGTGTGCTGCTTGTCCAGAAAACCATTGGCTGTACACCTGTCCAGTCTTTCAGCGCATGGCGGTAGCAAACAGAGAATCACTGCTTCGTTCTCAGTCTCTCTGTCGCAACTGCTTCAAACGGGGCCATCAAGCCAAAGACTGTTCGTCAAAATACTCTTGTCGGAAATGTAAAGGCCGACATCACACGATGGTATGCTTTAAGGCGGATGGGGAAGGCAGTTCCCGAGATCAAGCAAATGAAACTGGTGCATCTACAAGCAACAAACCATCAACATCCGCTCCAAGTACAAATACGAGGGTAGCAAATGTGGCTGCTACCGAAACCGTTGCATCAAACTTCGCTCAGAAGAGAACATCCAATGTACTTCTTGCTACGGCTGTAGTCATTATCGAAGACGACGGGGGAGCTCGCTACCCAGCGCGAGCGTTACTTGATTCCGGTTCGGAATGCAATTTTATCTCGGAAAGGCTATGTCAACGGTTGAATGTGTCAAGAGAGAAGGTGGACATTTCTGTCCTAGGCGTTGGCCATGCGTCAACTCAGGTTAACCAACAATTTCAAGCGACAATCAAATCTCGAATCTCGTCATTTTCGCGCAAAATGAGCTTTCTTGTTTTGTCAAGGGTTACGGTCAATCTACCTACAGTAACAGTGCAAATATCGGGATGGGAGATCCCAGATGGAATCGATCTAGCGGATCCCACTTTCTTCCAATCAAAAGGTGTGGATTTAGTGCTAGGCATTCAGGCATTCTTTAGCTTCTTCAAGAAAGGCAATGAATTATCGCTGGGCGATGGTTTACCACTACTTAACGAGTCGGTTTTCGGTTGGGTAGTTGCCGGAGAAGTAGATTCTACTAGAAAGACCACACGCATAGTATGTAACATGGCGGTATCTGACACTTTGGAGAAGTTAATGGAGCGGTTTTGGTCCTGCGAGGAAGTGGGAAGCGGAAAAATTTACTCTCCAGAGGAGGCGCGCTGTGAGGAGCAGTTTGGGCGCACTATTCACCGAGAATCAAACGGTCGGTACACAGTAACACTTCCCAAGAACGAGGCGGTCTTGGAACGGTTAGGGTCATCAAAGGATATCGCCATGAAACGCTTTCAAGGACTGGAAAGAAGGCTTTCCAGGGACGATGAACTTCGCCGACAATACGAGGATTTCATGACAGAATACCTTCAGCTTGGACACATGCGAAGGCTGGACGATTCCCAGGAAGACAAGGTCAAACGATGTTACTTACCGCATCATCCTGTAGTGAAAGAGTCCAGTACCACAACTAAGGTGAGAGTGGTCTTCGATGCTTCATGCAAAACGTCAACTGGAATTTCGCTAAATGATGCGTTACTCGTCGGACCAATCGTGCAGCAAGATCTTCGCGCAATCATACTACGTTGTCGAACTCGCCAGGTAATGGTTGTCGCAGATGTCGAAAAAATGTTTCGGCAGATTAATATGGATCAGGCAGATGTACCCTTACAGAGCATCTTATGGAGGTTTTCCCATGAAGAAGTGGTTAATACGTTCGAGCTTACGACGGTCACCTACGGCACAAAACAAGCACCGTTTCTAGCCACGCGGACACTCAAACAGCTGGCATTTGACGAACAAGGTCGATTTCCTCTGGCAGCACAAGCAGCAGATGAAGACATCTACATGGACGATGTAATATCTGGGGCTGATGACATCGAAACCGCTATGCAGCTCAGGATGCAATTCGATGCAATGATGTTGAGCGGTGGATTCAGACTGCGAAAATGGGTTTCCAACTGCGAAAGGGTCTTAGAAGGAATACCGAAGGAAAATCGAGCACTACCAGGGGCGGACGAAATTACTTGGGATAAAGATGATACAGTTAAAACACTTGGGTTATCATGGCTGCCCAAAACGAATTGCCTGAAATTTCAATTTACTATACCTACACTTACACCAAATCAATCTCTAACCAAGCGCATGATTCTGTCTATCATCGCATCACTCTTCGACCCCTTGGGGATCTTGGGGGCAACCATCGTAACGGCCAAGATTTATATGCAACAACTGTGGAACTATTGTAACAAAGATGGGCAACGTTTGGAATGGGACGAATCTATACCTACAACGGTAGGTGAGGAGTGGCGAAGTTATCAGCTACAACTGCCTTCGCTAAATTTGCTTCGGATTCCACGATGTGCGGTCGCACCGGAAAGCATAGATATCGAGATCCATTGTTTCTCAGACGCCTCTGAGAAGGCGTATGGAGCTTGCTTATACCTTCGCAGTAGGGATACCAACGGAAGAATTACAGTCCAGCTTTTAACTTCGAAATCGAAGGTAGCACCATTAAAGGTTCAAACGTTACCGAGACTGGAGTTGTGTGGCGCTCTACTAGCGGCGCAGCTTGTGGAGAAAGTTTCGGATGCAGTGAAGGGTATCAGCAAGGTTCATTTCTGGACCGACTCAACGTGTGTTCTTCAGTGGCTGAAAGCAGAATCACCAAATGTTTGGAGTAGTTTTGTGGCAAATCGTGTATCAAAAATTCAGGCTATTTCGGAAAATCATTCTTGGCATCACGTCCCAGGTATCTGCAATCCCGCAGATCTAATATCGCGTGGTATTCTACCGAATGCAGTAGAAGGAAACAGTTTGTGGTGGGAGGGCCCAGACTGGTTACAGGAGAAAGCTGATAAATGGCCCAGTCAGCCGAATATTAATTATACTGACGCACCAGAAATGCGACGAAGTACAGTAACCGTTATCGCAACTAAACTGCCAACATTCACAACAAGCTTCATTGTAAAATTCTCATCCTACAGTCAGCTCATCCGGGCCACTGCTTATTGGTTACGGTTAATTGCTATCTTACAGCACAAGGAAAGCGGTAAGAGAAAGGGATTTCTCAGTACAAACGAGCTGCGAGAAGCGGAAACTGTAATACTACGGAAGGTACAGCAGGAATCATTTGGAGATGAACTGAATGCTCTGAAAGGTGGAAAATCTGTTTCTCGTGGTTCCTCGCTTCGATGGTTCATCCCAGCTATAGGAGAAGATGGTACTCTGCGGGTAGGTGGCAGGTTAAGTCACTCTCAGGAATCGTTTGATACAAAACACCCAATTATTATGCCAGCCTGACATTTATTGACGGCGATGCTATTTAAACACTACCATGAGAAACTGCTACACGCGGGAACTCAATTGCTATTGAGTACAGTACGGTTACGGTATTGGCCTTTGGGTGGCAGAAATGTGGCCAGAAAGATAGTTCACCAATGTCTTCGATGCTTCAGAGCCAAACCGTCGGCCATCAAGCAGCAAATGGGTGAACTGCCAGCTGCTCGGGTTACAGTTTGCAAGGCGTTTTCAAAAACCGGAGTGGATTATTTCGGACCGGTGTACATTCGGGATGGCAGACGTCGACCCACGATCAAGGCATACGTAGCGGTTTTTGTATGTATGAGCACGAAGGCAGTACATTTGGAACTGGTTACTGACCTGTCTACAGAACGCTTTCTTCAGGCGCTGCGGCGCTTTATTTCTAGACGGGGCTTATGTACAGATATGTATTCCGACAATGGAACAAATTTTGTTGGTGCCAGAAATCAATTAAAAGAACTGTTTACGCTGCTGAAAAATAAGAAGCATCATGAAATGGTTTCAAAGGAGTGCGCCAAGGATGGCATTCAAGTGGCATTTCAACCTACCAGGTGCCCCACACTTCGGAGGCTTGTGGGAAGCCGCTGTACGTTCAGCTAAATTTCACCTACTTCGAGTGCTCGGGGAAAACTCTACGTCGTACGAAGACTTCAACACACTGTTGATCCAGGTAGAAGGTTGTCTAAATTCTCGGCCTTTGACGCCTATGTCGGATGATCCAACAGACCTAGAACCGTTGACACCGGGTCACTTTCTAACCGGAGGATCCTTGCAAGCTATTCCTGAGCTTGACTACAATGATGTACAACTAAATCGGTTGAACCGATGGCAGCTAGTTCAACGTCAGCTTCAGGATTTCTGGAGGCGTTGGCGGCGTGAATATTTATCACAACTACAAGGCAGAACTAAAAATTGGGAACCACCAGTGAAGGTAGAGACCAGTCAATTGGTGACTATTGTAGATGGAAACCAACCTGCAATGCGCTGGAAGATGGGTCGAATTCACGAGTTGCACCCAGGAGATGATAACGTGGTACGAGTGGCCACCGTAAAAACAGCATCTGGATTCCTTTGTCGACCAGTAGCGAAGCTGTGCATCCTTCCAACACAAGAAACATCAAGTTCATCAGCTACAGCAAACAACTCACTCAACTAGATCGTACGGTAGTATCCATCCAATGCATCGAAAGGGAGTTTGTTTATTTATTTCAGAAGTTCCTGTCAACTTCAGGGTAGGTGAGGATGTCTGAAGATGTGACATTACTACCCTATGGTTACCAATTGCCACCAACACAAGTATGCAGCCATTATCAGCGATCGGTCATCTGTGCACCCTATGGTGCTGTCGGAGTTGCGATCAGCACTATCTAAACCAGCGTGGCGCGAAAGGGATGGCTAATCATCTACCTATCGTTGGATCGACCAAAGAAGGAGAGATCAGTCTGCTACCGATCACGGCCGAATATGGGTGTCCCAAGGGGAACCTGCGTGCAATTTTATATCTAATTGTAACCGAATTATTGTAGAGTCGTAATATAAGTTAATTCTAGTAAATTGAGTATTAAATGTTCGTGTTAAGGAATGAATCGCGTGTGTAATATGTGTAACATGAAGCCTTTTATTCACGAGGGGCCTTAATTGCCCATTCCGACCTAACGGAGGGAGGCACTGGCGGTCACAAGTTACCCTGGAAAACCGATCATCGAGACACAAGGAGGTCAGCAAAAGGTCAGTCGTCGTCTTTCCCAATAAACAATATCACTCATCTGGGGCAAATAAAGGATAATTCTTTTTGAACTATAAATAAGGTCATTAGAGTTATAATTGAGCAAAAAATGGCGAATACGATATTTTTTAAAATTTCATAAAATTGATTTAAAAAAATCTATTTTTGAACTAATAAGTGCTTATATCTTCTAAACAATAAAAGCTAGAGTTTTGATGTATTAGAAGAAAATCTTCGTTTTCAAAAACTCTGAAAAACATCTGAAGGATATGTTGGAAAAAAATGAAAACTGAAAAAGTTATATTAAAAATTTGGTTTTTCATGAATTGACTCTTTGTAATATGTTTAAATTACTTTCACGGTGAACAATATAAAAAATGTAGTTTCGTTTTCATGATAAAATATTGCACTTTACAATATTTTTCTATTATTTTAAATAGTGGGTAGGGTGGTTCTAAACTTTTTAAAATCAGAAAATTAACTTTTTAATGGTTCGAGATAGAATTTCGCTGTCTCCCAAAAAATTCAAGAGAATGAAATTTTAAAAATCTTTGTCGAAGACACTGTAACTCTATGTCGTGCACTTTTCATTCTACAAGAAATTTACCAAAAAAAATTTGGGGTGTTTCTTAAAAAATGGTTTTCTTTGTATAACTTTTGCTGTTTTGATTTTTCAATAAGATCACTTTAGAAATACTTTCAGATATTTTGAAGGAGAACAATTTGTCTTAATATATTGAACCTCTAGCTTTGCTCGTTAGAAAGTTATATATACTTTTTACTAAAAATAAAATATTTTTGAGTAAATATTGCAAGATATAAAAAAATATCGCATCTGCCATTTTTTGGTGATCTATACTACAAAGCATGCTATTTCATATGAAAGCAACAGTATTTAATGTTCAGTGCCCGAATCGAAGATAATTCTATTTGAAAAAGTTATATTTTTTATATAAAAGTTCTTATAACTTTAAAATGAAAAAAGTTAAGTAGTTGGTGTTTTAAAGCAAATTATATGCCCTAAAATAATCTTCAAGTTGTCCGAAGGGTACTTTAGCGTAAAATAAAAACTTCAAAAGTTATAGAAATAAAACCGTTTTTGTAAGGAACACCCTAAAGCTTACATTTAAATTTCTCGTGCAATGGAAAATATAAAGGCTAGAGCTTGCATGTCTTCAGCAAATTTGTCTAAAATGTGTTGCTCTACAACTTCATCAAAGAAAGTACAGCTCTATCTCAAATCGTTAAAAAAATTTATTTTAAATATTGCTTAATTTAGAACCACCCTAGCATCGGTTTAAACAAAAAGAAGGGCCTTGCAAAGTACAACAACTTTGCCAAACATGTTGTAAGGCTAAGTCATTTAATTTTAGCAAAAAGTTAAAATTCCTGCTAAATTCGCATTCTGGACCACTGTGCATTGTGCATAAGTGCAAAGTGTACTAAGAATGTAATGGATATTTCCACATAAACAGCCTCCGAGCCATAGTTTAGAGAAAAGAGAAAGGCACCATTGCACCGCTAGGTGGATTAAAACAGGTTTTTTTATCTTGCATTTAAATTAAATTTCATCTTTGAAATGTACATTATTTTCAAAAAAGGCGAATGATCCTCAAGATTAGAGCCTAAATGAATAAATATCACAAATTTGACGAAGCTCAAGCAAGCTGTTATCATAGCTGCAGTGCACAATGGCCAGTTATTACAGTTACATCACGTTCGTAATTGTGTACCAATAATGTTTAGAAATTGCGTCGTCGTTACAATCAAGCTTCATACTATGTCTATGTCTACTACTATGTACTATGTCTATACTATGGTGCCAATAGAATGTTCGGGAAAAAAATGATCATTGAATTTAACAAACGGGTAATATGCAAGTGCTTTAACAACTCGAAACAGGTTGCCATACGAAATTTGAGCTCAATTGGACATGGTTAAGGGGATGCCAAAAAATCGCCAAAGATCAAAAATTCTCAACCGTGAAAAATCTCCAAAGCGAGAAGTTTCAGAAATTGAATTTATAATATTGATGCCAAATGTCAAATGCAAGAAATGTTGAGATCTCCAAAAAAATTTTTTTTTTGTTCATTTAACAACCCATTTAATGTTTTCAGATCAATTGCAGAGGGACGAACACGACACTCTTTAAAATCAATAGCCACTATAAATGAACAGAATATTAAAATGTAATTTGTGTTGTGACTGAATTCAATGCACAACGTAAAATAAACTTTAGTCTGTTTATTTGAAAATCTTGAATTATTTATAAGAATGCCCAAAAAAAAACCTTAAATATCAGAGCTTTTATTCTCACCCTTTCTTTTCCCGGGCTCCCAAACACACGCAGCAAACGCGCTTATCTTGCTCACAGCCAATTGAAGCAAAATGGATCCACGTTATCTCCTAGCAGTCCAGGCAACCGTGCAGGATGTTGACCAACTTGCAGCTATTTTTTCGTCCTCCCAACCACAAAAAAAAGAAAACCTGCCGCTAGCCTGTACCCGGAGTAAGTTTTCCTTGTCTGGACAGTGTACAGCGCAGCGTCCTCTTTATGTTGGCTACTTTATAACAGTGACACGGAGGACGCGACGAGGGAAGCAACTTCCAGCGACATGTTCGATTTTCGTTTCGTTTCCACCATCCCTTAGGTACATGTGCACCGTGGAATGGTCGGGCACCACCACCACCGAGAGACGGGAGTGTGTTTGAATAAGCATCCGGAACGGAGGAAGGAGCAGCCAAATAATAATAATAATGAGCTTTATTTAAAGTTCGTGACGTTTTTCGGGAAGACTCGAGTCGGTAGGAAATGAAATTTAATGGTTATGCGCTAGGAGCGATTGGATGCTTTGTTGGCACTTTGGTCGCACAGAGCTAGTCGGGACGGGAATGGTAAAATCAGACACGTGATTTTTTTTGCGTCAAATCGTAGTTTCTAACAGTGCCGATTCTGCAGTTCGACAGGATTATCGCAAGCATGTGGTTTTTATTTGCAGGAAACCAAAAGTGGTTTGCATAGTTAAAAAAAATAATTTCAGGTAATGGAGTGTCGATTTTTTTGGGTTGGTGGGTTTGGTAACAAATATCTGTTCCACCACGTTAGGGGCTGTTCACCCCGAGCGCTTGTTTCTATTAAAATGAGCTGCTCGAAACAGGGTCTGTCTCAGAGCGGACGAACAGAGCAAAATTGCCGTAGCTTTTCAGCTACAGCTAAGATGGAAGTCCCTTCACGAGGCTGCGTACGGTAGTTGAGGTAATATAATTTATTTCAACTTTACCTTAAAAGTATACTGTTAAAGCAGTTTATAGTTTTTTTATATTCAAAATTCAAACAAACAGAGCTAATGCTGCTATTAGTTTGAAAACCACGTTTCGTTGACCTGTTTAACCGTTCAACTGCCAGCTACACTTTATAAAACGATAGCGTCGAAACCATTTTCCAGACTTCTGCATCACCAAATCCAAGACAACGATTCTCGGCGAATGACTTGGATCTGTTTGTTGCAAGACTCAAACTACAACCGTTCGCCAACCAATTAAAAATTACTACATTATAAAAGGGTTAAAACCAGGCACTAGCGCTCTACGATAAGGACCCCATGCGATACAGCTAGACACCCAACCCGTTGGCCGGGAGGAATCACCCCATAAACGGTCGAATGGGATTTTCGTGGAAACGGCAGCATAAAGCGGGGAATAATCCTCCACAAACTGCAGCGCTCAGAGTCACGAATCTCACCATCTTCGGGGTCATGTGTGGCTGTGTGTGTGTGTGAATGTCAACCGTGGCAGAATGGGATCACTTTTGAGCTCCTTCGAATTGCTAGCTATTTTTTTTTACTCTGTGTTTCACACAAAAATAGGGATAAGGTTGAACATTCTCATTTATGATCATCATAACGAGAAAGCATAATACAACTATTTTCGGAGCAATCCTTTTGTGTCTAGACATTGGGCGATTATCGAAACAATTCCGGGAATGATATATTCAATCCGACGGGGTTTACTGATTGCAAACGACAAACTGCCAACAAGATAAATTTGTAATTTGCCAGAATCCAAATTGCGATATGTAATAACTAATGCCGCTCTAGTTTGGCATTAGCTGGTACATAATTGACGCCACGCTCGACACCGGAGTGCAATACTCCCGCAAACACTTTATTAACTATTCATTTTCCTGCCAACCGCTCGCTTAAACCCACTCTCTCTCTCTCGCTTTCTCTATCGCCCACTCCCACCGACCGACCGACCTACGTAGTGCATTGCGAGATGTTGAAAATTTCAACAGTATCACATTTCAAATTCTACCACCACACACACACACACACACACACGGGTGGCGGCGATCCATTACAAAGTGCCCCCGTATTTCGGTCAAATTTACTGCGGTGACGACTGTTATGACCCGAAGTCACGTCCTATATCCTCAAGGGTCCGGCTGAGCGGGCTGGGGCTGCACAGTGGCACGCCTTAGAACAAAAGGTGGACTAAAGTCCAAACTTTTCCGTATCGGTTCATATAGGACGTTTTTATGTGATTTTGGTACGCTGAAGTCGTTTTCGATATTAAAACATTTCAAAAATGAACGTTTACTATTCATTAGGGTGTCTCAAAAATATTTTTTTTTCTAAATCGTTCTTAAAATTTGTGTATATTAATTTTCGTGTGCTAAATCGTTTTTGATATTACCATTTTCAAAAAAAAATCACTATACATTAGGGTGGCTCAAAAATAATTATTTTGTTGTAAAGGTTCAAATTTTTTTAAAGACATTTTTGTGCGCTGAATTCCTATGTTGGTTATAGAAAATAGAAATTAACTTTACTACTTATTAGAGTGGCTCAAAAGTAAATAATTTGTCTTTTATAAAGATTTCTTTCAATTGTAATTTTGAAATTTATTTTCCGTATTGAAACGAATTGATTGACATCTCATTATGGGGCTTTAGAAATGACTATATTATTTTTAAGGATCAAATAAGATGTGATTGTCTAATTTTGGAACGTTTAATTGATTAGTGGGTTACTTGGTATGAAAACTACATTTTTTTTCATTTTCAAACAAACATTTTCAGCGTCTTAGTGGAATATTGATTTACATTCACTAATCAACAAGATGGTTAACGATGTTGTTTTCGCAGGTGTGTTTTAAGTTGCTTAGATTGCTTATTTCATACCTTAAACTAAAATAAATCCAAAATCCTTTTTTCGCGTATATGTTTCATTTAAAAATGATCTTATTTTATTTGGATTATATCGCATACCCTTAAGCTATATCAGTGCTATGCAAACTAGGAAAAAATAGTCTCACCAAATGACTAGATCTCAACTGTGTTCACTCAATTTGACAGTTATTGCGTAAGTTAGCAAAAATAGTTCATGAAACATTTTATGACACATTTCAGATGGTTGAAAATATTTACTGAATTTTAAACATTCTTAATTCCTTTACCACTTAAAAACCATACTTCCCACTCGGATCCTTACTCTTGATCACTAGTAAAACCCTTGTAGATCATGCTCTAAATGCAATTTGAAAGTTGTGCATAAATTAGTGCCATTATTCTAGTCATAAAGTGAATATTCAAATTAAATATCAGTAATAACCATGCGTCTCCATTCACAGTTTTTTCAAATTTTGACTGCTCATCGCAAGTTTTCGCAAAACTAGCATAGGCTCATTTTAAAGAGAAAACGAAAAGCTTTCGAATGAGCATAGTGCGATCGCGGGCATTCACGGGCGTCGTTGTTGTTATCACTTTAGAAGTTCGAATTCAATAAAAATTCATGACAAACAGTTATCTAAACACTAACTAAACCAACTAGTGACTTATTTTTTCGATTTTACGATGTAATTTTATCACACGGATAATTTTGGTGAAGTAATGCAATTCATAAAATCAACCGTTTCTTTGAAAAACGAGAATAACCGTATATAGTTCCTATGGTCAAATAATGCAAAAAACACTTGAGTTATGCCCTTCAAAAAGCTGTCAAAAATTCATTTTGTATTCAAATCACCTAAAATCTCGCGAAAATGTCTCTGATGGCTCAGCTGATACGAGAAAAATACTAGTGAGAACATCGCATAACCTTCATATATGGACTTAAGTCCGGGCTCGTCCCGCTGTGGGCTGGGGCTTGCATGTTTGCTACTGACACGACACTTCCCACAAACGTAATCGCAGTAATGCATTTCGCATTTAGAACTCTCTAACACAGTGTTTGACAGTGCAATTTAATGGTGCCTTCAGTTGGTGTTCGGGGTGGTCATAAATTCGGAAGGTGAGGGTGGTGTTTTTTTGAAGGAAGACAAATTACTCGTCGGTTAGTTGGCTTCGTTTGCTGAAGTCACGAGAGATGTTTGTTTCGGAAAAATCGTCACACTTAGCATCAATCATTGTTATCAACCACACCACCAATGCTACCAATGCTATCATCACAATAATAGTTCGAAATTGATGTTCCAAACCGAAACATTTCTACCCTTACCCACTCTGTGGTCCGTCCATCCCTACGATAGCAATTGCGAGACACCAGGAGCAAACGATGACGACTCGGGATGACAGTTGGTGCGGTGCGGTCAAACTCGGCCACTACTGCCTGCAACTCGCTGCTGCGGCAGTGTACTTAGCTGAAATACATAAATGCATTTTGCAAACTACCTACCTCTACACACACACACACGCACGCCGCACTCGACAGTCGGTCGACGGCTGCACGAAGCTAGGTGAAATGTGGAATGAATGAGTGACCTGTGCTGCGACCGTGGTGTAATTTTAATTGGATGTTCATTCAAGTGGTGGCGCTGTTTTTGGCGTTTGGGAAAAGTGTGAACATTTAGTTTGCCTGTCGTCTGTCGTCGGACGGTTTTTGCACAGATATGGATGTAATTACGCATGGGTTTTTTTTCTGTAAAAGGCCACGAAACGGAGGTTAAAGTTGACAATTTAGCACCTTATTCCTGGAATACCTCAAGGGAGCCCACTACGACCTGTTATATTTTGGCTCTGTATGAAAGATACAAACATTTTAATCTTTTGATAGCTCTTTACCACCACATGGGATTAGAAATGATGAGACGAGGTTCCGTAGTCGGATTCACAAAGATCACATGAAAACGACTCAGCGCGCTGAATAATTGCCATGTGAAAATTGAGTTTGCAGTGACCGGTTAAAGCCCTGGTAAGCATGTCGCAGAGGAGTTTCGAAAAATGTAGGAAATTTTTCGACATCATTGGGCATGGTTGTTCTAGAAACGCCTTTCTAGATTTCTCCAATAATTGCTGTCCTCGAACGAAGCCCAGGATCAGGCATTTTTCTCTTATCCAACTTATCTAAAATAGGAGAGTGAGCTCAGGGCCAATGAAGTCAATCGCTGCACCTGCCCTGGCCAAATCGTTGGCTAATTCATTTCCAATAATACCGGAATATCCGGACACCCATACAAGACAGCATACAAGTGTTAACAATGGCTTAGTTATTCGATTTTAGTAGTTTGGCCCGTGATTTGTTCCAGCTAAGGATCCGGATTGTAGCCTGACTATCGGAGTAGAAGTTTATAACTTTTCCGAATAAGCTCTGTTGCATGGCCGATTGTACCCAGCACTTAATCGCGAAGACTTCTGCTTGGAATGCAGTACAATATCTACCTAGCGAGTGAGACTGCTCCAATCTCATTTCACGACAGTAGACACCAACACCAGCACGTCCCTCCATCAGAGAACCGTCAGTGTAACAGACCAGTTTCGTTCGTTGCTGTATCTCCATTTAGCCAGACAACCACTCCTCTCGAGAGGGAATCTTCACATGGAATGTTCTGTAACGAAAAATGCATGTGAGTGTAATATCGCTAGGAGCAAGAATCTCTTCACCCCTGATAACCATTTGTGACCACAGTCGTGTGTGACTGCTACTAAGACCAAGCCTCAAGGACAGCAATCGAAGTTGTGTTGGAAGCACCAGCCAACGCCATGAGCGTCTTTGTTGGCAGATGGTTTAGCTTTGACGGGACCGTCATCACTTGACTTGACAGTATTGAACGTACAATTGTCGTGTAAATCCAATAGATGTATTTGGGTTTGAGACCCCAGGTCTTTCCGAAAGTTCGTCTGCACTGCCCGAAGGCCATGCAAGCTTTTATTGAGTTCAAAACTCAATTCAGTTTGGAATCCAACAGAGCTCCAACGTATTTGGCTTGATCTACACACAGTAGCTCTGAATCAAGGAACTGCAAGGGACGATCCCCGGTTGTAATCCGCTTCTTCGTGAAAAGAATCATTGGAGTTTTGTTTGGATTAATTGATAATTTAACTTGTCGACACCACCGTTCAACAGCTCTTAATATTTGTTTCATCAAATCAAAGATTGATCCGATGCAAAATCCAGTACTTAGTATTTGGTTACTGTCAGTAAACCCGTAGGTTGGAAATCCAAGCTCATTGAGTTACCTCAACAAGCCGTCGACAACCAGGTTCCCTAGCAAAGGTAACAGAATGCCACCCTGAGGACAGCCGCAAATACTAAATTTCCGTACCATTGTCTGTCGCAGTGACGACCAAAGAGTGCGGCTGCTAAGCATTGCGTTTATTCAACTCAAGACACATGAAGATTGTCCGTGACTGCTAGAATAGACTGGAAGAATACATTATCAAAAGCACCCTCAATATCTAGGAATACACCCAAGCTAGATTTAAGGTCTTTGCAATGTTGTAAACAGCATTGTGAAGCAGAGTGATCGTGGATTTCCTACACTGATATGTATGTTTTGTTTTGTACAGTTGATATTCAAACTGATAGTTATACAACCGATTAAAAGTTCAGTGCTTTCCTAAGGCTAATGAATGTTTTACTTTTATAAATTAAACACGAAAACAATTTTTTAGAAAATCTTTCCATGGCGACACGGAAATTCTAAACCATTAATATAGAGCACCAACAGAACACGAACAGAGGCAGGCATAGCGCAGTTGGTAAATCGATTGCCTTGTAAGCAGCTCATCCGGGTTCGATTCGCAACCCTGCACATAGGGTTAGAAATTTTTCTAAACTGTTTTCTCTGACCCAAAAAGAGGTGAATGAACCTAAGGATTAAACCTCTATAATTAAAATATAAAAAAAACACGAACAGTTTTGTGAAATATTAAAAACGTGTTCGCTTTAGGTTTGTTTGTAATATTATTCAAAGTTAGGTGTTTCAGGGCGACTGACAAAGTATTTTTTCGAAAGACTTCTTGATACCAATTGACAAAAATCCCTGAAGTCAGTTAATGCTAGATGTTTAACTTAAGAAATGTTCAACCGTGACAGATAGTTAGAAAGTTCACGCAGACTTGCTCAGATTTGTGATATTCTGGCCAAAGCAAGAAAATGACATTACTAGCGAAAGGCTCTTTATGAAGGATTACCACGTCTACATACCTGACCACATAGTAGAGATCGACGGTGTGTTCACCGATTCGATTTTGTTATGTGTAGATCTACAAATCCTTTAAGAAAGATTACCACGTCTAAAAATTATCTTACTAATCGTACCCTACAGGTTTCTCATCAGAATTGTAAATCTAATAAGCTACCCGTTGAAGCAGGCGTCCCTCAAGGATCAAGCGTCGCACCAATACTATACAATATTTTTACCTCTGATCTTCCAAATCTACCTACAGGCTGTAAAAAGTCACTTTTCTGTGATGATACTAGCATCTCAGCCACTGGTACGAGTCTTCGTATTCGACTGCAACGAAGCTTAAATATTTTCAATGATTACCTGAAAAAATGGAAAATTTCCACTAATGCGGCAAAAACACAATTGATTGTGTTTCCGCATAAGCCAAGAGCTTCTTCTCTTAAACCAAATAATAACCATAGTATTAAATTTAATGGTTTGAATTTAACGTGGTCAGATCAAGTTAAATACTTGTGTTTGATTTACAATAAAAAACTCACTTTTAAGGATCACATTCAAGGAATCCAAACAAAATGCAACAAATATATAAAATGTTTATACCCTCTTACAAATTAATTTATAAACAAATATTTAGACCGGCAATGCTATATGCAGTGCCAATCTGGGCAAGTTGTTGTGCTACTAGGAAGAAAACGCTTCAAAGGATTCAGAATAAAATTCTGAAAATGATTTTGAAGCGTCCTCCCTGGTTTAGCACAAATGAATTGCACAGACTGGCAAACATAGAAACATTAGAAATTATGACGAACAGTATTATAAGCAACTTCCGACAAAAATCTTTAATTGCAACGATTAGCTCTCTTTATAGTTTATAAGTTAGTTTATAAGATTTGTTTAGATCCTTATTCAGAAGACAAGTAGGTTTAAAACATCCTACTGAAAAAAATACTTAACTGCGAAAGCATACTATAACTTAATAATAATTAACTGAATCATGTAAACAATAGGGCTGAAAAGTCACCACTTGTGGCTGAACACCCAATATACTAAATTAGAAATGTAATGCAAATAAAACAATATAATCAAATAGAAAATAATATAAAAAAAGATTACCACGTCTACATACCTGATCACGTCGTTGAGATCAACGGTGTGGTCACCGATTCGAGTTTGTTAGGCGTGGATGTGCTGAGGTACGGGGTTTACTTGTTCAAGCTCCTCTTGCTTCAGTGAATGAAGATATTGAATGACATTCGCAGAAAACGACACAAAATTGTATGTCCTGTGGAACTGCTTTGCCTAATTACATCTTCTTCAACAAAGTTCGTCGGTTTTGTTCGGCTGTTTGCATCGCGCGTTATGTTTTGCACTAAATACCAGCTAATGGACCATTGTAATCCAATAAGAGCATATGTGCTGGTATGTGCTCGGAGAATCACGACGATGACTTTTGCATTGGGAATGTTTAAAAGTGTGCATACTGTGAAGAGAGTTCACGGGATCTACTACCATTTCCCGCGTACAAGCACCGCCCGGATAATCTGCAACGTTCCCTTAGAAGACGTTCTGAGTCACTTTTAGGACTTTCGTAGTGTGCACGATTTCTTTACAACAAATTCATTCCATTCCATTCCAATCTACATAATAATCCCGATTCCTAAAGTATAAATCGCAAAATTTCAATGCCAATCCAATGAAACACTCCAAAATCTCTCCCTTCACTATCATACAATAACCCGAAGAAATTATTGTTAGAAACCGCAAAGTTTCGACTTAGCTCGTTCGTGTAAAATCATTTGGCGCTAGATGTTCAATTTAAAGAATGTTCCACCGTGACAGATAGCTAAAAAGTTTGCGCAGATACTTTCAGAACTGTGATATCCTACCTAAAACAAGAAAATGATGTTACTGGCGATAAGTTCTTTATGAAGGATTACTACGTCTACATGCCTGACTACATAGTTAAGATCGATGGTGTGGTCATCGATTCGAGTTTGTTATGCGCGAATCTATTCAGGTACAAGATTTACTGTTCCAAGCTTCCCTTGCCTCAGATTGATGAACAATTTGGATGGCAATCACACAAGCCGAGGCCAAATTTTATGTCTCGCTAAACTCGTATCGTGACCTTTGGCGCTTCACCTAATTACGTCTTCTTCAACAAAGTTCGCCTGTTTGTACTGCGCGTGATGTTTTGCATTGTATTTAATATTTAAAAAAAAATTAATTAATGTATTTAATTTAGCATATGGACCATTGTAAGCACAAAAGCACTAAAGTATTTTTAAAATGAAGATTTGACTGTAATATTATTCAAAGTCAGGTGGTTGAAGGCAACTGACAAACCATTTTTTCGGAAGGCTTTTTGAAATCAGTTGATGTTTGAAGGCGACAAACGGAGGATTTTTCAAGAAACTGGAGACTAAAGGTGCAGTTCGTTTAGTGAGCAGACGATTTATTAGGGAACTCTACCCACCTCTATCGAATTCCAAAAGATTCGATCGAAGCTTGTTCGTGTTCGACTGTCGCTCATTTCATGTAAATTCCAGTCGTTAATCTGAAAAATACGAGAAATTAGTTAACGGTAGATGTTTACCTTAGTAAATGTTCCTGGCCAAAGCATTCAATGACATTACTAGCGATAAGTGCTTTATGAAGGATTACCACGTCTATATACCTGACCACATAGTAAAGATCGACGGTGTGCTCACCAATTCGAGTTCGTTATGCGTGGATCTACAAGTTCTTTATGAAAGATTTCCACGTCTACATGCCTGATCTCATAGTTGAGATCAACGGTGTGGTCACCGATTCAAGTTTGTTATGCCTTAATCTACGGAGGTTACTATTTTAAGATCACCTTGCTGCAGTGAATAAAAATTTTGATTGGCAATCGCGCAGGACGTGACAAAATGATATGTCCTTTTAAACTCATATCGGGTGACCTTTGGCGGGACGAATTTGCTTAATTACGTCTTCTTCGACAAAGTTGCCTGTTCGGATATTTATATTAAATACAAGAAACGGGACCATTGTAGCAATATTGTCCGGTGTGGCAAGTGCGCCCAGATTCATGACGATGACTATTGCATTGGGAATGCTGAAAAGTGAGCATATTGTGGGGAGAGTCCACGGGATCTACCTCCATGTCCCGCGTAGAAACATCGCCTGGTGAATTTACAACGCTCCCCAAAAAGACGCTCTGGGTGACTTTTATTCGTTCGCGATGTGCACGATACAGGAGTATCTTTGTATAATAGCTAGCTATTGAATGAAATTATTCCAATTACAACCTCAAATCCTATTTCAATTCTAAATCCTATTCAATTTTTAATCCAAATAATAATCCCGATTCCTAATTCATCTTCAAGCCCAAAATATCAATCGAAAAGTTCAATTTCAAATCAAAAACACACCAAAATCCCTACCTTAAAGTTCCAATCCCGCAAGCCCAATTTCGTTAAAACGAGGGAGAGTTTGGCAACCCTGCCCTTCATGACCTTTTTGAATGTTGTAAACTACCTCGATCTCTAGCAGTTTGCCTTCAGTAATGATTTCGACTCAGAGGTCGAGAATATCTAGCTACCTCATTTACGAGGCCTTCCGTCGACATCGCGATATATCATCATCTATCAAGAACATTCCCGGCGATAGCCCGGTCCGAAAGGAGGAACTACAACCGTTTTAGTTATGGAATTCGCGTTTCGACTTCGTCTCATCAGAATCCGACACTAACTTGGTGGCAAAATCAAGCTAGCGTCGGATTGATGACAGTTCCAAAGAACGAAAACAAAGTCCTGCGTGATGTCCCGCATGAAAAGGAGTTCTGATTAAGCTGATGAAAATTAGAGAAATCGAAACTTAGTTTGGCTTAGCTTCAAAAGACAGCCACCTGCTCGCTAACATCTGAAGAGACCACGACATATCATTACCACCGCGCTGCCTTCTGCTCTAAATTTGGTGATCGTAAATGTTCGAATTTCCGAACTATCTTAATTCGACCTTAACTTTAATCTCGGGATTTTTTTCTAAAAATAATTGTTTTTTTTTGGTTCTATTGCGAATGTTTCTTTTGTCTCGATAGGATTCGACTTAGTGCCGCACGAACTTATTGCTTGCCAAACAAGATACTTTTTGGATTCCTTTTTAACACTTCCGCATTTTCTAGGGTAGTGTTCGGCGTTTCAGTCTTTATTATTTAAGAACTTAATAAATAAAAACTGAAACGCCAATTCCTAACCTAGAAAATTCAATTACAACTGTCGAAAATACAACTTCCGTATGAAAAACACTTTCTCAGATAGTTCTCGTTTCGTTCTTGTATGAAAATAGATACCAAATAGTCATTAGAAATTCCGAATAAACATTAGGCCGTCTCTACGTGACCCGAGAAAGGTTTCCACTTTTTTTCCTTTGACAAAAATATTTGTATGACATTTCATGGAACTGGTACTTGTCAATTTATCCCTGCGAATAGACACATCGACCCGAACAGACAAAACCCTATTATCATCAACGCCGTTCTTAGACACTAATAAAATATCAACCCCATCGATGTATATTTAAGTGTCAACATGTCAAATTTTAGGCTTCCCGCCATGAATTTTAACTAACATAACTTCCAATCCATTAGCCAATTAAAATCCTCATCCGCACCGAAACCGTTTCCCAAATTTTAAGCAAAGAAATTCTTTCATCTCATTGATCACCACCACCACCCGCCCCTGTAACATTGTGAAGTTCATAATCGAAATGCCACTGCCGGCTAACAAATTTCTCTCAGCCCCCGGCAAGCAATTAAAATAATTAGAACCCAACAGACAGCCGGAAAAGTTTCCCCTTTTGTCAATCACTTGCAGACGATGAGCTACCGCAGCCATATTTTAACTGAAGACATTTCAATCAAAATTCGAAAACTCCAAGCCAAATCCTGGTGGTGCCGCCATAAATGTTAATTGACTTCCCTACTGCCCAACGAACGTCTCTTTTGAGGTGAAATCATTGAATTTCCGCTCTGAGAAATTTTATTGTCTAAGCTATCAAACGCCATTTTTATTATCTGCTGGAAATGAAGGACGTTTGATTGAGGAATATAAACCGCATTTGTTGAATGGGATGCTACACCTCCCCCCTCTGACAACGACAATTCCTGCCAAATGGACGTCTGTTTTATAACTCATTCACTGAATGGCAGTTCAGTTTCAGCTTATCAAATCTTTCTACTCTATGACGATACATACTCCCTTCATTAAACAATCACCTCCAACTGGCAGAAATTGGTGCGAAACAAGTACCATCTCTAATCGGAACAACATGGCAACCAATGCGTAATGAATTCCGATTTCGCTTCGATTGGCAGCCTAAGCAAATAACCTTTTGTTTTTCCATTTCTGAGCTTGAACGGGCTAATTAAATTACGTTATACAATCGAACGGCTACACTTGACCGGTTCGTTATCTGTTTCATTTTCAGGTCAGACCGAAAAATATGCTTTCCAGTTTTGTTACCCCTTTTTTATAACCCCTTTTCTCTGAAAACAGGGGGAAAGTGTATCATACTTCCATTGGTTCAGGTAACAAAGCGATGTCATTTTATGGCCCCCTCGACAGCCTCCTCGGTTTGCATTGGCAAAGGGTAAAAAAAGGTCCCGTGCGGGTATTTTTCGCAATTGTCCCTCGCACAGTCGCAACTTACTGGTTCGAGCGTGAATCGGGATGACCCATTGAATGATTGTGCTATTTTAACTCACGGGATCCGGGTTCCGGAACTGGTGTGGGTACCTGGACAGGGGAATGTTTGTTTTGTTTTTTTTGTCAGCCCCCCAGCTGCGGTGAAGGTTGTTAAATTGATTTGTGCATGAAATGGCGCGATGTGGTGTGTTTTGAATACCACCACCGTTACTGCCACCTGCTGCGAACTTAAACCGATGCGTGCCACTGTCAAATAAAGTGGTCGAACGTTGATTACGTACGGTTGTTTTTTGAAAGGAGGGGGAAGAGTTACTGTTACGGTTGAACACGAAAAAATATATGGATTACGTACGATTTTGGTCGCACTTTTTAAAATGCGATTTGAATATCGCTCGAGCGATTTCAAATTGTATCATAACAATTTAAAATTAATTCTTGCTATTTTGAGTACGATACAACTCGTGTGATATAAATCGTACGATTTAAATCGTTTGATTTAAATCGTTTCATTTAAATCGTTTGATTTAATTCGTTTGATTTAAATCGTACGATTTAAATCGTACGATTTAAATCGCACGATTTTAATACCACGATTTAAATCGCACCTTTTTAAAATGCGATTTAAATATATCTCGTGCGCTTTCAAATCGTACCATTACAATTTAAATTCAATTCATGCGATTTTGAGTACGGTACGATTCGTGCGATATAAATCGTTTGATTTAAATCGTACGATTTAAACCGTACGATTTAAATCACACGATTAGGTCACACCGTTTTAAAATGCGATTAAAATATCTCGTGAGATTTCAAATAGCACCATTACGATTTAAAATAAATTCTTGCGATTTTGAGTACGATTCGTGCGATACAAATCGTGTGATTTAAATCGTACGATTTAAATCGTTTAAGTCAAATCGTTTGATTTAAATGGTACGATTAAAATCGCACGATTTTAATTACACGATTTAAATCGTATGATTTAAGTCGCACGATTTTGTGCCACTGTTAAATTAAATGGTCGAACGTCGATTAAGCTTGGTTGTTTAAAGAAGACGGAAGAGTTACTGTAGCGGTTCAACACGAAAAAATATAAATGGTTTTAAATCGTTAAAATTAGATCGCGTTTTTTAAATGCGATTTTAATATCTCGCGCGATTTCAAATCGTACCATTACAGTCTAAAATCAGTTTATGCGATTTTGAGTGCGATACGATTCGTGCGATATGAATCGTACGATTTAAATCGTTTGATTTAAATCGTGCGATTTAAACCGTGCGATTTAAATCACACGATTTACATCGCACCTTTTTAAAATGCGATTCAAATACCTCATGAGACTTAAAATAGTAACAATACAATTTAAAATGAATTCTTGTGATTTTGAGTAAGATGCGATACAAATCGTACGATTTAAATCGTTTGATTTAAATCGTACGATTTAAATCGTTTGATTTGAATCGTACGATTTAAATCGCACCATTTTAATCACACGATTTGATTAGGGCGCACCTTTTTAAAATGCAATTCAAATACCGCTCGTGAGATTTCAAATAGAACCTTTACAACTTGAAATGAATTCTAGCGATTTTGAGTATGATGCAATTCGTGCGATACACATCGTGCAATTTTAATCGCTTGGTTTAAATCGTACGATTTAAACCGTACGATTTAAATAATACGATTTAGGTCGCTCCTTTTCAAAATGCGATTCAAATATCTCTCGCAAGATTTCAAATGCCAGCAATACAATTTAAAATGAGTTCTTACGATATTGAGAAAGATGCGATTCGTGCGATACAAATCGTGCGATTTAAATCGTTTGATTTTAATCGCACGATTTAAATCGTTTGATTTTAATCACACGATTTAAATCGCACCATTTTAATCATATGATTTAGTTGGCACCTTTTTAAAATGCGATTCATATATCTCTCGCGAGAATTCAAATGGCACCAATACAATTTAAAATGAATTCTTACGATTTTGAGGAAGATGCGATTCGTGCGATACAAATCATACGATTTTAATCGTTTGATTTAAATCGTATGATTTGAATCGTACGATTTAAATCGCACGATTTTAATCAGACCGGTCACTAATAATCACCTTATGGTACTTTGAAACAATCTAAATCTTAACGAGCTTCTTGGGACAATTTCCAAAAACTTTTTTTTTAGAAAAGAAGCACCTTTGAGCTTTCTATCAATTATAGCTTCCTATAGAAATAGCGGTACAAATTTATCACACCTAGAACATCAAACCAAAATGGCAGTTAGTTGGTTTGTTCTTTGGTACAGCCCCACTCCACCCACCGAGGTCATCAATAGCACTCGGAGCTTCGTGATTCTGTGTCAAATTGACTTTCACTAGCGAAACGCTTCCTTTGCCGGCACCACCCCACCCCCGTAAGCCAGATCAAAGCACACCCATAAATTTCCATTCAATCCCTCTTAGAGAGCCAGAGAGAGAGAGAAACACCCGGAGAAGGTGATAACGACGGCATGTGAATAATATCAACATAAATGTGTACATCAAACACAAACCTTCGAATGGATGGCACTTTATTTTTCGCTGGAAAAATCCCACTCGCAAGTTCCCAGGTGGAAACTGAAGAGCTTAGAAACGAGTCCGGGCCCGGGATGTAACTTGGGCTCCGTAGCTGCTGCTGTGTAGTCAGGGAGGAAGCAGTGTTGCCGTTTTTTATATTTGTGCCTGAAACTTTGTCATGTGTATTATTTTTCAACAAGTTGGACTGATTGGCAATAAAGTGACGTTGACTGGATTTTTAGGCTTATTGGCAAACCGGTAAAAAACTACAAAAAATATATAATATATAAAAGATCTAAGACTTCGTTGAATCATGTGAATGTTTTAATAAGAAATAAGTAATAAAATGCTACCAAAAAGGAATGTCATATACAAAAAGACCTACGGCTCCGTTAAGCGAACTCATTTAACCATGTCAAATAAACAAGTTTTTTTAAAAAAATGAATGAAATCAGACTTCGGTAGCGTTTTTAAAAGTGCACAATTAGTACCAAAATTCAAATCTGTATTTATGGCAACACTGATATGCGGAAGAATACGTTACACCTGATACACATCACCCCTGACAGCAGGACGACGAGCCAACGAGGAGGAGAAACAGAGAGAGAGATTGGAGAGAAACAGAGTGCAAACGAAAGTATTGAAAGGGGGACAGATTCGTCAGGTCACGTTCCGAATGGTGCAAATATCGCACGACCGAACGGCCGCGCATAAATATTCATCATCGTTATCTGACCTTTCCGTTATCCTTTATCCACCCTTCCGGCGCAAGAGCCTAGCAGAGCCAGGTTGTTCAGTCAAGGGGGTTCGACCTGCCAATGCCAAAGGAGCAACGCCAACGACTAGTCGACGACACCGCACCGAAACCGTTGTAAATGAAAACATGACGACATTTATGGCGTTTATTTGTTTAGGTTGAAAGAAAAAAAAACCAAATGGCCCCCAGGATGAAAATTATTTCCGAGAGGATATCTTTTCTTGCAGATTTACACCACACATGCCTGCGAGAACTTACAGTAAACTGTGTCCCCAGCAACGTTTGCCCGAAAAATGTATGATAAAGGACACTCTTATTATTCAATTTATCATCCAGTTCGAAGTGTGTCTTAACCCTGTCCCTGCCCGAACCTATTCCGGTTCGACGAGGGTGATGGACCCCAACCGAGCAAAGGAGCTCCCCGGTAGAGAAGATCCACATCAGATGGAGAAATTTATCGAGCCCGCAGTGGACTAATCTGGACCAATAATTTTCACTCTATCGTCCTCGTTTGATCTTCTGTTGTCGTTTTGTGTTTGATGACGGTGTCAGATATTCACATTCTTCGTCTGTGTGCCGTACGCCAAACGCAGAGGCAGGCAAGCGCACTGGGGCTAGGGTCACCACATGGCACATGGAATTTAGGGTCCTTTGCTATGATGGAGCACGAACATCAAACTGGATGGACTGTGGGTGCGATAATGTAATCCTACGGTGATATATTGCTGCTGCTGCTGCGTCGTCCGCTAGCCTAAGCAGAATGAGAGGATCTGATTTACGTGCTGTTGTGGAAAAGACTTGCAGAGGATCTTGCGATTGTTTGTTTGTGAAGAAAATTGGTTTACTATGTTGGTGCTTAATTGTATCCAAGAGTGGCAGTCGAATCGGAATGATGCTATATGTCTGTTGAAACATGTGGGAGACCATCTGAATTAGATTATATGGCATGGCAAAGCTTAGTTATGAATCGAAATAGTCTCTATCTTTTGATAGAGAGTTCCATAAAGATAGAGAAAAAAGATTATTTAGACTTACTAAACGCAAGGTATTAAATCAAATACTGGAGAGTGTCGGACTAATATTCCTACCCTTTTCCTACTGCGATCGACGTTTTGGCATGGTCGGTGCCGATAATAAACAGCTTGAGATAATAAGAATTGTACATTGATAAATGGTTTGATACTCCCAATATCATCTACTAATTCTCTGTACAATTTCAGCTAGTCCCCACCAATAACGGAGTAGCAGCCAGGGGTGGTCCCACAAGTTGAAGCTCAAGCAAGTTATTAAACCAAACGCTAGACTACCAAAAGAGGAGTTGTCCACTGGCTCTTCGGTTACTCGAGGAAGTACAGTGGGACCCCTAATGTTCGTGATATTTCGTAATGACATTTCAAGTAAACATGCTTGCGAATGAAACTTTAATGATGATTCGATCATTTGCGCTGATAATCCAGCTAATTTCACACGAAAATAAATGCTTTTTACTCCTCTCTACTGTAACCCGAGGATTTAGTACAATAATTACAACCTTATACTGGACGATCAAAAGTCTTCCGGCGCCATATTGTTTCAGGTCGACCAACAGTTACTGTCTGATATGCCACCAAAGTATGGTAGGTACGTATCGCCGAACGGGGGACCATCTCTATCTCAATCGAAGAAGCTATTTCCTGCCTCATTGTTAGGATTAATTGTATATTACCGGCTCAGATCGGTTCGGTGAGAGTGAGAGCGAGAATCCGGCAGCCAGGAAGGGAGCAAACTCGATGTCCATTATCTGCTGAATCTGCTAACAAAACATTCGAGAACACTGTGGAATCAGCCGGCGAGAATGTCAATGGCAGGAATTGAGGAAAGAATGGCAGTCAGTTGCAAAATTTCAATTCTTTTGGTCGGTACATGTACTACTATCAACACCATGTCGATGTAGTCAGGTTCGACATGGCGCAGTTTGATTCAACTTGTTGAAAGGATGTCAGCCTTAATTTGATGTAAATTGGACAAACGTGCTCATACATTTTCAATGCACAACGAGAACACGATTTTGTCCCAGGTATTGTTTCATTATGTTTGACACAGTTTCGTCATCATCTCGTGATGAATTTGCATCAGTTTAAATGTATATATGTTTGATACTTTACCACATTTTTATCCAGTATTGTAATTATTTTGTTAACAATATTTAATTTTTAAAGTTTACAGACTTCCTGCGCTGGGTAAGCAATTATTTTTAAAAGTTGTATATATTAAACGATCAATTGGAACTGATGTCCCGACAGAACAGAAGTTCAGGTTGGCCGACAAGACCCTATCAAACCCTACTGTTGTTGTCTATCAAGCCAACGATTAAACCAAATTTGTACATGCGGCCACATTTCCAAACTTTAATGAGTCCATTTTTTGTGTTTCTACTCCGTCCGTCTCGTCAGTAACTGACAGACCGGTTTAGCAGCCAAATTTAGTAAGTGTTTATTAAAAAGCACAATGACAGGAAAATATACACATTATAGAATCACTTAGTCAAAAATTCCCAAAAAAAAGTTCACAGCTCTGATTCGTTGGTCGAACTTTTCATACTGGTTCCAGTTTGTTTGTTAGGTAGGTCATAGGTCAATTTGCAAGCTATTATTGCCATCTCCATCTTGATTGAAGTATCGAAACGAATGAATTATTTGGGCAGTGGTGTAATGGAACAGCGGGCGCATCATGACAAAATATCATAAACTTTTATGATTAATTTTTCATGTTTTCAAGAAGGAAAACATCAACAGAATTCGAAAAAAAAAAACTGCTCATGATCAAAAGAAGGAAATTTTTTATAGAAGTACGTATGCAACCAATGTTCGTGATAAATTTTATTCGGAATATCATTCATAATCATTGCAGTAAAGTACAATTTTAGTATTGTTTCGTTTTACAATACTTCGCTGGTTCTACCTGCTGCAGCTTTTTGCGCTAATAACTTTTTTTATAATTTGAATAGTCTTACAATTTCGTACTCCTGCCTGGTTTTGTTTTAATTTAACTGTTCTGTTTATGTGAACTGGAATAGTTCAATTTTGAGGAATTTGAACGGTTGTCTCAGTCAAAGGAAAGCGAAACTAATGTTGTGTACTGCCCGACGTTTCGGCCTACTGTTGTACCCTTTTCCAGGAGAAATACGGTCTATAGTTTTTTGTCAAGTTCTCGCCAAATCGGACAGCGACAACTTAACAAACCCCGATAGACCGCATTTCCCTTGAAAAATTCCAACTTTAAAGGCCGAAACGTCGGGCAGCAAAACAACATTCGTTTTACTTTTTGTTGACCGAGACACAGTCGTTCAAATTTCTCAAGTTCTGATTTAACGTTATCGATTGTTCCCTGAATACTGAATGCACCAGTTTTGAGTTGTAAAAGCGCAGCAGTTGCACTACAATCACTTCGCCATGTGACGCTTTCTCTTTGAACAGACTTTGGAGATTGTTGGCGTATGGTTGTAGGTCTAGTAGGGTGGCAGTTATTATTGCGATGTCCATGCCCATCGCCGGTTAAAACATGAATCAAGGTATCAACAAAAAACAATTTGGACAAAATTTGAGTGAAATTGGACAATTTTAACACGTGCCCCAAAGCGATAGAAGTTTTATATGTGTAATACATGTGATTTTTCATACATTTTATATGAAAATTCATAACTCTTTTCAAAGTGATCGTAAAAAACAGTTTAAAGGTTTTAAACGAAAAGTTTACGTTCCTTTTATTTTTTTTAAATAATGTTTTACAGAAATTCTCCGACTTCAGATTTTTATTAACAAAACTTCTTTTTTAATTTTTATTTTTTCATTCATACAAAATTTTAAAATCTTTCATAGTATGTTTGAGTTTCACAAAGTTTCAAAAAATTTTCGTCTACTTTGAAAAAGTTACGCATTTTCATAAAAAAAATCTATTTGGGGCTCGTGTTAAAGTTCGCCCAAATATTTTTTCGATTCATTGATTTATTTATTGATCGGCGATGGACAAAATTTCGACATTGCAAAAATAACTACCTCCCTAAGGTCTAGTGACACGACTTCGACTTTGAGAATTATTCCTGGTTGGGTCTCGGAAAAAGGGAAGAGTGACGGATTTACTTCCACGAAAAAAAAATAGATTTTTGTGATCATGAAAGAAATCCGAACGAAATTATTAAATCGGCAAAACGGCATTCGGCGAAATGACTCAATCAGTGAAATGACTCCTCCGATTAAATGACTCATCCGGCGAAGTGACTCCTCCGACAGAATGACTCGTTAGGCGAACTGTAGTGGTAATGGTATTCGACGAAATGTCATTCGACGAAATACCTCACTCGGCAAAATGCCTTCGCTCATAATGCTTTCGATGAAATGACTCAATCTTCAAGTTTTAAGATTTGTTAAATGTAAGTCAAAGAAAGTAGCACAGTCAAACTAACGCAAACGTGCCTTTCAAATAAACTAATTAAGTTTAATTCTTTCGCGTCAATTTTTTTGGATAGTGCTCTAAAACTTTGATTAGGGGCCGTACACAAATGACGTAGATTTTTTTCGGCGATTTTTGACCCCTCCCTCCCCCCTCGTAGCATTTGGTCACAAAATTCTAACCTCCCCCTCGTAAATAACGTAGCATTTACCTACCCCTCCCCCTCGTCCCATGCAAAACGCCCGGGTGATGAAAAAAATTACATGTTTTTCAATTATTTTAAATACATGTCCTTTCAAAATGTTTGACGACTTTTAACAACATTTTCATTATAACAGAAAATTGCGTGCAAAATAAGCCCATTTCATCACAAATATAGTGTTGATAGTTTTGTTTTGAATTTTATATGTCAATGCGAGAATAAAGAGAAGTTCTCTCAGTTCACAATCCTGCAGCTGCCAATGATTCTAAGAAGCATACGTTCATCTAAATTACTAAATTTTGTTTGGTTAAGTGAAAATTTAATTCAGCTTCCAAACTAAGCCTACTAATTAGCAATATTAACTAACTAATGTAGCAAGTTAAATCCGCATACAAAATCTTTTCGTATTTTTGTGAACTTGTAATTCCGCGAATCGTAAAAATTACCTCATGAAAAACCGCATCAAATCAAAAGTAACTTGTTTGAATTTAAATTCATTTCTCTTGGGAATGGAGGATCATTAAATTGTTTTCTCTAAACAATGCGTTTTAAACTTAATGCTACGTCGCACAACTTCTGACCCTACCCTCCCCCTCGTCACACTTCGTCACAAATTTGGTATACCCTCCCTACCCTCCAAAATGCTACGTCATTTATGCATGGCCCCTTAAGTTTTGATTCTTTTTAATTCGAAATTATTCTATTTGCAATTTTTGCCAATTCACTTACTATTTGTTTGCCATTTCGTTGTCAGATATCACGAAGATATCGAAAGGGGTTAGGCGATGTTTGAATTGTGAAGTCGACTATCAAAATCAGTGATTTTCGCCGCTTGACGTTTCGGCCTTCGTTTTTGGTCTTTCTCGAGGGTAATAAATATCTTTATTTTTGTTGTTTTTTTTATTGGTCACTGTCCGATGCAATACGGCGTCTGTTAAATCACTATTTAGATGCAATAATTTGTACCGAAGAGATAAAACTAGCAAAGTGTATCACTGGGTATCACTTTACACTGCTCAACGTTCCGGCAGTCGCGCACTGAGTACGTTACGTTCTGAAAGTTAAGCGAAGTTGTCATCAACCGGCGATGCCTTTGTCAAATATTCTACAATAAGACTTACGATCGTTTTGAATGTACAATATGGATGGAATTTTATTAAAGCTGGATTTTATTTTCCTGATAATTTGATTCTTGTTGTCAGTTTTTATTGGATATAGTTCGAGCTATTTTTTGTTCCCATGGTTGTCAATTTTACCGTCTTTTTTTCTGTAAAATCTTTGATTTGTAAGCGTCTATAGGCTGACCATGAAAACCATAGAAAGTCCTATTCGCAGAAGCAACACGCCTTCTTACCTTGCGGATTACATTGTCATCACATTTTACTAGAATTTCAATGTACTCGAATTCGTCGACAACCTCATACCCATCGATTTCAACCAACACCGTCCTGACTGCTTCGTCGTCTACCAGCTACCATGTATTTCTTCTTGTCAGAGTTTATAATCAGTTCGCTTCCCGGATCCTCTCTTCCAAAAAGCCAAACATGCCTCTTCCACTGCTCTGCGATCAACGTCAATAATGTGGATTTTGTACCCGACAAAACCAAGAAGCGTGTGAGTTTTCGTGATGATGGTTCCGTTTCTTGGCACATAAAATCTTCGAATCGCACCTTCGAGGGTCGCACTAGCTCAAGCTCAAGCTCAGATCTTCATTTCGCACCGTCGAGCGCTATAGGTTCGATAGTGTATCGCGTTTGCTATATTCCATCAAATGTCACAAACGAGTCTAATGCCTTTCGGCTATTTTGACGTTCGATTTTTACTCATCCGGCGTCATACGAATCAGCTTAATTTGTTTTCCCGGAAAATGTCACATGTTCGTTTCATTTCACTGAATCATACGCAGCCTTTAAATCCACAAACAGATGTCGAGTCCGCAAGTTGTATACCCGGTAATTATCCATCATATCAAAAATATGAGCTTTATCGTTGGCGTTTTTCAAAATTTGCCACAGTTTAACACTGTAATTCACGAAATAACTACATATAACCGTGTTCCCTTTAATTTTACACTGTAGATGTGCTTTTCATGCCCAATTCAATGTGGATTAAAATTACACAAGGTCAACGTGATACAAAATCAAAATCAGCTGTTTTCACAGCTATGCCCTTTTTATGCTCGTATTTGTCAGGGTTAGGAGACGTAAATTTCCACGATTTTTTCTAGTTGTGCAGAATTTATCGAAGGGTAAATATTTGGTGCGTCGTTGATCGTACTACTTGAAATCCGCTTTGGTATTCGCTGACAAAGAATTCAACGAACTGGTGCAGCCTGCAAAATAGAATATCAGCCTAATGCAATTTTAATGCAATCAGGTTGTTGTTTTTAGTGTGCCTTTTTGTGTAATAATAAAAATTCTGTATCATTTGAATTATATCGTTCCTTGTAACAATTGTGGTTTTATGATAGTTTTATAGGCACTTATAAAACTAAGATTGCACTTGTGGTGTACTATATAACATCAATTGTTACGAAAAGACCGGGAGGTGATCACCAATTGAGACGGATTGTTCGCTAAGCTCAAATAAGCTGATTCTAATAAATGAATAAATAAACAAACAAATTCCACACAGATTTGGTTAACGAATGTGTATGAACCTTTAAGTTAAAATTGTATTCAATGTACATTCAACTTACTCTAATTTTTCTCATTTCTATTCTTTCCAGGTCAGTATAATCTACATCGGAAACGCGGGTAAGCGGTGCTAATTGTCCAAAATATTTCTTCAACATTTGCGCTCAAAAAAGTGTTTCCTGTTTTTACGGGAAATAAATCGTTCTTTAAAGCCGCAATTGTTGAATCCTACCAGTACAACATTCCGTATATGGTGAAACCGAATAGAGCGAACTTCAGTGCCATCTATGTATATATTATCTTTCAGCAATTTTCGTACAGGGTCGGTCTAATTTTGCAATCCCGGACAACCAAAACAACCGGATGGTAACGCCTCCAAAAATCTCTTCACTATCACAGAATATCATTTCAATCGATGCTATTCTCACAGAATGAAGATAGGTGATTAATTTCTACAGTACGGAACCTAGACTAATGGTACTTTCTACAGTACAGCGCATGTGTCTAACGCGGATGGTTATCTATATTTTTCCGTTTGCTTTGCGAACTTTTCGTGACCGTTATCTTCAGTACATGGAAGCAGACTAAATTTTGGTTTTTTTTGCAGTTCCGTGTGCTGAATGTGTTCTCTTCTTTATTTTTTCAACCGTCTCGTATTTTTGCATTTACAGTCCACTAACCGAAAGGGGAAATCAATGAAAAGAAACTGCTGTCAACGGTTTGCAACACTAACCACAAACAGTGCTGCAGTAGTTCGTAGAAGGCGATTAAATTTGACGGAACTGTTTACTTCAATTCTCCATTACTTAAGTATTTCCGTTTTTAAGATTTTACATAACGCTTCATGAATTAGTAATATTACTTCATCCTAATCAAATTAGTTTACCGTTTCAATCACGATAAAAAGGAATGCATATTCACATTCCATGTACTGGTTCATGTTACTATACTCCTCGAAATTGATCAAAGACTCACACAAACCCGGACGATACAGCGCACAAGTCCATCAGATTGGAATCTGATTGGAGGCAAAAACTTGCTCCGGTCACTTGAAAGAATCCTTGAAGTGTTTGATCTGAGCTGCTAGCATACCAGTCAGTGTGCAGTTTTCCGTAACTTGCCTTCACAACCCTATTGCACCTTCTTTTTTTTGCTTTCTCTCTCTCACACACACACATACTGGCTTGTTGTGTGGTGTGCATGGGTTGGCTTTAGACGACCTCGCCCGTTTCCACTTAAGCAAAAGTAGTTCTGACTTTTGCTTTTGACAGGCATAGGAAAAAGCGGAACCGGGTTTGATGAATTATGAAACGATTTCCGAGGCAGTGGCGTAACCAAGGAGGAATGTGTGTTGAGTACAGATCTAGTGCAGTAGTTTGGATCGCAAAAGTTGAATATTAGTGATGCAAAACTTCAAACAAATGGGCAATCATTGCTAAACTCGAAATCGATCAGACAGATATGAGTATTTTATAAATATCAAAATAACTTATAAATACAAAACGTTCACCTCATGCTACCACGAGTCGTCATGAGAATGTCGAATGCCAGAGACATAACCCAAATGAAGTAGAATACACTTGGGGCTGTTAATGCGAATGCTGCATTTTTTATTAATTTCAAAAAGGTTTTATTAAAATAATTTATTTCGGTATTTCTAATGGAAATACCGATATAATGGTACCCCGGTTGCCAAATGAATTTTTTCACTCTCATTAAATGCTCTTTTCAGGGTTACCATATCCTCATATGGTAACCATGAATAGAGCATTTAATGAGAGTGAAACAATTCATTTGGCAACCGCAGTAAATCGGATATACGTGTACCGTTGTATGTTCGAATATTTTAGATTTCGATGTACGTGTGCTAATATTTCGGTATTTCCATCACTGGTTCTAACACAACCTATCAGAAAATACTAAGAATTGCAGCATCCATATCAACAGCCTAAAGAGTATTCTACTTCACTCTGGTTCTGTCTCTGACATTACACACTCATCTTATTTTGGCATCATTTCACCTACCAATAAAGAAAAACTTAATTCTTTTCGGTCTTCTTTGGCAGCAAAATGGTATAGAGGTTAGGCAACACACCATTCTGGGCAATGGTCACGCCGGTGAGCAATTTGTTCAGCTTTTGAATGGCCAGCTGCATCTGACGGGGGATAATCCTGGTCTTTTTGTGTCCACGGGCTGCGTTTCTCGACAGCTCCAATATTAGGACAGCGAGATGTTCCATTACGGCCGCAAACTAGATAGATGCTCCGGCGTGGTAGCCCTTTCTCAGCAGACGGTGGATTCGAGCGACAGGATACTGGAGATTGGCATGAAACGAGCAAGATTTTGGTTTTTTCTTCACCTTTCCTTATGTATCGCTTCTTGACATAGCGAGCGTCCCAAGCAAACGAAATGCCCATAATACGCCCATGGTCATTAGACTGCCCAGAAAAATAATGAATTTTTGAAAACTCAATCGGCCCACCCCTGATTCGATTACTAGTGCCACCAGGAGTACTTGCACCAAATTTGAAGCAAATCAGACAAGTCTAGCTACCGGACCAACGCTCCTGAAGTTTGTATGGGATTTTTTGACAATTTACTTGGAGAAAACCCACTAACTCGCATTTTTTCCGCTAGATGGCACTGTATGCATCGTATTATCACTATAAGTAAAAATAAGAAAGATAATTTAATTGTCTACAACTTTGCCGAAGACTACTAGTCAATCCGGCTTTGTTAAAAGAAGTTATTGAACTTTTAACGAAGTGATGTCTGAGTCAGTTTTCTATGGGGCCTAGTTGTGCTTGGTTGTGTATCAGTACTCGATTCCCACGAAATATACATTTTTGTGAAATAACCGTTAGATTTAGCTCATTAGTATGTTCAGAAGAGTTGTAGTAAATAATACGAGTCATGTTTTGGTTGAAAAATTTTAGTTCCAACTGTGACCGCATAGAGGGCGCCAACACTAACTTTTCATAGAAGAGAGATAGAATACCTAAATGTTCGGAATAATTATTGAAAAATGCCTGCTCTACAACTTTGTAGAAAACACCTAATATCTATCTCTTTCCGTTGAAAAGTTAGTGTTGGCGCCCTCTATGCGGTACAATGTGGAACTAAAATTTTCTAACCAAAACATGACTCGTATTATTTACTACAACTCTTTTGAACATTCTATTGAGCTAAATTCACCGGTTATTTCACAAAAAAGTTTAGTTCGTGGGAATCGAGTACTGATACACAACCATGCACTGCTAGGCCCCATAGAAAACTGACTCAGACATCACTTCGTTAAAAGCTAAATAACTTCTTTTAACAAAACCGGATTGACTAGCAGTCTTCGACAAAGCTGTAGACAATTAAATTATCTTTCTTATTTTCACTTATAATGATAATACGATGCATACAGTTAGTAGGTTTTCTCCATGTAAATTGTCGAAAAATCTCATACAAACTTCAGGCACGTTGGTCCGGTAGCTAGACTTGTCCAATTCGCTTCAAATTTGGAACAAGTACTCCTGGTGGGACTAGGAATCGACTCAGGGGTGGGCCGATAGGGGTCATTTTTTTCCTGTCACTCTAATGGTCATGGTTCATTTTCACCCCCACTACATGGTGTTTTGATAGTGTTTTAAATGAGGTCAACCCATGAAAACACCATCACCATGGTCCGGTTGATCCCATTTAAAAACCATATTTTGGTGTATTTACGAGTTATTTAGACCATATTTATGGTCTTTTGAAGGGGTTGTATGGTGTTCCATGACAATTTGCTCGGAGTATGTGTGATGCAGTCAGGACGAATGTAACATACGCATGATGTCGCACTCGCATACGATCGCCAGTTTTGTACCTGGTTCAGTTTGCGTTTGAAGCCAATGGGCTGAAATTAGTTTGCTTCCACCGTCAAAGAGGAGGCGCTCCAAATAAAAACTGTTCAAAATTTTCGGCTCGGTACTTGCAATTAGCGGGAACCAATCAGAAATGAGCTTCCGTCAGATGATTTAAAGGCATTTATTTTGTGTGTGCAAATTCGACCCGCCGGAAATAAAAATAATAGTTTGTGAAGGAAACTCAATTCTTCGACGGTTCGATAGCGCTGGTAAGGGCTAATCAGTTTTCCAAAGAAAATGTTCTATGAGAGGGAGATTTTTGTTCCAATTGGTCCTCCTAACTAGCACAGAGCTGTACAAACTAATTATTACGGAGCCGGCTGAATCCTAATAATCAGCTTCTCTCCCGATGTTGAAATTTAGTTTTCGTGCATCCAACAATGCTAATAGAAACCGACTAACATCACAATTCTTTTTGTTCAAGAATTGCGGCTCGTTGCACGAAATTTGCACCCATCGGAAAGGCAAATGATTGCTTCTGCCAATACCACGGAACGACACCAGCCGTGTTCAGCTCACAAATATTTCCTTCTCGAAATTGTACAGCCCTCGGTTCGCCCCGAGCAGCCAAATACGAATGGTAATAGAAAGAAGTATGTAGCGGATCTATATTTAAAACTTCTCATCATTTACGTGTTCGGTTGGTGCATCATATTGACGGCTCTGACCGAGATGAGCTGAAAATTTTCACCATACCCAAGTAGTTTTCAAAAGATTTTTAAAAACACGGTTTCTTCGTTGTTATACTTACTCCAAACTTTAATACTACATTGCTGAACATATTTTCGACAAAATGGCCTAACCAGTCAAATCGTTCTGTCAAGTATAATGGAAGTTATTACCGTTGAAAAACTGACGTGGCTGCTACAGCCGATATTTTGAAACGGGAGCCCTATATTGAAAGCTTAAAAAAATTTAAATATTAAATCAAACGGTTTAGAAAAATACGAATATTATTTCTTTTGAGTTTCTCAGTGCACATTTTAAATAATTCTTTCATTCCCAGGATTCCCGAATTTCCTGGGAATTTTCAGTTTTATATCCCGAATCCTTAGAAACTGAAAAACGTCACGAAATGGGAGCACCATCCATCCACCATTAAGGACATTATACATGCAAGCCACAACATAGCTCCTACGCCGCACACACCCCTCTCCCCTGCCCAACCATGTATCTGGCGTGAGCAAATATAAAAATTCGTTTTTCAATACACTAACCTTGCCAGTTTACCACGAAACTGCTACTTGAGGAAGCTACAACATTTTCCTATACAATCAACCCGAGTTTTTGACGTAATTATATCTGTAGCTCTTATTTTGTGCGAAAATATCACACCTCTTCACTTGGGGTTTCTTTTCGAAACACTCTTATTTTTCTTCTCATTTTCAGAACACTTTCAAATGCACTGTAATCACTCACTACTGAAAAAACACCCGCAAAACTTTAATCGTTTGCTAACTAAACTTCAAATTTTCTGCCAATGTGCAGATGACCGAAGGAAAATGTCCGAAAACTCTCATTTGTACGTTTGAATTTTCACTTCGAATTCCATTTTTTCTCAATGCAAACAACGTTCCTGGCTTCCACATATCTTCACCTTAAGAACGCGTTGAATCAGTCCAAAAACAATTTATCTTATATGCACTTCCTAAACTCAATTGGACCGCATTCCCTTTTCCATCATATGCGGCACGCTGCATACTTATTAACATATAAACACTTAAAGAGCACCGCCAATTTACAATTTTCCCAACGCGTACAATCTGCATAATTACTTTCGTAAATAAAATTTTATGTTATGCAAAATTCCCAAGCGGGAAAAGTTTTGGACGAGACCAATTTTTTTGTGCATAAAGACACAAGACCTACCTGTTTTTTTTTAATGTTTCGGATTCTCCTCGTCAGTAGCTAACACCAACTTTACGCTAGTTAGATGAATCCAAACCAGCACCAAATTGGTGCTAGTTAGACACTAAAATTCAAAAAGTCATACATCTTGCATAAACGCTTCTAAACAACTAGCTTGTTCCGAGTGAAGTCTCGGTTTCGGTTCACATTCCTCATCGGCAAATAGAACTTCTGTGCTTACTATCGAATCTTCACCACAGCCAGTTGCTTAGCGTTCGCGCAGGATGTATGATTTTTCAATTCCAGTGTCAAACTAGCGCCAATTTAATGCTGGTTTGGACTTACCTAATTAGTATTAAGTTGGCGTTAGTTACTGACGAGGAGAATCTGAAACACTAAAAAATCTTACTTCAATATTTTATGTGCCGAGCTGTCGTCATGCAAGACCTCGTAAATTATTTTTAGAAACGCCTTATAAAAAATTACGCAAAAAGGGCCCGGTCAATCGAATGTTGCGCCAATATAACCTTCCGGCAGTCGCGCTAGTGCACTGAGTGCACGCTGCTCTGAAAGTCTAGCGGAATCGTCTTAGAGCAGCTGCGGCTGCTCGTTCAGTGAGCCATTTGCGCGACTTCCGGAGGGATAACCCAAATTATGAAAAAATGGACCTTACTATGTCCAGAAATAAATTCAAATTATCTTTGAAGCGTAGAAATAATGATTGACATGTAAGTAATCACTGTGAAATCGTTTTTTGTAGCCTACATCTATTTGACAAAAGAAATAAATGAGTTGTTTGTAAATCTTCCCGACGTTTCGGTTATTTTGGCTGCCTTCTTCAAGAAAAATTTAACCTGTCTAAAAGGGGCAATTGTAAAAAAAAATCGTTTGATTAAGCCAAATTGACCAATGAAGACGCAAATATTCGCGAAAAGTTCCTTTTCTAGACTTAAAAATAGTTCACAAAAATAAATGGAAGAACTCATTATGTAGTGTGTGAGACCGAGAGACAGTTTTAAGGGGAGGTTCGCATTCAAATGATCACAAAGTAAGCAAAATTTGGAATGTTTTTGCGGGCCAATGGAAAAACATAGAAGGATAGAACATAGTATCAGTTTTAGGGTTCAAAAAGCTTAAATTTTCGTATTATTTTACATTTTTTCAAGACGAAAAAACAAAATGGCGTCCGTGGTGACGTTCTGTCTATGGTTAGGTGCATGTGGAGTTCCAAAACTGCGTACAGCCTGCTGCCTCAGGATCGATCTGAAACACAAAACTAATAATAAGGCTCTAAAGGAAACTAAATTTATTGAAGGAATGACCTAAGAAAGGGTAAAAAGCTTCAAATTTGACGTAATGGTGTGATCTTAAATTTTGAAATCGCCTTTTAAAACTTTGAACTAGCCTTTTTTTCGCTTTAAGGCTTTAAGTTTTTTTACGCGGTTTTTTTTGCGCGGTGTTTTTTTACGCGGTTTTTTTACGCGGATTTTCAAATTTACGCAGTTTTCATTTACGCGGATTTTGAAATTTACGCGGATTTTGAAATTTACGCGGATTTTGAAATTTACGCGGTTTTCATTTACGCGGATTTTGAAATTAACGCGGTTTTCATTTACGCGGATTTTGAAATTTACGCGGTTTTCATTTACGCGGATTTTGAAATTTACGCGGTATCCATCAACGAGGTTCATTTTAACGCGGATTTTTAAATTTAAGTGGTCTTCATTTACGCGGATTTTGAAATTTACGCGGTTTTCATTTACGCGGATTTTGAAATTTACGCGGTTTTCATTTACGCGGCCTGTATCACCCGCGTAAAAAAACCTGAGTGTACAAAAAATATTGTAGATTTTATGGATCGTTCTTCCAATGGAAAAGGTTTTCCTTCGAGAGTTCAAAAGATGAAGTCTTTAAATTGAACCGATTTTAAATGAGATTGCACACAGTTTTGAAAAATCATGGTTTGAGATAACCGCGTTTAAAGTTTTGAGAACACTTTCGATTAATTATTCGTGGTAGAATGTCAATGTTTTGTAACAATTACATGGAATTATGGGCTTTGCTGATATTTGATTGCGAATTTGAAGTCAGTTTTTCGAAATTCAAAATGGCCGATCCAATATGGCGGACCGCCACTAAAAATAAGTGGTATTTCAACTAAAATCGAGAAGAAAAAGGTTTTGTGATTTATAAACACAAATTTTAGTTAATATGTATCAAAATAAAAAAAATAAAAATGGCGAATCCAATATGGCGGAGCCACTTTAACAATTTTAACCAAAATTTTTCGTCTTTTGCCGTTTTCTGTGGTTGTCTGACTCACGAGTAGTCTGTGATGCCTCTAAAGATCAAGCCGCGGAATACGTTCTCGAGAACTGTACACATGTACAGTGCACCGCGAAGCATTCGGGGAACGTGAATACCGCCATGAAGAGGTTTCTACCTGTGGCGCGCGTCTCGAGCGCCGGTAGCGTCACATGGCGGCTAGAACGCCGCTTCGAACAATGCCATGTAGCAACTTTTTAGATGCGCGGATAGAAAAACCCGTTTAATACAATATAGTTGACACTTATACCTTTAAGAAAAACAAAGAGAAAAATGAAATTTTTGAAAATTTTGAATGAGAATCCTTCCTTAAACCTCCGGAAGTTGCGTTTATACTTACATTTAGGCGATCTTCATGTTTCAAGACGTCTTCTATATTTTTGAATATTTTTCTACCAAAGCGAAATTACTCGAATTCCTAAGTAAGAGCGGCAGATTTCATTTCTGTCTCATTAATTATATTATATCTTATTTGTGCTTAATATCTGTTTATAGAAGCTCACGCTTATTACAACCACTCGATAGAGGCTTGATACATCACTCGGAAAAAAGACAGTGCTCGTACCTAGTGGGCAAATCAAAAACGGGCTCGATTTTCCACCGTTGTCTATGACATGGCATCAGAATCATATAGAGCTGCTGATATATTATTCTACCACTCCAGGACGGTTCTAAATACCTCCGACCCGCCAGGCCAAGCTGGTTTTTCTTTTTGCATTGTGATTGTGATTCAAACAGTGCAAAAGAAGCTTGCTGAAAGGGGGGGGGGGGGGTCGTACGCTACTTGTTTGGAACAGTATTTTAAACCGTACTCAGTTGCTGGAATTCCATCAGGGAGGAGCACTATCGGAGTAAATTTTCCAGAAGGTCTCAACTGTGGTGAAAGCAGACGTGTGTTTCGTTTAATCCTTAGCTTGGAAGTCCAAAAGCCGGGAAGGTATGCTGTGGAAGAAGCAAAAAACCGAAGTGAACTTTTTTCAACCTAAACGACCCAACGAAGCAGAAGGCCTCCCGCTCCATCATCAGCAGGCAGTATCAGCATCGGGTAGTGCTTTAATGTATTTTTCCAGGTGTTGGTCTTTTTTGTGCTTTCTGGGTGCTAGTCGCCGAACGGTTTGGTTGGTTGGTTGGTGCTGCGTTGTAAGGGTTGGTCGCTGGACATAAGTTTAGAATTTTATGTGGTCTGCACCCCTAAATGCTTTCTTTTCGCTGGGAAGAAACCAATGTCCTATCTTCCGGCGTCCGTACGGGACCAGTCGGGACGAGATAGTGGTAATGCCTGCTAGAAGTCTGAAAAGAAAAAGTTCAAATCACTTCGAAGCAAAATTGATGTTGTTTTTATGATTTTGAAGTTGAATGGGTTTTTGTGCCTTCGTAGAGTATATTCATCCGGAATATTGGATCGTAAATTACCGAACCATTACGTTTTAACTATGTGTACTACTTGCTCCATTGAACATTTTTCTGGAGAAGCTTGAGTGCAAAATCAGTAAACTACGTGCACTTTGACAAAACTGCCCAGTAACAAATTCTGCTGAAAACTGTCGAGTTTAGTTATTTTTCTCCAAAATACACGAAACCACACTTCAGTTCTGAAATTTGTCCCCCCTGCTTTCATCTATCACTACTAGTGCTCTTCGTCCTGGCAGTGGTAGTGATGATGTTGATGATGATGCTACAGCACACACAATCGCCTCGGTTCCACACACCACAAAATAACACACTCCGAGCCAAGCATGCGGAATGTTTACGACTCCATAAACAGAAATATTTTATAGATTTAAATTAAAAGCCAAACAAAAGTACCACCTCCCGACAAGAGGACAAGAAACAGAATCCACAAGTGAGTGAGTCCCGCCTGGGACTTGGAACAATGTGTCTTTCTCTGTCCATATTGATACACTTTATACGGCAACAAGATAGAACATACTTAAACTACCCAACAGTGACTGTCGCTGTCAAGTTATCACACACAGACACATACACATAGTCGAACGTAGTGCGGGTACGATGGTTTATCATAATTGGGATCGTAAGCCACAAAGACTCCGGTAATGATAATGTGGCGCTAGTATGATAAAAAGTTAGTCCCTAGCAGTAACTTGACTCGGTCCTTGGCTGGCGTGAGAAAAATGTCAAGCTGTTTGCTGTAAACTATAGTTTTTACAAGGTCCTTTCGGTTGGATGAGAACCGTTGATGCGCGTAATACAATCCGGTTAGTTTGCGATGAAATACTTCTTGAATATTTAAAATACAAAAACTCATACTTGGACCCAAAATTCTGCAGTAACAAACTGCCACCAAATTTGTGGGTATGTTTAGCAAAAATTTGACAGATTGATCGAAAACTGTCAGAGCCCAAAAGTGCTCTTTCCATCAGAAAAAAAATCGATTCTTACTGGCGACCACCGCAAAAACAGGCCACAGCATCGCACGGCCTCCTTTCCAGCCGACTAATAAAGATCGTTCTAAATGGCACTTGAGGGTAACTGAAAGCGCAAAAGAAAAAAAAATCCACAAAAACAACAACAACAAAATAGGCGAAGTGATAAAACTAGAATAAAACGACCCCGTAGGGGAAGACGAGAAGTCACCCATTTCTGCATCGCTCGCAACGTGTGCGCTTCCGGAGCCTATCATCCGGCCACGAACGTTGCCTCCTCCTGCTGGCCCCGATTTATGATTCAAGCTCATTTGCCCAGTCCTTTCTTTCTTTCTATGGGTCGACGCTGGCGTCGCCTAGTTTCCGATAATGAATGCACCATTTACGGTGCCGCAATTTTTTCCCCTGCTTTTCTCTCGGGGCAGTAAAAGTAAATATGTATCCCCTTTCAACAGGTTTTCACTTTTCGCCTTTCGCTTGAGCTAGGTTAAGGTGTCATCTGAGAGCTGGTTATGCTATGGGATGGTGCTTGCTTTGCAAACGGAACTTTTTGGACAAGCAAGGTATTTCAAATGTTTCTACAGAGGGAAGTAGCTTGAGAATTGCGATAAAAAAGTGAAAGATTTTAAACGTTGATTGCTTTCGTTCTACTGCAAAAAAATACTCATAAGTTTTCGTTACCTGGACGGAAAAATGTTACCCTCTTTTATATTATTTATCTAGCATGTGTCTGTAAAAAAGTCCTAGTGACAAGCAGTAGGACTATGAAAAAAAAGTTTCATATGGTCTGCTCACCCCATGCGAACAACTCAATCTCGAAGCGTAGTAGGTGTTAGCACTACTGATTTTCCAATGAACCATTCCAGAATGACAGAAGCCTAGCGGTACCTTCTGAGGTCATTTTTCTATCGGCAAGCCTCGCTTAATAATAATACGACCATCAAATATCAATGCAGTTCATTATCCCAAATAAGCTGGCATAGAACCGACACGTGAGTTATAAAATATAAAATGAGCTAGTTGGTAAATCAATTGCTTTGTACGTGGCTCACCTAGGTTCGATTCCCTTGTAAAAAGAGGCGAATGGCCCTAAAATTAAAACATCTATTATTGAAAGAAAAAAAAAGTAATATGAAACGATCTCACCGATATCTTACTCTGAATTACTGCTTGCTAACTTTCCAACATTCGAAATACGTCGGGCAAATTTTAAAAGAAAGCGTTTGCTCAAACCAAACTGACCAAGAAAGCCGTGAATGTTTGCGAGTAGTTCCATTTGTAGTCTTAAAAAAATTTAAAAAAAAAATTATAAAGACCCATTAGTATGTGAGACTGTTTTCAGTCTCAGGAAGTTGCGTCAATATTTACATTTAGGTGATCTTCTTGCTTTAAGACATTAGTCGTCTAAAGTTTTTAATATATGTCCACCAAAACGTCGAAATTACTCGAATTCATAAATAAGAGCGACAGATTTTATTTCTGTCTCATGAATTCTCTTACATCACAGTTGTGCTTTATATCTGCTTTATCGATTTTGTTGGATATTTTCGGCAAATTTGAGAAACGAAAGCAATGAAATTGATAGACGGATAGGTATTCTAGAGCGAATCAGTTATAAACTTAGAACGGAAAACTAGAACTAGGCAGGATCATATGGGCATGATCGAAAGGAAATGTGATGAATGCTTTGCCTTCTGCTAAGTAGGAGTTGGGCGTTGCACCCAAGTCTACCGCATGGTCTATGGTAGAACAAAACTCATCATCATTTCCTTTCGATCATGTCCATATGAGCCTGACTAGTCCTAGTTTTCCGTTCTAAGTTTATAACTGATTCGCTCTAGAATACCTATCCGTCTTTCAATTTCATTGCTTTCGTTTCTCTTAGTCCCAAATTTGCCGAAAATAGCCAAAAAAAAATCGATACAGTAGAACCTTGCGGCAATTAAAACATAGTAATTTATATCTGCTTGTAGCAGCACAGGCTTCGTACAACCACTTGATGCCGGCTTGATGCAAGTAAAATAGATACATCACTCGAAAAAGACACTGTTCGAACCTGGCGAGCGCGGGATGGACCCTTCAATGAAAAAATGTGGGACTCACAGGAACACTAAATACATCAGAACAATCTGAACTCATAGCAAAGGCGATTCAATTAATAAGGCATTTCTGAACAATTTTAATTACAGTGAAATGAAAAGCAATCGTTTTCCACTATCGCTCATGGCATTGAACCGCCAATTGATATCACATTTTCCTCAAAATCAGAAAGTCAGGTTCAGATGGCGCTGCATGCGATAGGTGTAGTGATCCGGCGCATTTTTAGTTGGTCCAATCACGCACATACTCTGCAAAATTACTTGAAAGATACGATTAAAAGCAACTCAAAATTACAAAAATTTCGCGATCATTTAATTAATACCGTTAAATTACTGAAAATCTGAAAAAAAAAACTTGGATGTAAAAAGCAACGTCCAAACGATTCGGTCGTGCTTCTACTTTCCTATATTGAATTTATTTCCAGATGAAAACGAAAAATAAACTAGTTTTGAAAAAAATATTTCGAAGACGGATCTGTTTTTCGATGTGCGAAACGACTCGAAAATTATGCGAATCTATAAATATTGACCGCTCATTATATTTCTGCACCACCACCCATCCTTTGGTAACTGAAGGAAGACGAAATTCGAAATTGACGAGAATCGGTTAAATTTTGTTGAACTGCGGATTAAATTCTTTTTCTGGCATTAACATATACCAAAAATGGCCAGAATAAAAAAATATTGATAGGGCAGGTGCCAAGAAAAAGGTCATTTGTTTGTGGGGGTTTAATGGAGGCACCAAAATTTCAATTCCTTGAGAAAGCTCCTATAAGGACTTAAACATTGGAAGAAGAGAACCTTCAATTCTGCTTCCCAACAGCCGTGCAGTCAGCGAACTTAAAAACTGATACTCAGAGAAGTGAGATTTGTTAGCTGATTTTCGGTGAAATATTTTTCAAGTATCAGTTATTAAACGTCACTTTTACTAAGATCTCAGCCAAAAAAATGTTTACTGAGATTTCAGCTGTTGAGATTCCGGCCAAAAAGGCGAAAAAATCTGAAATTCGGCAGAAAAAATTAAGTGTGTACAGGAGTTCTTTATTTAAAACAGGCTGAAATGCCGATTCCTAACCTTTGTTTTTGGTTCAATGTGTCACGCACAAAGGCAGAAGGAAATCGCTAATTTGAAACCGCCATTTTGTGTTTCATCCAGATAATGATTTTTACGAAGTCTTGAATGATAAACGAATTTAACCATCAAAACCGGAAGTTCTAAGGCTTTGTTATTATTCCACAAAATATGAACCCTCCAGCACTAGCGCGAATGGCTCTCTGAATGAGCAGCCACTGTTGCTGAAAGAAGATTTCGCTAGAGTTTTTGAAGGTGTTGCACTAAATACAACGGCACGGGTGCCGGAGGGTCAACAATCTGTCTTATTTTAGGCCAAGGAAAGAAATCATCCCTGTAATGTGATCGCTTGCAATCCAGCATCTTCACTGACTGAAGCAACGGATAATTAAAACAGCCAACACGAAGCTTCTGTAAGTCCTCTCATTTCAAGCTTGCATAGGTAACTACACCGTCGATCTCAACTTCGCGAAACGGCACTTCGATGCGATTAACCTGTGTAAAAAGCACATCGAAGGCAATAACTTTCGCCTGTGTTTAACAGAGCAGGGGTTAATTAAAACAGCCGACCCCATGCTTCAGCAGTTTTTCGCGTTCTAACCGCCACACCGTTTATCTTGACTGCGTGAGACGGTGCATATATGTGTTTATCCTGCGTGAAAAGCATCTCGCGAATAATATCATTCACCTGTGTTAACCTTCGAATTTCACAAATAGGAAAAATAATAAAACGCCCCTATTGAGGAGGAAGGGTGGCATTTCAGCCTCGCTGGTCGCGCTTTGGTCCGACTTATGATTCAAGTTCTATAATCCGAGCCCTTTCACTCTTTCTGTGGGTCGTCGATGGCGTGACCTAGTTTCCGATAGTGACTGCACAATCTGCGGCGCCGCTATTTTCTACTTTTTCTCGAGGTCGCAAAAGCCACTGTGTATCCCCTTTCAATAGGCAGACAGAAATCACCATTCTGCGGGCGCCATGTTGCGTTTCATCCAGATACGGATTTTTACGAAGTCTTGAAAAATAAACAAATTTACCTATCAAAACCGGAAGCTCTTCCGACCATGGGCTCAGACATCATACAGCCCCTTAAAAAGGCCTTAAATATGGTCCGTGCCAAGTTTCACAACCATCAAAACACCATAAAATGGTCTCAATAACCCATTAATACACCAAAGAATTAATACACCAAAATATGGTTTTTATATGGTATCTTCCGACCCACGGTTATGGTATTATCATGGATTAAAACCATTGAAAACATCATCAAAACACCATGCAGTGGGGCTATGGGTATATTGGCTACGCTCATGGGGGTATTATGGGCTTTTTGTTTGCGTCATTCTACCACAAAAAGCTTTGTCTTGTTTTCGTTCAAAAGAAAGGGAACGCCCCCTTAATTTAATCTCTTGCAATCCAGTACCTTCATCAAAACCGGAGATCTGTATTGTCATTATTCCACAAAAAATAAACAAATTTTGTCTTAATTTCGTTGGAAAGAATGGGAACGATTCCTAAATGTAATAGCCTGCAATCCGCAATCTTCACAGATTGAAAAAAGGGGTAATTAAACCGGGTGGCAGCCCGTCAGGTCGCCAGGTCTTCTAATTCAAAGTTCGCATAGGTAAGTACACCATCGATCTCAACTTTGCGAGACGCTACTTCGACGCGATTATGCAATCCTCTTCCCTCTCGCTCTCTGCGATCCAAATCGTTTGCCATCTAGTATCTTCAATAACCGAACCAAGGAGTCATTAAAATGGCTAAACCCCTTAATTCAATAAGTCTGACAAATTTAAACTTGTATCTGTAACCACCACGTCGATTTCGACTTTGCGAGACGAGACATAGATGCAGTTATCCTGCCTAAACAGCACATCGCGGGAAATATCAGCTTGTGCTAGAGCATTAACAGCCTCAACTTGTTTGTGTGAACCTTCGAAATTTCGGTTACAGTACTTCATCAGGTTGCTCAATTTCTTTTAAAGATTGAGCCCTCTTCCCTCTTTGGATCATAAGTAGATAACAAGCGGTCCGACCAGGTTGGTTGGCTACAATTTCAACCGGGAAGTCTTCACCTATCCAGCAGTAGTGCTAGTTTGAATCTTTTAAACGGATTCCTTAACTCGACGACCTGGTAGGCATTTTTGCACGCACTCGAAGTCCGGTTTAGGTAGGAGAAAATGGTTGGATCACAGCAATGAGAACACGCACCAGTTAAAAGGAATTAAGTAACGATACTTAGCTTTTTTCTACTGAATCCAATCGGAAAGATAAACTTACTTGAAGCATGGCGCTATACAACAAAACGACTACGGTCTCTTCACTACTCGCTCAAAAGAATGTCAAAAAAACTTTAAACATCAAACAGAATGAGTGGTAGTAGCGTCACAATAGACCTTTCTCGTCCGACCTAACCCCCTTTTTTCTTATTTTTATTCAAAAGACTACACATTTTTAAGAATATTTCCGCTGAAATGAGACTTTTTAGAGCTATCGTGATTTTTTAATGATTTTTTTAAATTTGAAAAATGCAAGAATGTTGAGTATTTTTTTCACCTTTGCAAGAATGGTGGGACTCAAAATATGTGTTTGGGCACCACTGTTTTGTATATTTTTGGTTGGCTTCCTGGCAACGCGGCAAATGAAGTGGTGAGTCGCGGTACAAAGTTCATTGGTAATGTAAACAAACTAAAGTGAACCTCTCGGTGGAGAACGTTGCATGGTAATGTTTAACCTCACTTTTTTGACAGTTCAAAGAGATTGTTTACATGATCTTGGTATTTTTGTTGATTCGGTCATAGTATGAGAAACTTGGTTTGGTTCGCTGCCAAATGTTAACACTTTTCCAACAAGGTCGCTCAGCAGTATTTTTTAATTGATGTCGGCATCATACATTGTTCCGTTAAATTTAACATTTTTACTTTTCTTGTACATGATTCATTGAAGAAGCAAGGAATTTCTAGCCAAACATTTGAAAAAGGCCTACTGCCAAATGCAAACAAATCGAATTTTGATGTTCTCTATTAAAATTCTGGGACAGAACCTGTGGATAGATGTTTTCTTTTTCTTTTTTCTGTTCATTTTATCTCTTGTCTTGCATAGCCACTCTTTCTTCCTCACATATTTTAAATGGACTGGCTAAATTCGACAGTCCCCCCTGACTGCATTTGACGGTTCCCTTTGGCTGCATTTGACAGCTCCCCCTGGCTACAATTGACATTAGGTTTTTTCGTATCCACACGTTCCGTCCCAGTTAAAAACTATCTATCTGGCCATGTACATAAACATAACGCAACATTGGATTATGAAGAATTTTGATAATGATTTTATAACAAATTATAAAAGAGCCCGGCTGATATAAAAGTCCTAAATAGCAATACACTTATTATAAAATGATTGTAAAGGATTATTGTAAATGATTCCAAAAGGATTATAAAGGCAGTGAAATACGTACTCAATGAATTAAGGGGTGTGTCTGATGTAAACAATATGCGCAATCAAACTAAATAAAACAGTATTCAATTTTTAAATAGAATTATAATGAATTCGACCAAAACTTCTTTTGCCTTTTTCTCATTTTCAAATGTTTGGGTAGAATTTAGATTATTTTATCGTTGTTGCGATCAATTTCGTTTGGTTTGTTTTGTTCACAATGTTAGTCGCAGAGCATTTTGGTGATCTATGGCAACTGATGACCTTTACACCCCATACTAGGTCCGCTCCTGTTGCAGCTGTTTCGCCCTGTCCGGCACCGAGTCAACCGATGGTCCAACGTGCGCCGCACTCGTCTGTCGCTATGTCAATGGCAGGGACTTGGATTAAAGGCTAAAATTTCAGCTACGGTTGGTGGTGTTGCTGCAATCGGTTTGCCTTCGGCCACGTTGGACATTCGGCTAACGGGAATATTCAGCGATTCCGATTCGAAGGAAGCAGCGCCAGTAGCAGACTGCTTCGGTTCAGCAATACGCTCCGGTATCGGACGAAGCTAACACTCCGACAGGACGAAGGTTTCAACGAGGGGCTCAGGCATAAGTAGCAGAGTCCTTGCACTTCCTGCTTGTCGAGTGAACAATTCCGACGAAACCACTGCCGCTCTCTCCAAGTTTGATCACCGTAATAAGTGCAACGTCAGCGGTATAGTGCCAGGATTAGTCGAGAACAGTGCCAGGACTGACTTGCCAAGAGCTACAAGACGTAGAGGCTTTACCAAGATGATTTATTCAGCAGAATAAGATAGCAAAATTACCCAAAACATAAGACCTGGCTGCCGAAGTGAATCCACACACATCATCACCTACAGAGGCAAGCAATATTGGAACGCAGCGAAATTCCTCACAATGAATTGATCTCGTAAGGTGAAATTCCAGGAAGTACAATTTTCATAGCACAATTTAGTCGACCGAAATTGTAGTCCTCAGTCGAGAGAGAGACTGATAGAGTAGCAGCAGCTAGGAATTTTCTTTCGAAAGCTAGCAGCGTTTTTGCGTATCCTGCGCTAAGTAGAGAGCGTTAAGACAGATCTCCGAAACATGTCAAGTGCTATCAGATGAGAAAAAACGTCGCATCTATGACCAGTACGACAAGGACGGTCTGCTGACCAACGGTTCCGTCCGGTACCACCATAACACACGGCACCGGCGACACATATATATTCACAACATACTAATTACTTATCCTTCCGAAAAAGTAAATAAATTGACTATGCAATTTATCATTCGCTGCCTAGTTATTTCCTGCCAATTTGAACACGACAGCAGTTGCAGAAAGCTTTATTGCGGTGCAAAAATGATGGCAACTCGGGATATAATATAAATTTACATATAATTTCTCCTCCCTGCTCTGCATTCTTATCACTCCTATCAAATCCTTCTTACTCCTTATCGTCAGTGCCGAGCACTGTTTTGCATTTGCCGGCTAAATCAACGACAATGCGATAATCGTCAATCGACGAAACTTTTGCTGAAATGGAACTTGAACACGAATAATAAATAATTGTTCCATTCGAAAGCGATAACCTTGTTGTCCTCATGTTTGCAGCTATCATACGCTGGTAGGCATTCTGACCAATGGAAACGTTTTTCGGTATGGGCATTGAACGATCATTTCAACAACTTATCATCGACCGAATTCGTTACCTATAAAGTTCAGGTAAACTTCACCACCTAAAAATGAGTAATAAATCGGATCATCTTGTTAGGACTTAACCCACGAGCAAACAAACAAATGTGTACAAATCCTTATCCATCATCCAGAAAGCAATCGTTTTATAGCCCAATGCTTGATCTTACGATTCAGCATATGCCAACGGGTTTTGCATCGTCGAAGGTCGATTCGAATTGGTTGCATAATGTGGCACCAGGTTCCCATTGTTCCAATCCTCATCCCTCTTGAGTTGATAGTCTTTCAAAGAGCATCGAAAGTATTCAAGTAATGTAAATTTTAAAAGTCCATGTAAACAAGTTTTAGGTAAACAAGCACACTGAACTGTCAAAAAAGTGAGGTTATACATTTTCATGCAATGCTCTATGTTTTTGACAGGTATATGAATGAATCATTTCAGCATCAGTGATGCCAGGTCTATTCAAACAATAGCCTGCAGTGAAAATATAAAAGTCTGCAGATTGCTACAAAAATCTTCAATAAATTTGACATAGAAATGTAGTATGTATATATTTTAAATGATCAAAAATGTTGAAGGCTTGTGTATAAATTGGCTGGCATAGGCTTTGTTCTGCTAAATATTTGTAAACTGCAAAACATCTGCAGTGAAAATGCAAAATCTGCAGATTTACTAATATATATGCAGATCTGGCATCCTTTTAGTATTCCCCACAGGAAATTCATCCAAATGGTGTAAAAATGCGGGGAAACAAGGCAAGATAGGTATTCAGAATATGGGGTTAAATGAGCAGCTTGCACTATTTTTGATTTTTTCAATAGTTAGAGGTACCAAATCATCGCGGCAATCGGCAGTAACGAATTGGGGATAAAAAAGGAAGCATCCTATCATATAAAATTTTTTGACGAGAAAGGTCTATACGACATCCAAGTAAATTATTTATTGTGAGTTACAAAAAATGTGGATTAGTTCCACGAAAAGTCAATCACCTATATCCAGTTTCATTATGTAAGAAATCTGGTACTGATTTCACAAGGAACGTTCGTTATCGCTGGAACCTGAAATCGCTGAAATAACTTCAAATATTACACTGCGCATAAAGCTGTTCATTCTTCATCTACACAATTGTAGACCCGTTGTATCAGTACAGAGCACGTTCTACTTCTACGCTGGAAGAATTCTCAATATAATTAGAATCGTATAACTAGTCCTAAAAATGTCCAGTGAGCTGAGAATCGGCTGTGAAACATATCGAAGCATAGAGATGATCGGGTTTCATTTATTTCGAGCCCGACCCGACCCCGAAAATCCCGAATCCGACCAGACCCTGAGAATTTCAAATTCGAAAAACGTCTTATGTGGAATAAATTAGAATTGAAAATCCCGCAACCGATCGCGGACCCGAAAATGTAAAATATTAAAAAGTCGCATTTTAAATATTTTTAAATATTAAAAAACCGTACCCTAGATCATTTTGAATTTAAAGAGCCCGATCTCGACCCGACTTATTTCTATTTCTTTTCTGGACCTTGCACGATCAATCTCACATAAGTTTGAACTATTAAATTTATGGCTTCATGATAAATTTTTAAAAATTACTATTGATAATAATGAACTTAATTCCCTGCATATTCATCCTATAATTGCAAAGCGAATTTCTGACGAGTGGTGTGAGCTTAAAAAATGAGAGCCTGTTCCGAATGAAAGATATCTAATCAATCAAATACCGTACCACTTGCTGACGTTCTACCTTCTCATCGGATAACGAGAAGCAGACAAGCGGCAAATAGATCTGTTTCGAAAAAAAAATCTTTAGATTATTTGTAAATAGGGTGTTTTGATAAGGGAGTCGTATCATGATGATCTTCAATTGTTTAAAGGTTCTTGTGAATCGTACTTCAAATACCCAATCTAATTGAGATATTGAAGGATAAAATGAAGATTGATCTCCAGGCCATTTAATGTTTTTTTTTGTGTGGATTAAGCGTTTGATCGGTATCGTCCTACACTCTAAGAATGTTTACAAAAACTTTAAACATTTGAGCGAAAACCTGAGCAGGAGTCGAAAGTGAGAGTAGAAACCAAGTAGGACTAAGCGGTTTGCTACGGTATACCTAAAAGAAGAGAACATAACTATCTTCTTAATTTTTATGTTCATTATTGATCCTTGAGAAAAATGTGACGAAAACCAGCGATCAGTATTACCAGATATTTTATTTACGCTCGCGATTATCAAAGTGCACCAATAGCTAGTTGATAATTGAGGTTTAGATTGCATCAAAATGGTTGACGATTATCCCCTACTTTGTTAATATTTTTATGACATCTTGGTTTTGATTTGCCGTGAACTGATTTCTTGCTAAGTTCATTTACGCTCAGTTCCTCGCATTCATTTCGACAGCGACGTAACCATTGACTTCGAGGTCTGTCAAAATTTTAAATTTGAAGACCTCGATCCAGTGACTATAAATTAAAGAATCCGAACCGAACCCGAAACCCAGCTACATGAGAACGGGCTTTGGGTTGGATTTCGACCATTTCAATTGAAAAAGAAGGCACAAATTGCTTCCGCTATACTTGCATTTTTGTCCCGTTTCTATGCGATTTCCTATCTGTTTTGGACTGATTTGCTGTCATGAGCAGCATACTACCATAAATTCCATTACAACGTTCGTATCGCAATATGGACTCATGGTACTCATTGTACTCAGCCCACGCGGTGTACTTATGGGGATCAGATAACAAAGTGTTAATTTTTTTTAACAAACTGTTAACTACGGAAAGCTCTGCACGCAATTTCTTAGAAAGTTATCCACTGTAATAAAATCAACACATTGATCTTTTAGCTTTTAAAATATATTTGGAACACCGCAAGGCAACAGTCTGTGACTATTGCCGTTTGTACTGTATGTCAATGATACTTCTGCAGTTTTGTTGCGTGTGCCATCAAATTTCAGCCAAATAATAGGACATCATCATGATCGAACTTAGATTTTTGCAACTGTCATGTGAATGATTTGACTGGGACATCTCTACACTCACTTTCACTGTGTACCGCTAACACCACGAGTCTAAACAAGCGTGGACCAAACTCCGGTTTGTGCCTGTATTGATACACTCTATGCATAATAGATAAATTTAGATGCGACTAGCTTTGCATCCGAAATAGACTGGCCAACCAGGCTCACCGAACGACATTCAAGGCTCACCGTTGCTAAATGATAAAATGCTTCACAACGAAAACCGACAACATTCGCTCACACTCCGAGCCTTTCTCCCATACATCACACCCGGCTACGGGAACTGGAAGCTACAAGAATGTGCCAACCTGTGACCTATTGGCTTTTGTCATAAATTTTTTCCCGGAAAGACCTGGTTTTCATTTCGCTCGCCCACTGCAGGTCGACCGTTCGTCCGTCCGTTCGTTCGTTAAGAGTACCGGTTGCTGTGCTCTGCACACGGAAGGATAGGTGGTGACGTAATAAATCGGTACTTGAGCCCTTGCAGAATTAAATGCTGCCTGCCTGAACTAGAGTGCAGCAGAGTACAAGTTGCGTTTTAAATCGTTGGCAGTAGGTAATATAATAATTTCAGGCAGGGATTCGAATGGAGTTTAAGGAAGGATTTTCGTTCAGTACATTGTGATACTGAGGAAGTGATCTGGATCCGTACTTGTAGAATGTTAATGGTACGGTTGGCAGTAATATCCCCTAAATTCAGTTATTATATCAATATCTTTATGCTTTGGTATCTTCTTTGAGATCAAAACGTTTACAAAAGCACAGACTGTCACTAGAACTAGCACAAAGACTGAGTCTAAAATTGAGACTGAAACTGAAATCTACCTACTAATCGGAGAGTGAGGTTCAGGCTGAGGTTGACGCTTAGGCTGAGACGTGATACTGAACCTGAGACTAAAATTGAGACAAAGATTGAGACTGAGATTGAGTCTGAGTCTGAGGCTGAAGCTGAGACGGAGACTGAAACTAAAACAGAAACTAATCTGGGATGTAATCGTAGATTGAGGCTGAGGCTGAAAAAGATACTGAGGCTGAGACGTGATACTAAGATTGAACCTGAGAGTGAAATCAGTCTGAGTCTAAGGCTGAATCTGATGCTGAGACTGAAGCTGAGACTGAGACTGATACTGAGACTGAGACTCAGACTGAGACTGAGACTGAGACTGAAGCTGAAACTGAAACTGAGACTGAGATTGAGACTTAAACTGAGACTGAGACTGAGACTGAGACTGAAACTGAAACTGAAACTGAGACTGAAACTGAGACTGAGACTGCGGCTGAGACTGAGACTGAGACTGAGACTGAGACTGAGACTGAGACTGAGACTGAGACTGAGACTGAGACTGAGACTGAGACTGAGACTGAGACTGAGACTGAGACTGAGACTGAGACTGAGACTGAGACTGAGACTGAGACTGAGACTGAGACTGAAACTGAAACTGAAACTGAAACTGAGACTGAAACTGAGACTGAGACTGCGGCTGAGACTGAGACTGAGACTGAGACTGAGACTGAGACTGAGACTGAGACTGAGACTGAGACTGAGACTGAGACTGAGACTGAGACTGAGACTGAGACTGAGACTGAGACTGAGACTGAGACTGAGACTGAGACTGAGACTGAGACTGAGACTGAGACTGAGACTGAGACTGAGACTGAGACTGAGACTGAGACTGAGACTGAGACTGAGACTGAGACTGAGACTGAGACTGAGACTGAGACTGAGACTGAGACTGAAACTGAAACTGAAACTGAGACTGAAACTGAGACTGAGACTGAGACTGAAGCTGAAACTGAAACTGAGACTGAGACTGCGGCTGAGACTGAGACTGAGACTGAGACTGAGACTGAGACTGAGACTGAGACTGAGACTGAGACTGAGACTGAGACTGAGACTGAGACTGAAACTGAGACTGAAACTGAGACTGAGACTGAGACTGAAGCTGAAACTGAAACTGAGACAGAGACTGAGACTGAGCCCGAGACTGAGACTGAGACTGAGACTAAAGCTGAGACTGAAACTGAGACTGAAACTGAGACTGAAACTGAGACAGAGACTGAGACTGAGACTGAGATTGAGACTGAGACTGAGACTGAGACTGAGACTGAGACTGAGACTGAGACTGAGACTGAGACTGAAACTGAGACTGAGACTGAGACTGAGACTGAGACTGAGACTGAGACTGAGACTGAGACTGAGACTGAGACTGAGACTGAGACTGAGACTGAGACTGAGACTGAAGCTGAAACTGAAACTGAAACTGAGACTGAGATTGAGACTTAGACTGAGACTGAGACTGAGACTGAGACTGAGACTGAAACTGAAACTGAAACTGAAACTGAGACTGAGACTGAGACTGAGACTGAGACTGAGACTGAAGCTGAAACTGAAACTGAGACAGAGACTGAGACTGAGCCCGAGACTGAGACTGAGACTGACACTGAGACTGAGACTGAGACTGAGACTGAGACTGAGAATGAGACTGAGACTGAGACTGAGACTGAGACTGAGACTGAGACTGAGACTGAGACTGAGACTAAAGCTGAGACTGAGACTGAGACTGAAACTGAGACAGAGACTGAGACTGAGACTGAGACTGAGACTGAGACTGAGACTGAGACTGAGACTGAGACTGAGACTGAGACTGAGACTGAGACTGAGACTGAGACTGAGACTGAGACTGAGACTGAGACTGAGACTGAGACTGAGACTGAGACTCAGACTGAAGCTGAAGCTGAAACTGAAACTGAAACTGAAACTGAGACTGAGACTGAGACTGAAACTGAAACTGAAACTGAGACTGAAACTGAGACTGAGACTGAGACTGAAGCTGAAACTGAAACTGAGACAGAGACTGAGACTGAGCCCGAGACTGAGACTGAGACTGAGACTGAGACTGAGACTGAGACTGAGACTGAGACTGAGACTGAGACTGAGACTGAGACTGAGACTGAGACTGAGACTGAGACTGAGACTGAGACTGAGACTGAGACTGAGACTGAGACTGAGACTGAGACTGAGACTGAGACTGAGACTGAGACTGAGACTGAGATTGAGACTGAGACTGAGACTGAGACTGAGACTGAGACTGAGACTGAGACTGAGACTGAGACTGAGACTGAGACTGAGACTGAGACTGAGACTGAGACTGAGACTGAGACTGAGACTGAGACTGAGACTGAGACTGAGACTGAGACTGAGACTGAGACTGAGACTGAGACTGAGACTGAGACTGAGACTGAGACTGAGACTGAGACTGAGACTGAGACTGAGACTGAGACTGAGACTGAGACTGAGACTGAGACTGAGACTGAGACTGAAGCTGAAACTGAAACTGAAACTGAGACTGAGATTGAGATTGAGACTTAGACTGAGACTGAGACTGAAACTGAAACTGAGACTGAAACTGAGACTGAGACTGAGACTGAGACTGAGACTGAGACTGAGACTGAGACTGAGACTGAAGCTGAAACTGAAACTGAAACTGAGACAGAGACTGAGACTGAGCCCGAGACTGAGACTGAGACTGAGACTGAGACTGAGACTGAGACTGAGACTGAGACTGAGACTGAGACTGAGACTAAAGCTGAGACTGAGACTGAGACTGAAACTGAGACAGAGACTGAGACTGAGACTGAGACTGAGATTGAGACTGAGACTGAGACTGAGACTGAGACTGAGACTGAGACTGAGACTGAGACTGAAGCTGAAGCTGAAGCTGAAACTGAAACTGAAACTGAAACTGAGACTGAGACTGAAACTGAAACTGAGACTGAAACTGAGACTGAGACTGAGACTGAAGCTGAAACTGAAACTGAGACAGAGACTGAGACTGAGCCCGAGACTGAGACTGAGACTGAGACTGAGACTGAGACTGAGACTGAGACTGAGACTGAGACTGAGACTGAGACTGAGACTGAGACTGAGACTGAGACTAAAGCTGAGACTGAAACTGAGACTGAAACTGAGACAGAGACTGAGACTGAGATTGAGACTGAGACTGAGACTGAGACTGAGACTGAGACTGAGACTGAGACTGAGACTGAGACTGAGACTGAGACTGAGACTGAGACTGAGACTGAGACTGAGACTGAGACTGAGACTGAGACTGAGACTGAGACTGAGACTGAGACTGAGACTGAGACTGAGACTGAGACTGAGACTGAGACTGAGACTGAGACTGAGACTGAGACTGAGACTGAAACTGAGACTGAGACTGAGACTGAGACTGAGACTGAGACTGAGACTGAGACTGAGACTGAGACTGAGACTGAGACTGAGACTGAGACTGAGACTGAGACTGAGACTGAGACTGAGACTAAAGCTGAGACTGAGACTGAGACTGAGACTGAGACTGAGACTGAAACTGAGACAGAGACTGAGACTGAGACTGAGATTGAGACTGAGACTGAGACTGAGACTGAGACTGAGACTGAGACTGAGACTGAGACTGAGACTGAGACTGAGACTGAGACTGAGACTGAGACTGAGACTGAGACTGAGACTGAGACTGAGACTGAGACTGAGACTGAGACTGAGACTGAGACTGAGACTGAGACTGAGACTGAGACTGAGACTAAAGCTGAGACTGAGACTGAGACTGAGACTGAAACTGAGACAGAGACAGAGACTGAGACTGAGACTGAGATTGAGACTGAGACTGAGACTGAGACTGAGACTGAGACTGAGACTGAGACTGAGACTGAGACTGAGACTGAGACTGAGACTGAGACTGAGACTGAGACTGAGACTGAGACTGAGACTGAAGCTGAGACTGAAACTGAGACAGAGACTGAGACTGAGCCCGAGACTGAGATTGAGATTGAGTCTGAGTTTGAGTCTGCGGTTGAGGCTGAGTCTTAGGCAGAATTTGAGGCCGAAACTGAAGCTCAGACTTATACTGAGGCTGAAATAGAGACTACACTACTACTGCTGTATCATCGAACTCAACGTGAAAACCACTTCCTGCTACTAGCCCACACAACGCACTGTAACCTATTTTGATTCCCCCTAAAATCCCGCAACATACACTCTACCCAACAACAACCCTAAAATGAAATCGTTCCATCCGAGCATTAGTGTCGTTCTTCCGTTTTTAGCAACCGCAACCATTGTGGTCTGTCTGTTTGTCGTCTGCCGCTCTGCCTAACACGTCCACACTATTACTTCCCACTTTTACCGTGCTTCCTACATACTAAATGTCGTAGTTTATTCCTGCCATAATTAATTAAATGGTTGCTATTCAGCGTGGTCTACGAAAATCGGCCTGGGGCTCCTGTTTTCCACCCACCGTGGTTGGTATGATGCGACCGAGCTAGCACTGCACTGAACTAGCCCGTGACCAGCGCGATGACGACGACGACGACGACACGTTGGCGACCGGGTCTCTAAATGAAGTGACAAAAAGCGTTGATTCGTCGCTTCCGGGGCCGCCGGATGTTTGTGTTTGTTTTTGGACCATAAATTCGATCGGCTTTCGGGTCGGTCCCCCTGTGTAACGAGATCTCTAATGTTGTCACAAATTTTGTTATCGGGATAAACAGTTAAATAGATTTCGCTTTATTGTTGTGGGCTTCGGTACAAGTGTTGAATAGAACAAAACTCATAAATGTAATCGTCAAAGAATACGGCATGTGGAGCAACTACCATGACTACTATTACCACTAGCCACCGGGAGGCTAGGCTCGGAGGGCGAAGAATCTTTGGTGTTGCTCCGATTTATCGTTTTTATTAATTAGTACCACAATTTATGATACAATTAATTTAATTAGTTCATCGGCCGGTCGATTACGCGCTAGTCGTGGTGCTAACTAATAGCGCGATCAATTTTATCCACTCGACTTGAGTTCTTGAGGAGTGGGACGTGGAATCGCTGAGGTCCTGGCTGGCGGCGAAGAAATCATTCTGGAGCGGATTAGCGTCTCCTATTGTGTGCGAATGTGTGTGTTTGGTGGGAGGGGGAGGGGAGGGGGGTGCTCAATAGAACGATAAATGACTAGGATGGAATCAATCAGTGCTACCTTGAGGTTTGCCAGTAGGAGTTATCAACCGGATCAGAACCAAAACAGAATTCTGCCTGGAACGGGAGCGTCAATCCGCCTCATTCGCCTTAATCGGGGCAGATTTGTATCGGAAACTACGTCGAAGACCAACGCCGGGATTGAATTAGCAGATGAATTACGAATCTAGGCGGCACCAAATCGGGCGTGAAGGTGTTTTCAGCTTGTTACTATGGGAAGCGGTGCGGGAAAGTGCAATTTTGTTCGATCTGCATTTAAGAGGTTTACCGAAGGATTAACTTGTTGTTGTTGGAGTGCAAAGGATGTGCAATCTATTTGTTACGTGTTGCAATTATCTATTACGACATATTTGAATACGGCATTATAGAGGATTATAAGGGATAGACTGAGTAGTGAGCGTCACCCTGGAGGGTCTGGGTTCAATCACAAACGAAGTCGTTGAGATTTTCAATGGTGAAAAATCTGCGATCACGTTTTCATTCGGAAGGAAAGCAAAGCCGTTGGTAGTCGAATGTAACATATATAACGCATGTAACAAAAGATCGAATGAAACAAGGAATGGATAACTGAAAAAATGTCTAAAGAACAGCTCATGTCATAAAGAAGGATATCACAAAATAGTGTAGTTTTTAAATTATAAATTTATTTGATTAAATTCATAGATGACATACTCAAAAGATTAGTCTGTCTGTCACCGATTGGCATTCAACCCCACCTAATTACGAAAATGCTCTTTAAATGAAGTCTTATTTTTTCTGGGCAACATGAATCAATGAGCTACTAATATGATAATGTATTTTTAAAATTAAAAGTTTGTGAACTTGGAAATGCGGAAATTTTTCTCGAGTCCTGTACAAAATGAAAAATGAGCGTTTCTCCTCTTTTGTAAGCCAGTCATTGAAAGTTTGTAAATTTAGAAATGCGGTTGGAAATTTGTTTCTTCTTCAACTGTATTTTGGGTTCTGTTTATTTCTATTTCTATTTCGCTATTATGCACGTATCTCACGATTGCTTTCTTGATGTTTTCGATCAGATGTTCTGCTTTGCTTCTTGCACTTACGGATCACGAGTGTGAACCCGTTCGTCCTTGGTAATAGCTTTTTTACTGATGATACTGTCTGCTGATTTGGAGGTACTTGGCGCAGCTATAGAAGTCGTCATTATTGCCCGAACAGCACCCATAAATTCGGCGACGGGTTGTAGTTCAGGTAATAGTATAGGGTTCTCAAACCGGTGTTGCGTGCTCTCAAACCGGTTTTGATAATTCAATTTCATATAAATTCAAACGAATTCCTTGTACCTACTGCGAATGTTGTTACATAGGAATGACAACAAACTTGTAATTCTGGTACAAGCGGTCACCGACAATGGAATGGAAAGAATAGACAGCGTTCAACGAAAACGAGCGCTTTGTCATTTAAAGAAATGTGTCATATTCGCAATAGACTCGCGACAGTTAACAGGCCAGCCGATCCGTACGGACTCAGAGTGCAGCGATACCGCGTAGTATTGGAACTCACTAATGTAGAAACGATTAATAGATAGATCTATCTCATTCTAGTTATCACATCACAAACCTGTCAAAAAAATCGATTTTTAGGTGTTATAGCAATAGTCCACATAATCAAATACCAATAGGCTCAGTTCAGGTCCGCCATAGCAAGTAAGATCAAAGCGAGCAGTAAGCATCAATTTCTCTTTCAAAATTTAATATTATTTTGTTACCGTTAAAATCACAATCATGTTATACTTGTATAGCCCCATCTTTTTTGTAAAGGCAGTATGCGTAGTAAGCGGAACATATTTCATTTTGAGTCATATAAGATCGGTGAGCGTAATTAAGATCTATTTGAGAACTGGCGTTGTAGTTCTTTGTACTTTTTCGCAACAAACAGAAATTAATATATTGATATCAAACGAAATGGATCTTCGCTAACAGTGATATATCGAATAAATGAACTAGCCAAATAAAATTAAGGTGCCTGTAAAGCGGACAAAATATTATTTCATTTATTAAAAAAATCTCTTTGACCCACAGTTATGCACTGTTGAATTGGTACTGGAAGTGAAAACGGATCTTAATTTCAAGGAAGTGACATATATACAGTTACACCACGTGAGAAACTGTGTTCACTTTAGCCCAGGCAGAAAATTTCATTGCGAAGAACAACACGTAGCACGCTTACGAATACGGCAACGATAAAAAGGTCCAGACTATATGGATGACGATAAAAGGAAGGTGCGCCTACACGACCTTACGCCGTGCATTAGACCAGAACAAAATACGGAGAAGTGGAATCCGTTACAAAATACGGAGAAGTGGAATCCGTTACTCGAGGGAATCTTTTCAGTGTTATTCCCAACGGCGCACAGTGGCCGAAAGGAAAATATTGATATATTTGTTTTTTTTTAAGGGTTTTTCCCCATTTTTTTGTGACAATTAAATAAGGATTAGATTTTTAATGGCAATTTAAACGTCGCTGTAAAAGGCAATTCTAATTTTTTTTGAATTTTTGAAATCACAGTAGAATGGAGTTGGGTCAAGTAGGTAAGTTTTTTCATGCGATGGTATTTTTAAACTGATTTTGACATACAAGCACTCTTTGGAAAGGTTTTATATCGGGCAACATTTTGGCAATAATAATTTTTCGCCCGGCTAAATAGTTTTAAAGATAGATCCGATAAGGCGAAGGTACCTTTTTCAGGTTTTTTTTTTAATCTGGGGGTGCGATACTATATTAGAGGTACAATGTACACGCCTAGAAAATCAGCGGTTCCACTTTTATTTGAAGAGCAGGAATACTGCACATTATTTAAAAATTAATATTAATACGTAATTCAAGTAAGAATATGAAAAATTGGCAAATGATGTGAAAAGTCATGAAACCGCAGAAGGAAATGTTAAAAATGTTATTTTTCAGCATCTGCGTCTGGTTATGTACTTGAAAATGACTTTTCGGTGTGTTCGTCATCGCCAGAGTGTGGAATGGAAGTTGTGCATTCCGGCTCACGTGGTATTTTAGCTGTGGTACGACCACGTTTGCGCTTCGGAGTATATTTTTGGATTCCTTTTCTTTTTGCTCATGATTTTTTCGATCATCTAATTCGATAAAACCATAAATAATTATATTGTCAACTCATGCGAATTATTTGACGCGCTTTTTTCTTTTTACACGAGCATGTTTCGAATTGAACTTTGAATTGTTTAGAGGCTGATCGAATACTGTGAACAGATGCAATAGCGTTCTTTACGTCCCCTTCATTTCGTTTTGGCGTTTTTCGAACGAAATTACGCACTATCAAATCACATCCCACAATTACCCTAATATGATTATAAAGGTTTTAACCTAAGGGTCATTCGTCTCTTTTTGGAAAAATCTCTAACCCTATGTGCGGGGTTGGGAATCGAACCCAGGTGAGCTGCGTACAGGGCAATCGATTTACCAACTACGTTATGCCCGTCCCCGACCCAAACATGTGATTTTTAGCCAGATTAAGCAATATTCTTATTTTTTACGACTTTTGTTTGAAGACCCACCACTGTGCGACTTTCGTGTTGTTAAAATGTGGTTGAAAAATAACGCTGTGCACTTACCCAGTCAGATTCTTACGTGCCAGTTTTGTAACCATACGGCACATTATGGAAAACAATGCTTGGAAATCGCTAAGAATAATGTACCTACTTCAACCATCATTAAAAACAGTTTTCAACAGATGTTGATTAAACACAATCAATTGGTCAATAAATAACTGATGCACTTTATATATCGAAACTAACTTCCTATACCGATAACGAAATAATAACGATGGGTCTAGTTACTCCAAACCAACAGCCAGCATAATAAATGCCGATCAACACGGATTTACGACAGCGACCCGCTGAACAAGAAACAAATAAGAACTTCGAACACTTCTCTAACTCGACAAAGAGGCGAATGACCCTAAGGTTAAAACCTCAATAATCAAAAAACAAAAACTTCCAACACCTTGAAGCCTGTAACGCAAGGGAAAGGCAAATGGGTTGACTCCCAAGTTGTGGACAAAGCAGCGAATGCATTAGCCCGAAGAAAATGGCTCTCAACACGCAGCAGAAAGCTACACCCACAAGACTATCCTGCCCGTAGTTGCTTTGTGTGGTTGTGGGGGTTCGCAACAACCCAGGGTGATTTCGAAAGGATCCGTGATACGAAGAAGGTTGAGAACCGTTGTGGTAGGAGATTGAGAATCGGAAGTATAACTTAAGCAGCTTCTAGTAGTACGCAGCGCACCTGGGTTCGAGTCCCGACTCCGCACATAGGGTTAAAAAAATTTCCTAAGAGATTTTTCTAACCCGAAGAGGCGAATGACCTTAAGGTTAAAACCTCTATAATTGAAATAAAAAAAGCTTCTAGCACTGCCAGAGAAGCATCTATGTTAATTAAACTAACTTAAAAAAAATAGTTAAGCATTAAGATTTAGAAAAAATATGTAGTAATTTGATTTTTATATGCACATAACGCATTTTGAGCGTGAAGATTGTCGTGTCCGATACTATGAATGATGGAATAGGATTTGGTAAAAGTATAACAGATCAAAAGTTTGATCAGTTATCTATTTTATAGGGGGAATGTTTTTACCGTTGTTGTACAATCGACTAGTTGTAGAAGTCTGAATGGTGGATAGCTCTACGAAAAACTTTGAAATCGGTTAGAGTGTAAAACTTCAGATTGAAATCGTTCGAGCTCGGTTTTATTCAATTGAAAACATAAAAATTAAAAATAATTTTGTCGAAGCATTTCACTTTAATTTCAGACAGTTTTTTCTGTAAAAGACTACAAATTTCCACGAACTGTCGTCTGTTCGAACACGACAGTAGTTCCGAATATTTTGTTTAGAATACTGGGTTAACTTTCCTTCCCGAGGATGTAGCCACTTGCTTATCGGTTCTGAAGGCACGTTCTGCGACGTATCATTTTACCTGATTTTGAAGTTGAAGGGCATTTGGGCCATTTTGAGGCTTTTTAATTGAACTGGTCATTCTCTGCGGTATTCCGAGGACCTCGTTCTTTCTGAACACTTTTCGAGCCGCTCTAAAACCCGTCTTGCGACATATCAAACTTAATGAATTTTCAAAGCTAATTTATTGGGAGAGATTTTGAGGGTTTTTGGGCGAATTGGTTACCCTCCGGCTTATTCCGGTCTCTTGGTTCTGCCGGAAAAGTGGGCATATAATGACGACGATTTTCTTACGGGGACATCACTCGTGACTTGCCATGTATTTTTGGCGTCATGCATGTCGTGTGACTGTTTGCATATAGTGTCTAACAAGTGCTAATTTAGGTACTAGTTTCGATATATCGTCTAACTTGGCCCCAAGTGGGTGCTAGTTAATGACAAGATGAATTCGAAACACTGGTTCTCTCTCAAAAGAAGAAACTTTTGAACCGGTTCCAAACCCCGCCTTGCGACATATGGAACTTCAAGCTGCACTGGATGATATTATGAGGGGTGGGGACTATAGAAAGCAATTTTACACAGATTTATTTTTATAAGTAGTTATTCTTAAACTATCGACTGTTTCGCTGAATTTTCCAAGTAATTTTTACGCCAAAGAACGTCAGCGCAAGCTATGCGCTCGAAGCCTGCTTTATTCAGTTTGTACTTTTGATTTGGAAGCATTCACATTTTTTGCAACCAACTAGTTTTGTAATCTGTAAGTGTTTTTTTTTCTTAACAAAACAGAAAGAGTTTATAAATCCCCCACTTATACTTTACAAAGCAAAACAAATTTCCCCGCAACGTAGCGTCACAAAAGACGTTTTGTCCGCAACACGGTTTCCAGCGAAAAAGAGCATGAAAAAAACACTTTTAAACATTTCAAGATTCATTCTATTACCACCTCGGTACCTGCCAAGATAATCTTCCTTCCTGGCTGGCTAAGAAATGCAAAGAAAATCCTCTTCCGCGAACTGCTACTTCAGACGGCAGTCCCTGGCAAACACCAAAACGACAAAGCATCAAGTGGTGAATGGGGCCACAAACGAATGTTGGAATGAAAATAAATCGCCCTCCTTCAACACAGTGCCGGCTGTGCGCTCGAGAAGAGCCATTGCATCGTTGGGACAGGACCAAAAGCCCCGAACACCAGGGTTAGATCCCCGGTAATGAAAGTGGCCATTAAAAGTCGGAGCAATAAAAATGGTTGCCCGCAACTTTCGAGCAAGATTGAACCACTTTGCTGCCCTGGTTAGGTTTGGTGCAGCCGGCAGTACTCTTGAAAATTTTTATGAATAATTTGCAGGGCAGCTAATGGATGGAAGGAATAATTTATGGCCAGGGCGCGATCTTCTGATAGTTGCGGAACATTTCGCTCCGCGTTCATATTCCGCAGCAAGCGATTGTTTGTGTGTGTTGAAAAGGTACTTCTCCGAAGACCGAAAATCAGGAAATTGCAGCCATCTAAAATTCATTACGGAGTTGTTCCTCAATATCGCGCTGGTCCATCGTACAATGCAGTATCCGGGAGAAAACTTTTCATTCGCGGTGAACCCATCAGGAACAGGTTACAACGAGACGCCTGAATGGGTATTAACTAAAAGCATCAGGCTTACTGATTCGTTCCAGGTTTTTATCGAACAGCAGCCTCCAGTTTAATTCAGCCTTGGTAGACGGTCCATAATTTTTATCGAGTCCTTATCTATTTCGAGTTGATAGTTCCAATAATGAAAATGTCCCATTCGAGAGGATTACTCAGTATAAGGGCGAGCATAATACATTGTAAATTTACACACCCTGCTGCCCACATGCACCAAACAAAGCAGCAGTCATATTCTAGCAAACTACTGGGATGGGACCGACAAACAGCTGTGCCACAAACTAACAACCACAAAATTATCTTCGCCTAGCAGCAGCAATCCTTTTCTGTTTAACTGTTTGAGTACCTGGCATCGGTATCACTATTCAGCAGAGCCACAGCAAACAAAGCCCTGCCACAGTTATGCCCTACGAACATGTATGAAAACGAGATGAGTGTGCATAAACTGAAGATGACTTGAAACTTTGTTTGAGTTCCCTCGTCCATCCTGTCCTTCGTCTGACAGCACCGGCAGCCAACGAAACGAGCCTCGAGAGGGAAATTCAACCGAACGGATTATTGACGGCTGTTCCCCAAACTATTTAGCTAGCCTAGAGGGCTGAGAAGAAACTACTCGTATTGTTTGGTTTCAAAATTGGATCCATGTCGGGAAAAATAACCGGACTCATTAGTACCTATGGATACGACACAAGAGCTGTATAGCGGCCTTCCTTCTTCGCTTCTCTATTGTTTACGTCTCAAACAAGTCCGAAATCAACATGAAATACTCTATGCTGGGCCCGACGATAATGATCACGTGTGTACACACATGACTAGCCGGCACTAACCCACCCACACAGTAAATCTGACGCCGCCCCCTAAAGGGTTGTCCGCCACCAGGCGGTGGTGGTCAGACTGATATTGGATCTTGTACTTTGTTGGTGGTTCCCGTTGTGTGTGGTACCCTGATAATGCCAGCTGCGGCGGACATTGGTCAAACGGTTATCGCAAACATATCTGTATATACGAATTCTCCCATCCCGGACGCTAGTGGCTGGTTCTTGTTTTCGTAGCCCAGTTTCGGAGTCTAAGATTTAGTATTGTGTGCTGATACCCGGCGGCTATTAATTTAGGTCGATCGGTGGAATACAGTCTTCTGTGTGAACTGTCTTCAATTATGTATGCACATCCCGACGATGGTTAATGCGTTCGGTAAAGAAGCTGCAGCAGAAATTAGCTGCCAGTGGGCGAAGGTGAATGTTGATCCATGTTGCTTTAGAGATTTCAATGTCAATCTAGAAATGTTCTCTGTCATTCAAATGGGATGTATTAATCGAATTTTGACATACCGTCAGATGTGCCACAGGGAAGCCAACTTCTACAATCTATTTACATATTCCTTGTCGATGATATGTACTAGGACCCCCATTTAATGGAATGGGTTAAGACATCTACTATGAATATATCAATTATTTAAAAGGTAATACATTTGAAAATACTTGGAATGAAACTCTCAGGAAACAAATAGCGCTAGCTTAGTCCTATCACTAAGTTAGTGTCGTATTGTGATGAAACGAAGTCGAAACACAAATTCCATAATTAATTTAACAAAAAAATAGATCGGTTTTATGTATTTTTGAACAGGACCTCTGCCCTGGTAACAATTGAAGTTTTATAGTACACTCTAAGTTCAATCAAAGTTTTATGACTGTCTATAAAATTTCCATGAAACCTCATTTGTCATGACTTTGTACACTGATTTTCCCAACTATTAATCCTTGCAGTTTGTACACCATCCATTGAATTTTTGGACGGTTTCTTCGCTCAATTTATTTTTTCATTATTCATCATCTAAAAAGGGTTTTTCCTCCAATTGAAAATAGCACAATTCTTTTCAATTTTTTAGTTGAAGTCACATGACATTTTTATATGGCTCCCAATCACGTGACAATCACGTCTAGATAACTGAAGAGAACACAAGAGAAAAGAAGAGAACAGAGGAAAACTGAGGAGAACAGAAGAGAACAAAAGAGAAAAAAAAGAGCACAGAAGAGATCAGAAGAGAACAAAAGAGAAAAAAGAACACAAAAGAGAACAGAAGAGAATAAAGGAAAAAAAAGAGAACAAAAGAGAACAAAAAGAACAAATGAGAACAAAAGAAAGCAAAAGAGAATAAAGTAGAAGAAATGAAAACAGAAGAACAATAACAAACAAAAAAAGAAAAAGTGAAAAACAGAAAAACAGACAAATAGAAAACCAGAAGCACAGAAAAGCAGAAAAACAAAAACAGAAAAACAGGAAAGCAAAAACAGAAGATTAGGAAAACAAAACCGAAAAATAGACAAAAAGACATATAACCAGATAAACAGAAAAACGAAAAAAAACAAACAAAAATAGAAAAACAAAAAACAGAAAATCCAAAAAAGCCGAAAACTGAAAAATCAAAAACAAAAATTAAAACGAAACAGAGAAAGAAAAAACCAAAATAACAAAAAACCAGAAAAAACATTATAAACTAAAAAACGGGAAAAATTGAAAAAAACAGAAAAAATGACAAACCAATGAAACTGAAAAAACAGGGAAAAAAAGAAAATGAAAAAATAGGAAACAGATTAAAAAACAGAAAAAAAACAGAATCTAAAAAAAACAAAAACAGGAAAAAACTGAAAACCCCCAAAAAACTGAAAAAGAGAAAAAAGAGTAAAAAAGAACCAAAAAAAAAACAATATAAAAATATAAAACACAGATTTAAAAAAAAAATACTAAAAACATGAAAAACAAGAAAAAATCAGAAAAATCGCAAAAAAGAGAACAAACAGAAATAGAACAGGATAGAAGAGAAAAAACGGAACAAAAAAAACAGAAAAATCACGTCGTTGAAATAGAGTGTAAATATGAGTGGCCCGAGCTGACTACCTTGCGGAATACCAGATTTAACCGAACAGCTGGGAGTTAAGTTCACACGGAGTTGACTACTAATGAATTTATTTTAGTAATCCTTGTTGTTTTTGACATTTTTTGATATTTTTTTCCCATTTTTGTTTCATTTTACTTTTTTTCTAACATAACTGTTTTTGATATTTGGATTGTTTGCCATTTTCGCTATTTTTAGTATTTGGACAATTTTTCCTGTCCTACCATTTTTGAAATTATGCTGTTTGAAGATTTTGGTTAATTTTCATAATTTTTGGTATTTTGCTATTTTATTTTATACTTTGTTTATTACTTCAAACATAATTGATATTATGCTATCTTTGCTATTCATTCAATTTTTTATGTTTGGTGTTCTGGTTATTTTTACGATAGTTTCATTTTTTCTATTATCACTTGTTTTTCTATTTGTGATATTTTTATTATTTTGCTCCTCTCGTTTTTTCGGCTATTATGTTGTCTTCTCTAGTGCCACGCTAAATTCGGTTGCTATTTTTGCCAGTTCGGTATTTCTCCTGTGCTGGCTATTTTTAATAACTTTTCCCTTTCAGCTCTCGTGGTATTTTTGACTTATTCTGTTTTTGTTGTTTTTGCTCATTTTGCTTTGTTTGCTATGTTTGTTTATTTTGTTAAATGTGTTATATTTGTCATATTCGATATTTTTGTATTGCTTTGTTATCTTTGCTATATTTGTTATTTTTATCTTTCTTGCTATATATTATTTTTTTTGCATTTTTGCATAATTGAATCCATTTACCTATGTCTATGTTTGTTATTGTTGCTGTGTTTCCTAAATTCACTCATTTAACTTTTTTTGTTTTTTCTCTACTTTTTTGGTATATTTGCTTTTTCTATTATTTTTAATCCTTATGCTAATTTCACGATTTGTATCATTACTACTATTTTTGGTGCTTTGGCTATTTCAATCATTTTAGCGATTTTTATCATTTTTGCTGTGATGCTATTTTTGTGTTGGGTTATATCTGCTATTTTTGTTTCTTTTCTACTTTTTTGTTGCATGTGCTATTATTATTTATTTATGTATTTGTTTAGTTTTTTATTTAGTTAATATTTTTTTATTTATCTACTTATGCATTTATTCATTTATTTATTTACTTATTCATTTGTTTATTTATTTATTTATTTACTTATTTATTTATTCATTTATTTACTTATTTATTATTTTGCATGGTACGAAGTTTTCTGCAAACAATCATCCCCGGGTAAAGTATTGTTTCCACCCTCTAGATAACACAGGTTTGAGAGGTATTTTCGCAACGGCCTAGAATTGTTCAGCGCCTAAAACGTATCAGCCTTTATTTATCAACGTTGTTGCTATTCACCAAACTCCACTCTTCAATAATGACTCTATTATGTTAAAGCACAGCAGAGTCGGATCGTGATTGTCAGATCATCGCCGTAGAGTAGTTTTTCAGATTTGATGCGTGTGCTGAGATTGTTGATGACTAAGAGAAAGATTAGTGACTGTAGGTGATTTCCTTGAAATCGCAGAATAGCATTGTTAATATCCTTCCAAAGAACGCTAGCTCCTAAAATGATATATAAGACCTCGAATACATATTGTTTTTTTTTTGATTAAGCTTAAGTAGCACAACAAAAATTCCATTTTTAAGATGCTTCGTGTCTTCAGCTCTTGAATATTATATTTTGAACAATTTTGTTGAAAATACCACATGGCAAAAAACACTCATTTTTGAATTTTTAAAGCCAAATTTGACAAAGAAATGCTCGTACGGCCACAAACACAAATCGCTTGCCAAATCGGACAGTTATTATGTATTGTCGAATGAAAGTGACAAAATTTTTGGTTAAACTACTACAAATAGTCCGTAATTTTTTTGTTTTTTTTGGCATCTTAGATGTATTTCTGCTATTTATTGCGCTTTTTTATAGTTTTGGTAATGCTGGATATTTTTGTAAACTCCTGTAGTTTTTTAGTTTTGATAATTTCATTTCACTTTTTCTATTTAAATATTTTGATGAAAAATTTGACAAAGAAAATGCTCGTACAGCCTCAAACACAAATCGCTTGCCAAATCGGGCAGTTTTTGTGTATTATCGAATGAAAGTGATAAAGTTTCTGGTCAAACTCGTATCACCAAATAATCCGTAAATTTAATTTTAATTTGTCTTTGTAAGTGAACCATTTGGCGTGACATCGTGTCATCAGTATCTGACACGATCGACTAGGCCGTCCGAAAACAGCCTTGAACAAAATTACAAGAAATTCAGTCAGAACATCAGAAAGTCAGTACAGCCAACCCTATCTATATTTAGCTTCCTTTACTGCCTATCTATGCGCATACAATTTAGAATAATTTAACACAGCATCACCGTAGATTCAATTCCACAACCAACTGAATCCCTTCCGACACCCGAATCGGAGCACGCGCCCACTGATTGGTTAGTCGCGTCAGGCCTTCCGTCAAGATTGATGAGCCTCCTCTTGCCGAGCCGCTCCTTTCCATGTGGGTGTACATTGTTTTCAAAGGATTTCCGACAGCCATTCGGGTAGGATTTGTGTGCGTTGGCAGGCATCATTCCCCATAGCGAAATTGAATTCCGTCGTTTCGTTGTCAGTATTTCGAACACATGCACCCACACACGCACGCAACGAAACGGCTTCCCGATAAGGCTGTGGCATGTAGGCCAAGTCTATTGTGGATTTTAGGATCATGTCTAACATCTAGCAAATAGGGAAAAGGTTTACACAAGCCGTTTGAAAATTGAATGAGGGTCTCTGCTGCCCTGGCATGGCCTATCCGCCTTCTCTCACCGATTCCATCGACACCGGGGTATGCGCGCATGTGAATCAATGTAAAGACTATATCCACACTTAGACCATACTCGGAGCGAAGTTTGGACTTTTCCTCACTCCAGCAGCTTTTACATAATCAAGTGTTGGTAATGGAAACATAACCTAATAGAAGATGGACACATTTTACGATGGATCGACTATGCTGCGACAGGGCGGCTACGGATCTCAATTATTTATATAGATAGACCGTCGTTCCGGTAATGGACGGATGATTAGGTGTTAATGCGTTCTCGGCGCGTCCCGGGCCTATGATTAATGAATACAAACGGGGGATCTCTTTAAACAACCAATTCACACGTCGCAGCGGTGGTGCGGTCACAAAATGGCACCAGATGGTGCTGTCCGATTCATAAAGTTGTTAATTGTAATTAATTTTAAACTACAATCTAGGCTGTCTGCGCTGCTGCTGCGGACCTCCTCGCCGGGTCAGGCTTCCGGGAAATTAATTGCGTTATAATTAGAGTTTGAACTCTTCTTATCGTGGGCACTTCAAGTGTCGTTAAGGCCTGGCCTGTATCCGATATGGCGTCGATGTTAACGACGGTATGACAGGACCGGTTGAGCCTAAATCGATTTGAGCAGTTTCCCAAACTCCCAACGGCAAACGTCAGCAAACATCACGAGACATCGTGCGGAAAAGTTTGCTATTTGTTCATGCTTGGTCTTGCATCGTTTCAAGCCAAATCGAATCGAAACGAAACATCTTTTTCCGTCACTTAGGTGGTTGGGAAAAAAACAAAACTTTGTCCTTGTTTATCGGCGCTGGGAAATCTAGCTTGTCCACTGGTTTCCGTAGGTGCTTCTAGGGCGACAACCAGCAGCTAATAACTTCCGCTCATCCGACAATCAAAACTTTATTGATTTTGTTTGTAGTTCGAGTCGTTTATTTGAAAGTTTAAGAGCTGTCAATTCTATCAAAATATTGTCGCTGCTTGGCCTCATGGCCACACATTTTTCGTCGTGTTACCGAAAAATTTTCGTCTCATTCCGTTGGTCACAGAACTTTGTCTTCACAACGACCGATGCACCCACTCTCTCAGTGGAGGCGTTTTCGTTTCAACATTCACGTTACACACCGGTGTAGTGAGAGAGAGAGAGATAGTCTTATTACCACAAAGTTTAAGCAAGTATAACCGTTGTTACAACGACAAAAAAAACAAAAATGCCATTAGTTTTAGCAAGTTTCACCCACTTGAACCGCCTCCTCTCCATCCGCTTTCCCCCACAACGGTGTCATCACGAAGCAATTTTTCATCGGAGCCTGCTGGTGCGAAGCCTCGAATTAGATACATGATGGTTTTCCAAGGGCGAAGTGTCGTCCAATGAATGTGTTATATTTTTCTTCGTATTTTTGCTTGCCCCACAAAAAAAACTTTTACCAACTTGTTCGAGGGGAGTTTTTGGGGGCTGAAAGCCGCCTGATCAGTGTAGTGGTAATTGTTCCGACCCGCTGCTTTCGCTATGGTTCACGTCCTATTTATACACAGAGTTGATGATGGTGGTAACGGCTGCGGCAGATGGTGGTCGGACAGGGTCAAGTCAGCCGTCGGGCAAATTGGAAACGACTGCATTTTATTAATTTTTTGTTGTAAGAAGTTTTGCGGAGTTGGAATTTTTCGCGTGTCGCTCGGGTGGGTTTAATAGTTTTGTTGAAGGGAGAAAAACCGGGACCAGATGTATACTGGCAGACGTGCAATTTCGGAATGTAGGAAGAACGAACGGGGAAGGAGATTAAACGAGTTCGTGTTACTATGTTGCGATATTATTCTGTTGGCTAATGAATATACATTACGAACTCGTTGAATGCTGCAAGATTCTCTTTTTATCATAAACGACAATGTTAACGATGAGTAAAGCAGCAAAGGACACGAATGCGTGTGCAAACACGTGCTTCAGCTTTCTGAAATGCCAGCGTTAAGTAGAGAACGATCGAAATCCGCCTACTTTGATGACCTCTTCAAGGCTAGAGATATTACCTCTGAAAGTGAAATTTAGCGGCAAATATCTTTAACATAATATTAGTTAGATTGTTTGACATTTCCGAATGGGTGACATTTTCGAAGCAGTACCCGAGGGATACATAATGCCAACTCAATTTGTAAGAGTTTGCTCATTTAGTCCTTAACTGAATAACGATGTAGGCTAGTATCGATTCTAGAAAGCAAAACAGCATTAAAACAAAAATAAACTAGATCTAAGACCGTTGTAGAAACGGTTGTTGTACAAAAAAATTGGAACCCCCCCCCCACAAGATGTAACACTAGATATTAAAATATTACTAAATGCCTAAAATATAATATAATAACAGTGAAATAAAAATGGGATAAATAGTTACAAAAATAATAGTACTACATACTCAAAATAACAAACATAAATAACGAAAATTGCAAGGAAAACACAAAATAATTAACAACATAGGTGAAATAGAAAAAAAACAAAAATATAACACAGGAACCAGCAAAAATAGTAGAAATTGCAGCAATAGTAAAAAAGAAACAAATCGAGCAAATGCGACATGAAGAGTGATAATAGTTAAAGTACCAAAAAGTGCCAATAATAACTAAAATAGCCTAACAAATAAAAGCGAAAGCAACATAAATATCAAAAATACTATAAATATTAAAAACTAACCAAATAGCACAAAAGTAAAAATAAAAGAGTGAAAATAGGAAAAATAGTGAAAAGTATCATAAACCGCTAACAAAATTTCCAAGATAGCAAAAGCAGCTCAAAATGCAAAAATAACACAATCATAAAAATACCAAAAGAAAAGAAAATATACCAAAATACCAAATACGAAAATTGTTCAGTTTATTATTTAAATATTGCTCAAATTTTACCAAACCGTTACATATTATTTTGAAATCTGCCAAAAAAATTCTACAGAATATATACTTAAATTCCATTAGAATTTTACGAAAAGTTTTCTAATATCTAAATAAAAATTTTCTTGAAATTTCACCAAAATTAATCTGAAATTTTACTAAAATTTTGCAGAAAATGTCCCAAAATTTTATAAGAATTTTACGAAAAGGTAACTACAATCTAAATAAAGTTTAAATTTCAATAAAAGTTTCACTTAATATTTACTAAATTTTCATTTAGCTGCTATAACTGCAGCTATTGTTACTAAAATTTCTGCGGAATTTAAAAAAAGACATTGCTATAAATTAACTGAAATTTGACTGAAATATTACTAACATTTTACTAAAATATTATGAAAGCACGGAAATTTTATTACTAAAATACTTAATTACTAAAATTAATCTATCAAAGATTTTTGTGAAAATTTAATAAATTTTTTTGTTCAAATTGTTGTGCAAATCCACTCTATTTTAATAGAATTTCGCATTTTTCCCAAAAATTGCCTAGCTTTAATTTTTTAAATTTTGCTGAAATTTTACAATACTGTTTTAAATTTAACCAAAATTGACCAAAAATTTTATTAAAATTTTACAGACCATGTACTAAAATTTTGTTAAAACTTTTCGAAAAATTTACTGCTTTCCAAATAAAATTTACTTTTTAATAAAAGTTTTACTAAAATTTAACTAAATTTTCCATGAACTGTTATAATTGCCGCTATAGTTACTAAAATTTCACTAGATTTTTAAAAACGATATTGCTAAAAATTTGCTGAAATTTGACTGAATTATCAAACCAATATTTTACTAAAATATTACTAGAATACAAAATGCGAAAATTTTATTACTAAAATACTTAATTACCAAAATAATTCTATGAAGGATTTTTGTGAAAATTTATTAAGTTGTTTGGTAAAATTAATGTGCAAATCCAATCGATTTTAGTAGAATTTTTCTATTTTTTCCAAACATTCAACATAGCCAATGCGGCAAAATTGCCTGGTTTAATTATTTAAATTTTGCTGAAATTTTTCTAAACTTTCATATATTATTTTTAATTTAACCAAAATTTATCAAAAATTTTAATGATATATGTACTAAAAAATTATTAGAATTTTACAGAAAGTCTACTTATATTTAACCTTCCGGCTGTCGCGCTAGTGCACCGAGTGCACGTTGCTCTGAAAATCTAGCGAAATCGTCTTCCTTAGGGCACCAACGGCTGCTCGTTCAGTGGGCCATAAGCGCGACTTTCGGAGGGTTAAAAATTTTTTTGCATGAAATTTCATTAAAATTGACTTGAAATGTTATCAAAAAAATTTCAGAGTATGTACTATAATTTTTTTAACATTTTTACAGTAAGATTACTAATATCTAAACAGTATCAGAATCAAAAAAAAAATTGCTAAAAGTAAATTGTAAAACTTTTAGCAATTTTTTTAACTACTGTTTATCTACTTATACTGTTACTATAATTTCAATGAAATTTTTCGTAAAATCTTTCCATTTTTGCACTAAAGCACTAAATTTCAAAAAAAAAAATTCTGTCAGAAATTTTCGGGAAATTTTATTAATTTTTTTAGTAAAGTTCTAGTAAAATATAATCTATTTTAGTAGAATTTTACCAATTATTACCACAAAAAATTGCAATAAAATTTTTCAACAGCTTAAGTTAGTAAAATATTAGTCAGGTTTGAATAGTAATTAGGCGAAATGCTAGTACATTTCTACCAGAATTTCGTAATAATTTTGAGAAATATCGTGCAATAAAAGCAAAATTTGAGAGAAATTTTACTGAATTTTGGGGAAATTTTAGAAGATTGTTCACAAATTTTCTTCTAAACCAACAAAAATCGTAAATTTTTAGTAACCACTGTAAATTGAAATTACAAAAATTTATGTTAATTTAATTTTAGTAAAATTCTTGTAAATTAGTAAACATTTATAGGAAACTTTACTAGAATTTGAAAGCATCAATATTTTTAAGAAAAATGTTTAGTTTTACTAAACTACTTTTTAGTTCAGTTAAAAATTTAATAGAATATTAGTAAAATTCTACCTAAATTTCCAGTAGAAAAAATATGTTACCAAACAATTTTGTAGTACAATGGCTTTTAAACAAGATTAAACTCTATCTCAAACAGTTGTAAAAAACAGTTAACAGTTAAAATCGCACGAATATCAAAAAACACGAAATATAATATACCTGTGAGTTTGAATAACAAAAAAACAAAATTAGCAAGAATAACACAAATATCTGAAAAATAATGGTAACAAAAAGTTCCAAAATTGAAAAGTGGCACATATCGCTAACCAAATCATCAAAACCAGCCCAAATTCCAAACATAACACAAATATAATAAATAACAACAACAAAAGATATACAAAAACTAGCAAATGTGGCAAAACTGCAAAGTTCTATGGACGTTCTACTATTACTTGTAGAACAAAGATTGCACTTGAAACGAACTATAAAACTAAATTTGTTACATGAGTTGACAAATAGATCGCCATTGGTGTTACCATATCAATTTATTTTTTTCAAAATTGTGTAAAAATTTCACTAATTTTTTTTTAAGTTGCTCGTAAATTTAACAAAAATAAAGGGGATGGTCGTAGCGTAGTTGGTAAATCGATTGCCTTATACGCATCGCAATATTATTATAAATTGATTAGTAAAATTTATGTATTTTAAACTTTAGTAAAATGTTGGTAAATTGCATATTTCTAAAATTTATATAAATTAAATTTTGGTAAAATGTATATAAATTACTAAACATTTAATAAATTTTTTCCAGAATTTTAGATTAATAATATTGTTTAGAAAAAAGTGGCCAAAATTTAGTATTTTCTATTAATGTCTTGTATAATTGCAGTAAAATTTAAAATCAAAATTGAAAGGAATTTCAAATGAATTCCACCGCCATTTTACCATACTTTTAGTAATAAAAATTTAGCATTTGTTTTTAAATTCATATAAATTTGGTCAAAGTTGTTTAAAATATTGGTTTTGTGAAATTTAGGCAACATTTTTGTAAAATTTCACTATTTTTAGGTTAAACTTGTGAAATATTCATGAAATTTCTGCCAAGTTCTAGTAAAAATTTTGTAAGGTAGCTCAAATTTAGTAGCCAAAGCTGTAAGCTGCATTAACTTGTCAGACCCAGAAAGTAAAAATTTTGCAATCAAAACCATATCGTGGTTCGATGTCTTGTATTACCAAAAATACACGATTCATAATTTGCAACAAAAACCTACAAAATCCAAGGTGCATTTATCCTTTTGTAATGCATGAGTTGTTATTTACGATAATCAACATACCTGCGATTGCTGAATTTCTTCGTCCCTCTAGGGTCCAGAGCGGCCCTTTCGGTGCAATGACCTATTCGTCCTAAAGGCCTATTCGGCTCAATGACCTATTTGGCCTAATGACCTATTTGGCCTAATGACCTATTCGGCCTAATGACCTATTCGGCCTAATGACCTATTCGGCCTAATGACCTATTCGGCCTAATGACCTATTCGGCCTAATGACCTATTCGGCCTAATGACCTATTCGGCCTAATGACCTATTCGGTCTAATGACCTATTCGGCCTAATGACCTATTCGGCCTAATGACCTATTCGGCCTAATGACCTATTCGGCCTAATGACCTATTCGGCCTAATGACCTATTCGGCCTAATGACCTATTCGGCCTAATGACCTATTCGGCCTAATGACCTATTCGGCCTAATGACCTATTCGGCCTAATGACCTATTCGGCCTAATGACCTATTCGGCCTAATGACCTATTCGGCCTAATGACCTATTCGGCCTAATGACCTATTCGGCCTAATGACCTATTCGGCCTAATGACCTATTCGGCCTAATGACCTATTCGGCCTAATGACCTATTCGGCCTAATGACCTATTCAGCCTAATGACCTATTCGGCCTAATGACCTATTCGGCCTAATGACCTATTCGGCCTAATGACCTATTCGGCCTAATGACCTATTCGGCCTAATGACCTATTCGGCCTAATGACCTATTCGGCCTAATGACCTATTCGGCCTAATGACCTATTCGGCCTAATGACCTATTCGGCCTAATGACCTATTCGGCCTAATGACCTATTCGGCCTAATGACCTATTCGGCCTAATGACCTATTCGGCCTAATGACCTATTCGGCCTAATGACCTATTCGGCCTAATGACCTATTCGGCCTAATGACCTATTCGGCCTAATGACCTATTCGGCCTAATGACCTATTCGGCCTAATGACCTATTCGGCCTAATGACCTATTCGGCCTAATGACCTATTCGGCCTAATGACCTATTCGGCCTAATGACCTATTCGGCCTAATGACCTATTCGGCCTAATGACCTATTCGGCCTAATGACCTATTCGGCCTAATGACCTATTCGGCCTAATGACCTATTCGGCCTAATGACCTATTCGGCCTAATGACCTATTCGGCCTAATGACCTATTCGGCCTAATGACCTATTCGGCCTAATGACCTATTCGGCCTAATGACCTATTCGGCCTAATGACCTATTCGGCCTAATGACCTATTCGGCCTAATGACCTATTCGGCCTAATGACCTATTCGGCCTAATGACCTATTCGGCCTAATGACCCATTCGGCCTAACGAGCCATTCGCGCTAACGACCCATTCGGCCTAACAACCTATTGGGGCTGATGACCTATTCGGCCTGATGCCCCATTCGGTCTAACGAACCATTCGGCCCAATGGGTCATTAGACCGCCTTGTAATACGATAGCTGAATTTGTGAAAAAATCTCACTAGCTTCCGATTTTTATTTGCTTCCGTATAACTTTTCTGGTATTTGACACGTTTCCATTCAGTGTTCAGTGAAGGGGGAAAGATTCCACATAACAAAGCTGAATAAAAATATTTTTGTAAATAATTAAAAGGGTCCAGTATGGAACGAAAACCAATAACTGAAAGCAATCCATGCGCCTATCGAACGGGATGCCGTGAGGCAGCTTTAATTCCAGTGTGGTATTGGATAATGGAAAGGATTAAAACAATTGTGAAATACCGTGACCGGAAGGCTTTTCATTATGGATTCGGCACTGTGTGTCCTACAGAGAAAAAATGGCAAAAATCGTTATTTATGTTACCTCTAAAAAGTTTTCAGAACGACGAATACTGACGCCCCATTCAGTTATTTCGAGTGCACAAAATAATCAGTCGAAAATAAAAAATTTTCCGTTCGAAACGTTCTGTTCACCGTGCGCCAGCCAGAATGTAGGTCGTTATATGCGCAAACAAGCAAAGGGGGAAATTCGCGAAATTATTCGACCGAAAACATGATTTACCCGAATTGCAATAACTTTGTTACACATCTCTCGAAGTGGCTGTTGACTCTGTTTGTTTTCCATCGCCACCGTCAATTACCGTGTTGGTTTGTTTCTACCGATCGAGGTAATAACTGTAAAAGTTGTTGTTGCGAAGCTGTAAAATTACTGCGCGGGAGTCGATTTTTTAATTCCAACGCAAACAATTCGCATCATTTGAATCGAGGTTATTTGACTGTTTACGCAACGCATACAAATTGTTGTGAGGGAAGTCCTATCGTAAAATGATGTTTATTTCACTGCTTTGTACGATGAGGGCTCTGACGGGTTAGCAAACTCAACATAAATCAAAAGTAATTCAGACTCTCGCCGCGATTTTTTATGGTTAAACAAATCAGTGTGGATCGATTAAATATGTGACCAAAACAGCTCCGTAAATGGATTCCTAACTAAGACTATTACGCTCCAAAATATGTGGAGGCTCTCGTTTTTATTAAACGAAATTAAGCACAAACAAAATTAATATATTTTAATCCACTTCTGCACAACAATGCGTATTTTCCTGCATATTCGGTTATGTGTATGATTAAATTAACAAATTCTTTTTTTTTTTTCAAATATACTATTGCTGAAGGATTGTCGTTTAAAAATAAGGGTGATAAGAGACGCAGACAATCTGATCGATAACTTTTTCCTGGTACTGCTAAACAAATTTTAGTTCGACGCACCGCAGTCTGACGACCGGGATGGCATTAGTAATACTAAACCCACTGCCAACGGTAATCATCAAAGGGGTCGCTTCAAAACCACAAACGTGATTCATTACGCAAAGTATGAATATTTCAACGTCATCGTTTTCCAACAGCCGCCGTAAAGTAGTCAAGTAGTTTCGCGCTCTCTCTGTCTCTCTCTCACTCACTCTAAATACTGATTACTACCTCAAATCGGCTTAGGCACAACCCCTAGCCAAGCCCTTCGCAGCAACAGCAGGAGAAAAGTTTTTCCACTCGACATAAGCCGCACTTCAAAGGCATATGTTTCATTTTCATTACTACCCATTATACGACCGTCAAAGTGCGTTCCGTTTGATATGATTACGAAACCTCAGGACCGTCGGCTGGAGCGAGGCGAGAACGAAAAAAAAGGAGAAATACCCACAGTTGAATTATTGAAAAGGGCGTCTCCGCTTTGCATCGGTGACGCGAGTGACAATGAAAATTCTGCATGCCTTTGGCTGAATGATTAATGGGCGGGTCGGGGCAATGCGCCGTGTATAGGCGTAATACCACTTTGTCGCGTGGAAAACCCGGAACCGGGACTGCAGCCGGTTTCATCCCATAAAAGAGAATTTTATGACAGTCGTAATGCTGCAATCGAAATTAATTTTCATACCCATCGCTTCTACAATAAAAACGTAATTTCCCCCGGAAAAAAACCTCCGGGCGATATTCACAACTGTCTTCCCATCATCCCTACGGATTCGGATCCAGGTTGTGTGTGATCAGGCGATGGGAAAAACATTTTTTTTATTTTCATTGAAAATCCAACACTTTATGATAGCCATTTTTCCCATTAACCATAAATTTCACTAACGCGTATTTTTCGATCACCCTTTCCTGGATCGGGAGCCGACTTAGTCCTGAACGTTCCAACAGATGACGACACCGGCGACAGAATCGTTGTCGATGAACATGTAATGACCGCAGTTGAAAGTGGATCGTTCAAGGGCGTATCAATATTATTCCCGTAAAAGTTTGTCCCGCTTCGGATCGTAAAGCGTGTTTGAGTGTTGTTCGCTTCCGGTGAAATTCGATTGGAGTACTTTGGATTTTGATTAAATTTATGGGTTTGTCCGTCGGTGTCGGTAGGGTTAATAAGTCCGACGTTGATACTGATTACGCAACTGAAACCAAAACCGTACGAACAACAAGCTTTGGCGGCTTACTAGCATATTAGATGAAGCTCTTCGCTGTCTAGAAGACAAACAAATCTGCGAGACGGCCTAAGAGAAAAAAAAACAGAAACCTTCGAAGTCCGGTCCTTTTCGGCTCGGTTCGCCACCGGCCACAGATTTATCACGCAATTGCTCGGATTTATGACACAGCGCAGTCCCATTCGTTCGTTATGTGGTACGTGTGTGTATGTTTGTGCGGTTAAACATCGGCTCTATAAACGCCTCCAGTATTATGGCATTCACCTGACACGAATACTGGTGAGAAAACACCACCGCCCCCGCTTGTCCAGTGTGGCATATATTTCATCTAGCGGTTCGGCAAAGGAAAAGTAGCCATTAAAACATGCTTACTGCCGGTCGTGGAGTTCTTCTTTCACTGGTCCTAGTCGTTTTGATGGTGGTGGTACTTACGACGTAAGTCACTACGGTAGGATAGTAGTTAAGCTTAGGGGGAAGGTGTATCATCCGTTTCCGCTTAGAGGGAAGGTGTATCATTCGTTTCGGTTAAAGTGCAAGGGAATATGAATTAGTAACGATTATATCCTCGTAAACTGCATGTTAAGCGGATGAAATCCGCCATTCCCACAACGCTTCCCTGGTGGACGTTTCGGACCAGGTTTTGACCATTAGTTGATTTTTTCGCCTTGGAAGAGGAAATAGTTAGGTGTTATATTGTAGGCAGAGGTAATTCTCGCCATTTGTTATTTGGTGTATTTGTAATATTTATAAAACAGTTACCTTTTTTGGAAATGGGAAACGTTTACAATAGAAATTAGTTGGATTGGAATATGTGCAACGTTCTACCATATTCTTTTTGGGAAGTAGAAGGAAAGTGAATATAATCGCTTATTTCGTTTGTCTATAGTACTTCAGGTTCGATTTGTGTGAGCATTTGAATATTTTTTGTACCATCAATAATAAAAATGGATTGAAATATAAGAATAATTAAATAAATTCCTGCAAGCTGTTTTTTATGATGTAAATTGCAGTGCTGAATTGCAGGGTGCAATAAGAATATGTGCAAGATCTCCTTCTCTAAGTTATACACTTTTAAAGAGATAGTTCATAATTACATTATTGTGAAATTGGTTCAACTTATGAGGTTCAGAATATTGAAATAATTTTTTTAACATGAAACAGAGCATCTACCGACAAGTATGTCTGGAGAATTAACTGTAACATGTAAAATTAGTTGGAGACTTGCTGTCATTAAAAGAATTTTATTGAAGACATGAAAGGTATGCAACATATCGAGATATAAAACAATATTTACTGAAATTATCTTGAAACCAGATTTATACAATATAGGAATCAGGAATCAGAATATATTGGCTCAAATGGCACGTTCCCCGTACATAGTCGGGGATTTGTGCCTTGCCGTGTGTTTTCATCATTTCCTGAGCGGAAGGAAAGGACAAGGAGGTGTGGGGAAGTAGACTTGGAAGGGTGGGAAAAATAACAGCACAAAACAAAAAATAAACAACAGGTAAGTTAAACTCACAAGTAGTTCAACTTGCCTGCGAATAAGCCTAAAGCTCTTTACCACATTGGATAAGAAACTTTAGTATGTCTCTGAGTTTCAGTCGACCAAACATGGTTTCGTCTATATAAGGACGGCTGAAGACTCGTAATCGCAATTGCGCTAGCGCTGGGCAGTTGCATATCAGATGATATGAGGTTCCGTAGTCGGATTCACAAAGATCACATGAAAAAGACTCAGCGCGCTGAATAGTTGCCATGTGATAATTGAGTTTGCAGTGGCCGGTTAAAGCCCTGGTCAGCATGCCGCAGTGGAGCTTCGAAAAATGTAAGAGATTTTTCGAAACCACTGGGCATGGTTGTTCTAGAAACGCCTTTGTTTGGCGACACGTTTGTAGATTTCTCCAATAATTGCGGTGCTCGGACGAAGCCCAGGACCGTATTTTTTCCCTTATCCAACTTGTCGAAATTGGCAGCGCGGGCTCAGGACCAACGAAGTCAATCGCTGAACCTGCCCTGGCCAATTCGTCAGCCCATTCATTTCCAGTAATACCGCAATGTCCGGGCACCCAGACAAGGTAGATAGTGTTGACAATGCTTAGTTCTTCGATTTGGGTTCGGCACGCGATCACTAGCTTGGACCGGGATTTGTCTGAGCTAAGGGCCTTGATTGCAGCCTGACTATCGGAGCAGAAGTTTATAACTCTGCCGGACAAACTCAGTTGAAGGGCCGATTGCACCCCGCACATAATCGCAAAGATTTCTGCTTGGAATACAGTACAGTATCTACCTAGTGAGTGAGATTGTTCCAGTCTCATTTCACGACAGTAGACACCAGCACCAGCACGTCCCTCCATCAGAGAACCGTCAGTGTAACAAACCACTTGCGTTTGTTGTTGTCTTTCCATAAAGCCAGACAACCACTCCTCTCGAGAGGGAATCTTAACATGGAATGTCCTGTAAGGAAAACTACAAGTGAGTGTAATATCGCTGGGAGCAAGAATATCTTCACCCCATGTAACCATTTGTGACCACAATCGTGTATGACTGGTAGCAAGATCAACATGATTACTGTTCCAAAGCCCAGTAACCTGCAGTCTGTATGCACATGATAGTGCTTCTTGTTTTAAGTGTATGTGTAATGGTTTGATATTTAAAAGTGCCTCAAGAGCAGCAGTTGGAGTCGTGGTGAAAGCACCAGTCAACGCCATGAGCGGCATTCTTTGCAGATGGTTTAGCTTTGACTGGACTGTCACCACCTCTCCCCTCTGCCACACAAGGCATCCGTATGACAGTATTGGACGTACAATTGTCGTGTAAATCCAATAGATGTATTTAGGTTTGAGACCCCAGGTCTTTCCAAAAGTTCGTCTGCACTGCCCGAAGGCCATGCACGCTTTCTTGACTCTGAACTCAATGTGAGCAGACCAATTCAGTTTGGAATCCAATATGACTCCAACGTATTTGACTTGATCTGCACACAGCAGCTCAGAATCAAAGAACTGCAAGGGACGAACCCCGGTTGTTATTCGCTTCTTCGTGAAAAGAACCATTGAAGTTTTGCTTGGGTTAACTGATAGTTTAACTTGTCGACACCACTGTTCGACAGCTCTTAATGCCTGTTGCATCAAGTCAAAGATTGTTCCGATGCAAAATCCAGTAATTAGTATTTGGTAATCGTCAGCAAACCCGTAGGTTGGAAATCCAAGCTCATTGAGTTTCTTCAACAAGCCGTCAGCTACTAAGTTCCATAACAAAGGTGACAGAACGCCGCCCTGAGGACAACCGCAAATACTCAACTTCCGTATCTCAGCCTGTCGCAGTGACGAGCAAAGTATGCGGTTACTAAGCATTGCGTTTATCCAACCTGAGATACATGCAGGTATCCCATGACCGCGCGTCGCTTCCAGAATAGACTGGAAGGACACATTGTCAAAAGCACCCTCAATATCTAGGAATACACCCAAGCTAGATTGCTTGAGCGAGAAGGCTTTCTCAATGTTGCAAACAACATCGTGAAGCAGAGTGATCGTGGATTTCCCACACTGATATGCATGTTGCATTTTGTGCAGTGGATATTCAACTAAACTAACGTTCCTGATGTGATGATCGATTATCCGTTCCAAAGCTTTCAGAAGAAAAGAACTTAAGCTGATAGGCCTAAAACTCTTGGCTTCTTCATAGCTTGAGCGCCCCCCTTTGGGAATAAATCTAACAGTTATTTCTCGCCATGCTTTCGGGATATACCCGGTAGCAAGACTGGAAAGCAAAATCTTTTTCAAGACATGTTTAAGAATATCAAATCCCTTTTGCAGTAGCACGGGAAGTATTCCATCTTTTCCGGGTGATTTGTATGGAGCAAAGCTGTCAACTGCCCACTTGACCGATTCAGTGGAAACCAATGTGCGTGCTAACGCCCACGAGTCCGAATCACCAGAATGAGATCTGTGAACATTGATCAACTCCGGATCGATACAACCTGGAAAGTGTGTGTCGAAGAGACAATTAAGAACATCTTTTTCGTCTGTCACATAAACACCATCTCTGGTTTTCAAGGAGTTCATCTGAAAATCATTCGATTTGGAGAGAATTTTATTTAATCTGCTAGCCTCGTTCAGACTAGAGACATTAGTGCATAGGCTTTGCCAGCCAGCCCGTTCTGCAGATCTAAGACATTTCTTATATGCACTACGAGCTGACCTGAAAGCCCTGGAGTCATCACGCTGACGCCGGTTCCAAGCTCTTCTCATAACTTTCTTCATTCTATCAAGCTCAGCCCTCCACCAAGGGGTTCCCCTAGTCGATTTAACAGTACGAAGTGGACAAGCTTCTTCGTAGGATGCTAATATGAATGAGTTTGTCGTATCCACGACGTCATCTAAGTCGTCTAATTGACTAATTGTTGGAAAATATCCATGAAATTTAGTCGCCAAGTTTTCCAAAAAGAGGTCCCAGTTTGTAGATTTAGGATTACGATATGTCACCACATTGAAGGTGACATCAAAATGCTCGAAAAATATATATTTATGATCGGATAGAGACGGTTCAGTTTCATTTGGAACCTGCCAATTTCCCAGTTCATGCAAAATTCTATCAGAGCAAAGTGTTATGTCTAACACCTCCTCCCTCCCAGACCTCGCAAAAGTTGGTCGGTTTCCCACATTCAGAATATGGAGATTTGTACTACTTATGTACTCCATCAGTTCAGAGCCTCTCAGATTGATGTCTGAGCTGCCCCAAATGATGTGATGAGCATTTGCATCACTGCCGATAATGAGCGGAAGCCCATTTCTGCTACAATATGATACAGCGCTTTTGAAATCATCAGAAGGAGATGATTCGTTATGCGGTAGGTATGCTGAACAATATATATATTTTTTGTCTACGTTTCCGACAGTCAATGTAACTGTGACAACACAGATATCGCGAGTTGTGAGCTCCGATATGAGACACGCGTCAATAGCCTTATTTGCAAGAATGCAAGCACGAGGCATTTCACGTGGGTTAGTCATGCCTGTCTTGTTGTAAGCAATGAAGGCAGTGTTAAGTAACTTTCCAAAATAGAAGTTTCCTTTATGGAAATACGGTTCTTGAACCAATGCTATGGAAGCTTTACCTTCCTGCATGAGTCGAGATAAATTCATAGTTGCTGTACGTTTATGTTGGAGATTGACTTGTGCTATTCTAACCATTGTTGATTAGAGAACTGTACATTTCATCTCCAACACAAATTGCACAACAACTAGAGGACACCAAGCGAGTTGGGATGTTAACGCATTTAGCGAGCCATATCAGGTTTAAATGGGACATGATCATTTGATTCCCACGATTAGCGAAGAAAATAATGGTCCACTGTGTCAGAGATTCGCATAACACAGCAAGGGCAAAACCCAAAATGCTCCGTGCGCGACTGGCATATTTTAGACCCTCCAATCATTAAGTCCTCGGCACGGAACTACACCTTGACTTAGGGTCTCCTACTTTCAGTCGCCTCCTACGACATGGCAGCAGGACTCCAGTGGCTCAATTCTAGGCCGGATACCACACGGCCTCTGGGCAGGTTCATCTGTACACATCGAAATTTGATAATCGAGACCCAACAAAACTTCATCGAACTACCATCAGCCGAGAGTCTCTGCAAACCCCCAGCCAACAAAAATTCGGCAAAATTAAGTGGATCATCGGTGAAAAAAAAATCGGTGTGTAGAGTGAACGTTCCGCTGCGTAATGCAGCATACTGGGGACACTTCCCAGGCTCCGTTCGCCATTGAGAATGTTTTAAACCCCCTCAACAATTTTACCCATAGCACGGGTCGCATGACACTATGGAATTGGGGTTCCCTGTTTGGTAGATTTTTACCACTGAAACAGGTAGTCCGTAGTGTAATTCTTAGCCGGTTGAAACAACTACTACCGACACTACACGGCTTATCTAGGCTGTTCGGTGAAAGAAGCTGACATTGAAGAACCGCTTCCATATTTAGATGGGCGAACAACCGCAGAAGGAAGGAATGAAGGAAGGATAACGGGAGGAGAGGGATTTGGGCTAAGCGCTTATTTAAAGGCGGCACTGGCTCGCCTTGTCAGGGCTGCTTTAGGGCATGTGGTATTTAGGTCTAGGACGTATAGGGCCCACTACCTCGTCCTACCACACCCGCAGTCAGCCCCCGCTGCTGGTTCGGGTCGCGAATCACAACTAGTTGCTATCGCGATTAAGCATTATCCACCACCTATGACCCGCCCGGTTGCTTGCAGCTCAGCTTCCCACGTAGCGTTCCTCCACCACCACGGGGTTCAGGATTGAAAGGTCTCCGTATGCAACATATCGAGATATTAAACAATATTTACTGAAATTATCTTGAAACCAGATTTATACAATATAACTTAACTATTGTTAGTTCTACAGAATCATACCCAGGACTAAATGGTGCATTTCATTGATCTCAAAAACTTTGCAAAAGCTTGAACATATTTAAGAGTTATCATGAGCCATTTACCAGTTATCGTGAACAATTTTAATGGTTCGAACGATTTGTAATAAACATTTTTTTTCGCAATTAACGTAATATATCTCGATATTTTGAATACGTAGGACATTAATGTCTTCAACAAAGTTATTTTTAATAGCATTTCCAACAACTTAGCTGAAGACACCAAGTTTCTAACAATTTTTTAAAGAGTAAATTCTCCATAACCAGCTCAATCCCACTGAGAGACTATTTTCATAAGTGATTCGCAGTGGTTTATCGCACAACTTTCCTAATATTGCTGTTTCTGAAGGGAGGCCTAAAAGTTTTTGGCGGACCCGTAAGCAGGGACACTTACGTGCACACTGCGATATGAAAAGAATCCCTTCCAATAATAACATCCAGTCACCTTCTTCGATTCACGTGCCCAAATGCATCTGATGGGTAGTTTTGAAAAACGCCCGTAAAACTAATATCAGACTTAATGAAGGAAACATGTTTTCTTCCAATGATCAAGTTATAATCTCTACACTGCACAGTGTTTTTTTTTGCCAAACACGTGCGGAAAATTATTCACGCGAAAACGGTAAAGCGTACAGCAATGATCCAAGACCTTTATTTTTGACGATATAGTCATAGTGATTAAAAATTTGTTCAAATTATGAAAAAAGATAAAGTATTTAGAAGTATCAAAGAACTTGTTTTCGCAAACATTTTTACTGTAGACCAAAAATCTCTATTTATCATACACTCGAAGCTATTGACCGTTGTAGACGACGCCGGTGGTTGAGTGGTAAGCGTGACCGCCACTAATTCCAGTTGGCCTGGGTTCAATTCCAGTCGAGGTCGTTGCGATTTTTCTGAGGTGAAAAAATCTGTGGTCACGTCTGCCTTCGGAAGGGAAGTAAAGCCGTTGGTCCCCGGTCTATGAGTTTGGTGGATCGATACCTTGTCCAGTTAGTGAAGTCACCTCTCTGGCGTCGGTAAAGAAGAAGTGATCCAACTTCTATACTCTTACTAACAAAAATATCCTCCTCCTGCGGTACTTGTGGAGTGCGTAGTAGTATATACGGCCTCTAGCAAAAGCAAGTATCGGACTAACCATTCCTTCCCTTTGCTTCCGCGATCTACGTTCGGGCCTGGCCGGCGCCGGTATTGATCAATAAACACTTTAGGATTACCAGGAGTTGCACATTGAAAGATGTTTCGCTACTCCCAAGTATAAATTATCTACTTATTCTCTGTGCAACTTCAGCTAGTCCAGATCGATAACGGAGTAGCAGCCAGGGGTGATCGCACAAGCTCAAGCTCACTAGAAGTTATTGATCATTGTTTGTGAATGACCCCTTAAAAGCTTTTATTCACCATAACTTCTTAAATATCAAGGAGCTTTAGTTTGTTCAAGAAAAATGTTCGTCTTATCAAGATACATATCTTTCCAGAAGAGATCATCAGTCAATCTCTTGCGACTTAGAAGTTATTGGGTAATTGTTGGTAAAATTAGCAAAAGTTTTCAAAGCAATAACTTTTGAATGGGCAAAAACGGGCAGCCAATTAGAAATGCTACATTAACACTATGAAATGCAATAGAGTTCGCTTGTCTCTCGTTGTCTCCAGTAGATTTATAGATGATTTGAAAAAAACAAATTTTTTTTCAAAAAATGTCAAATATTTTCGAAAATAGTCGAGATAAGAAAAATTATGTGTGCATAAAAATTGCGTATTTTGGCGATTGGAATAACTTCGTAGAATTTATGAAACCCGTAAGAATGATAACAGAAGATATTTAAAAAAAATATTTCTGGAGGATATTAAAATATAACGAGCTATAATTTCACAAGCATTTACAGAAGAGACTTCTTGTATTGAGCAAAGATATTCGGAAAAGCAATCTACACAACTTTTCCAAAGACGTTAGATCATATTTTTGACCAAAAAGAAAATGTTAAAAAATCTCACTTATAGGAAGATTGATCACGAAAACCATTGCAGCAAATGATACTTCTTGCTATTTTTGATGAGTAGTCCGAAAACACTATTGACGTAAAAGCAGCCGTTTTCCCGTTAACAACCAATCACCATTTGAATCTTTTTATTTTTTTAAAAAAGCCAAATTACTATGAAAATACACGATATAAGCCATTATTGTAATATAGAAAAAATTTCATTTTAATAATTCAAAGCTTTTTACTGCACATCTCGAACTTGTCAGAATGATGTCTCAAGTTTTATTAATGAATTCGCTTTAGAGGGATCATCCACAAACAACCAGCAATAATGTCGAAAAACTTTAATAAAAACTTTGTGTCTTCAGCAAAGTTGTTGGCAAAGGCTTACTCTACAACTTTGCCAAAGACATAATTTTAATATATGCGCTTGCAAAAAAATTAATAAGTATATCTCACTTTAAGAGAAATTAATCATTAAAATAACAACACCATATGAAAGGGCTTACAGTGTTGACAAATTCCTCCGAAGACGTCATTGATCCAAATTTAACGACGTAGACGTAATTAATAGATCGCACGGCTTTGGCAAACCACTGTGGCATTTCCAGGAGGGGGTAGCAGCACTTTTAAAAATTTCTTAATTTCCTGTTCAGCAAACAAAAATATACTACGAGCCGTTTTGACACATAAAATGTCATTTGAGTTCGGTCACTTTAGAAACAAATCGTAGAAGAAACCTTGCGAAGACGAAGGAGTACGTAAGTCAAGCGAGGAGAAAAGGGACGTAAGTCAAGTTGGTCAGCACCTCCGGATCCATGTTACGATATTAGCAACCGTTGTGAGTAGACCAGTTACACAGCAAGAGTCAGTCAGCGAGCTAGCAACCGGAGCTAAGGAGCAAAAACACGAAATCGGAAGAAAATCGTTGCCTGGAAAAAATTTCATCGCCGATGATCTCTGTCGGAGTGGCTGAACGTTGATTGACTCACAAAAATGAGTATCGGTATCGGCAGAAATACCGCCGCCAAAAAACTCTCAGCACCTACTAGCAAATAAATAGAAACGAGTAGCGTCAAGAAGGATAAGAAACCCTGTGAGTTGGGTTATATAGAGATGAAACCCATTACGGTAGGGTCTGTTCGTATTCGCGAAGGTTAAAACAGCTAGCAAGAAAAGGCAGCAATGGAAAAACATGAACGATTAACATGAAGTAGTTCCGAACGGTTGCCCCTGATGGATGAGGATTGCGGGAAACAAGAGGCTTGGGTTTGGTCGGCAGGCTTTACTAGTACAAATCAATCCGACTCTACCACGAGCCAGCAGCCAGCGTTGTCTGTTCAAGATTCCTTCGTTATAACAGACATTTACCCAATTTGCTGAGCTGAGTCGATTGGTACACAAGACTCAATGTCCCTTGAAAAATTTTTGCACGCGAGCGTGTAATGTACACAAATGTATTGTTGATACCTAAAATAAACCCTAAATGAAAATTATACCTATTATTTATTCAAGAATTGTGAATTTATTGCACGTTTGCAACTGATAGGCGAATGTATCCGTGACTCATTGTATATGAAGGTGACATCAGAATGGACGTATCTGAACAGATTGAGTCGTTGAATGTACAGTAGAGCTAACACCTTCCATCTCCAGAGCTTGAAATGTAGATAATATTTAAAAAAAAAGATGCATACAAGTTCATTTCAATAAATTGATGCCGACCAGTTAGGGATGGATTACACACACATACACACAAACGTTTTGCTGTAATTTACCGCTGGGGAATATCCGAATGGAGTTCGAGGATAAATAACTGAAGTACGCAGATGATCTAAACGGCATAATAGAAGTGGTTTTAGTGATTAGACACGAATGTGGCAACACACTACAGGTTTCCCATATCCTTTATTTCTCGTTTTTGGAAGTTCCCTGTCCTTCCTTTTGGAGCCCCAGAGTGCCACTATGTGACTGCCGTCACCTTTACCACGCCTGCATAAAATGAATTCAAAGGGAGAGCAGGTCGATGGTCTGATTACTCTTAAAGGATTCTCCGCTGTCAAACAGATCCTAGCCATCTACCATCTACCAGCCTGAGGCTCTAACTCATGTCACTGTTCTTCTCTTTGAATGAAAGTTGCATGTTTTGTTCTTCTTTCCTATCATCGTGCTCGCCTACTCCCCCTGTTCCTGATACAACATCTGCTGCTGTTACAAAAACCAATTTGTGTTATATTTCTAGTTTTAAGATAGCCTTGAACATTTTCATTTTCTTTTTTTCATTTCCCATATTGTATATCTAATTGTATTCCTAGTTTTAAGATAGCTGTGAAAGTTCTCATAAAATTTTTTTTGTGAGAAATAATTATTGTTCAATCTTGTATATCGAATCGAATTTTAAGTTTAAGATAGTTGTAAAAAATGTTCCTCTCAATATTAAAAAATATTTGTGCATTGTAACCTCTTAGTTTCAATATATTCAAGATATAAAAAAATTGCCACCGCCAATCTACCGCATTTGTGCCCATTAAATAAACGAACTGAATAAAAAAACACACCATAGGCCAGGCTGAAGCCTTTTAAACCTTACTAAAGCACATACTGGAGTCACAAAAGCCTTTATAAGCACCCATGAGTTTTATTAGTCCTTGTCGAAGTACTTCATCTGATCAGAGTATTTTCCAAGTGTTTGTGATCATTTTCAATTTAATGGATTTCTATATCTGAATGACATCCCAACTAGCGGAGCACATTCCAGTTATCAAAACAAAGAGAACCTTGATAATCGCTCTAATCCGTTAATGGAACCCCACCCATACGTGAACTGTTTTCACAGGGTCAAATATCGATACATTGTGCAGCGGTATCACTCGTTCGGCCTGATCGATTGCCGCCGAGGGTGACCGAAAATATATTTTATAATCGGATTACGCAGAAAATTCACCAATACGTTCGCTGACATAATTGACAATCGTTCCCGGCTTCCCGGACATCCTCCTCCATCTTCTGCTTCCCGCTGGTGTGATGGAATCCCCCACATCACACCGAACAGGTCGTAATATTATTATAGCGCCCTGTTTCGAGAAAAATCAATCCATCAGACAGTCCCAGATAATGGCAGATGTGATTGGAAAATGTTTCGGACAGTACTGTTCGGTAGGATTTAATTACAATCCCAGCAGGACGGAAAGCCACAATCCCACATCAAGTGTGTATGTAATCAGCCGAGTTTTAGCTAGTTCGGAGATTGGTCAACCGTTGAGCTATGGACACTCCACGGGGGGCAGCGATGCTAGGTTAAAGGTCACGTGTTATTGGATTTAGTAGTCATGTACGAAGGGCACCTGTGATCCTTCATTAGTCGCAGGTCAGAACTTCGAAAATGTCGGCCATATTGCAATCCGTAAAAAGTAACCGTGCCAACCAAAACCGTTATACCTGAATTTCTTTCATTTTCCTGTGAGTAAATCAAGTTATATTGTTGCGGTATCCAATTTACAAAAAAGTCAATTTACCTATCAAGAAAGCAAAAAAACAATAAAAACAAAGATAACTTTTGATTGAGTTCCAGACGGCCCAGACAATTCTGCCCGTCGTTTGGTTTAATCTAAACAACAATGTAGAGTGCCAACCCATAGAAATCATCCTAAACGACCCACTTTTGACGCCCCCCAAGCCTGTCTGGTGTAGTCAGACACGATTCAATTTTATGAAAATTTATCACCCGCCTTAGTTCATATCATCCAACCGATTCCATCACGAATCGAAGCAAGCAGCACTCCCCTCCCCGAATAGGCAGCCTGGCGGGTTCCTGGCGGCCACGCGGCAAAAAGTGAATGCTCGTATAATTAATTGTTGGAATCTCGCCCAACCAATCTGGCGGCGGCGGCGACGGCGGCATCGACGGCGAGATGTGGGTTGGGGCCAGAAATAACAATAATAGCAACACCAATAACAACAACAACAACAACAACAGCAACTAACAGAATTGTGGACCCCGGGAAATGTGCCACGGAACCACCAGCAACGACGCACACAATGGCCATAAGCGAACTCATTATTTGTTCGGAAGATCTGGTCCCAAAATGTCGGGGTGGTCTGTAGCTGACTCTCGGCCTTACTCGCTGTATCTGGGCAGTGCCTTTGTTGTTTAACAAATTTATGAACACAATTCACCGAGCGGACCACCGCTTGTGGAGTGATGGGGGAGGGGAACCCCGGCAAACGAGGCGACGGCATCTATCGGTTCGTGGAAGTTGATTGTGCATTTTTCGTTTACTTCCCCGGAGCGACCGGAGGATGTGTCGTTTCAATTAACTGTTTTGTGGATTTCGAGTGTAATTTGGCGGTTTGCCAAGTGCGCGGTGTGGGGGAGGGGGGGGTCTTCGGACTGCGAGCCGAAGTCGTTTAGCGACAAACTTTTTAGTGGTTTCGACCGGTTTTCTTTGTATATACAGTCGGGGTGTATGGAATTAGCATTCGTGAATTAGATTTTGTTGTCCTGTGAAAATTGTGCCGGCGATTGTACCTACGACTAGCTCCAGCCACGGTTTCGAAAGGATATTTTGGATGGATGCTTTTTACCGAATGCAATTTGGACGAATAATGAAAATGTTGAAATGTAATGGAATGGAATATAATGGAGAGGACGTCGGAGCATCTTGTTTTTTGTCTTGCGAGCCTGTAACTATGGAACACTAAATGGAGTTCAAAATGTTGCATTGTATCTATATGCTGAATATTTCAAAAAAAACTGACGCAGAAATATACAGCCGTGACAGATATTGAACGCTCACCCAGAAAGCTCGTAAGCTCGTCGTGGTATTCTGTCTAAAGAAGGCAAACAACGTTACTGACGACAAATCTTTTATAAACCACTACCGCATCTACATGCCTGCTCACAAAGTCGAGATCGACGATGTAGTCACCGCTTCGAGTTTGTCATATATGGATCTATCGAAGCTTTTAAATGATAATCGCACTGGACGGAACTAAATTGTGTGTCCCTTCGTGCTCGTATTGGGAAGTCTTTGATGGAACTGCTTCACTTTTTTCGATAAGGATCGTCTGTTGTTCGGCTACTTTAACATCACATTGTAGCAATAAGGCTCGGTGTGACAATTGTGCTGAGAATCATGAGATTGACTTTTCCATGGGAAAGCTGAAAAGTGCGCATATTGTGGAGAGAATTAACATGATCTCTTGCCATGCCTCGGGTACAAACGGCTAGGAATTTGAAGCGTTGTCTTAAACTACGCTCTGAGTACTCTTGGTAAAATACTAAAAAGATTTGCGCAGTTTAGCATGGCTAATCATTATTTATGTTCTCTTGGCACAGGAAGAGTGTGACTTTGACGATCCCTATGTGGGCTTAAAATTTACGCTCGAGGAAGCTCTGACACAAAGCCGAAACAAACAACTCTTGGTCTTAGAAATTTGAGATGGAACAAGGAGTTTCCAGAGCGTCCAGAAACACCAAAAATCTCATCTAAAGTGGGTTTACGACCAAGTTCTCTTTGCGATATGACCTGGGCTTGATGATAAGCTCTGAGGTGGGGCTTTTTAAAACTTCAATTGGCCCATTCCAAGATTCCCGAAGATGACAATATACCAGATGATCTTTGGCAGTCCTCCGCGATCATCCACATATACCTACGCTCGCGATCTTCCAAAGATGACAACACCCCAGCGATATCTATCATTTATAAGTTTACCAACGCGGTCTCAAACATGAACCTACAAATGCGCAATCATCTATCGCTTGTGTCCTGAAGTCTCTACCCTCGGTTCTAGAACCAATCAAAAATAACGCTGGAATCCACTAGACAACATGCGTTCCATAGCGACATGACCGTGAACTCTAGTGATATGGAGGAATCCACTTTCTTCTAGAATCTTTCCCGGGCCCTGAAACGATCCGCGCGATCATTCATGAACACACGGGGAATACGCAAATGGCCGCTCGGTTACGAAATCGAATTTATACACGCAAATTCACATACGTGCTGGCATACGAGACAAATACGTGAACATTCAAACGCTTGAGCCCGTCGCGATCATCCACCTACGCTCACGATCTCGCAATCATGATAACACCACGGTGCTAAAGCGAACTTTTCAGCTCCTATAAATTGACATCGCATAATCACAAAATATAAATATCAAACCTGATGGAGGAACAGATTATATTTATTTCTGAATAGCCAACAGTAGTACTGCCCATAAAAGCATAAGAGTCCCAAATGGATTTTTGTTGAAAATGAGTTATCTGTTGGATTGTATTCTGTATCACTACTGAATCACAATGCACAAATAAGATTACCAGGTTTGTTCAGAAAATATCGAAAAAATACCAAAACATGTATGGGACCATCCATAAGGCTCAATAAGAACGTAAATCTTCAACAGCGTTTTTCTAGGCTTACTGTTTTTCAATATGAGACTCTTATGCTTGATGGGCAGAGTACTGTTCGATTCACTTTCCCATAACATTCTGCAGCGCAATTATTCGTCAAGTATACATCAATTCCTCAATTCCACTTCAACCCACCCCCTGATCCTCTCCCATGGCGGTTTTTGAGTCTGCATGGACCCTTTCTATCATCGGCCTTGCACTGACTTGCGCTCTCATTGTCCTACCAAAATCTGCAAAATGAAAATGAAATATTTTGTTGGGTTACTGTGGTTGATCCCTGGACATGTTTTGTTGTTGCTATGATTCCCGTTCATAATTTGGGGATACGCTGGTTTGTATAAAGTATATCAACTGAAAGAACCGAGCTTTACATGAAGTTCACGATTTCAGGATATTTTATTCATGAGTTTACCGTAGGATTCGTCTGGTAGTGTTGCGCGATTTATGTTCATGGAGCTTAGTCACACTTTTCGTAATCGTGATATTTTAATCACGATTTTAGCATCGGATTTTTCTTAAGTAGTTCATGATTTCGGGATCATGGTCAAGATTTCCGTAATTTCTATTCACGTCATTGTAATATTTTAGTCACAAGTAGAGTGATTTGTGTTCATGATTTCAGGATCTTAGTTACGATTTGTGATATTTTAGTCACAAGTGGTGCCATTTTTGTTCATGATTTCATTTTATTAATCACGATATTCGAAATTTATATGAACGTTATCGTAATATTTCATTATTGAGCTCATTTTTGTATTACACACGTAGAGTAGTGTGATTCATGCTCATTTTTAATTACTATCGGATTTTTTACTCGGGGTATCGTGATAATATGAACTGGATCATAAAAGTGTGACTGATTCGCGGTATCTTGGTTTGTGTTACGAACACTATTTGTGGTTTTATAATGTATTTTTGGTGCTCAGCGCAGTTTTGTTTTCTGTCCTGATATCACATTGAATCTAATCGAATAAATAACAACGTCGAGGTCCTAATAGTTTTCTTATGTCAGTTGTTCGCACCTATTACTAGTCAATAAAACCTAGACTTAACTATATGATAATTGACCCAAACCAAACTTTATGAAATAGCTCTCGTGAAAATTTTATGACCATGTGCAGACTTGCATGGAATTAAAAACGATTAACGATAACTTCTGAATACCATAGGCACTTCAAATAGATCATGAATTATTTGCTAATAATCATGTTCTAGCTCACGAATAATATTTTATTCTAGTTTATGAATATTATTTTATGATTTTGTTAATAGTATACTAGGAACCATGAACCAGTTAAAGAATACATAAACAATATTTTATGATTTTGTGTCCTATTTCACGCATGGTCTGGCGTAAATGTTATACTAGGAATCATGAACCAGTTCACGTTGCCATGAATAAGATTTCATAATTTTGTGAAATATTCCACAAGCACGAATGGAGAATAATAACTAATGCTTTAGAAATCGTGAACCAGTTCACGAATACACGATTATTTTATAATTTTGTGAACTATTTCACGCACACGAAATGACTAATTCGCTAGGAACCATGAATCAGTTCACGTGTACATGAATAATATTTTGCGATTTTGTGTACTGTGGAAGTATTTCACGAGCACGAACGATATGCTGTGATTATTGTACTAGGAACAAGGGGTGCGTCGCTTAGCACAAATCGAATTGTGCTCACAAACAAACAGCGTGGTAGCTTGTGCCGCAGTGTGCCTCGATGTGCCATAGTGTTCATTAAAACAAAAGCGATGGTTGCTATGATTATTTAACTATACTATGTTGACAGTTTTTGAGTTTTCAGAAGTGTGCCACACATTGTGGTAACGAGTGAAATGATCGTGTATTACTGTGAATCGTAATCTTATATTGTGTTATCGAAAGTGATACAGTGTGTATGGCACATTGTTCTAAGCGACTCACCCCTTGACTAGGCATCATGAAGTAGTTCAGGAATAAATGGAAATGATTTCATGATTTTGTTAACTATTTCACGAACACGAATGGTGAGTCGTTACGAATTCGTTAGGAATCATGAATCAGTTCACGTATACATGAATAATAATTGATGATTTTGCGAAACATTTCACGAGCGCGGATCGTGACTAATATATTAGAAATCCTAAACTAGTTCACGACGATCGAAAGAATTCATGACTAATATTACGTGTTTTGTGAAATAGTTCACGGGAAAATGTTTTGATTTTGTGAACTAATCCATAACCACGTAAACCAGATCCTGTTCAAGATGTAATCAATCATGAAAGTGTTCGCGTCGTATGGTTAAGCTCTCAATAAAATTCCTAAATCAATGAATAAAATCACAAGTTAACCTTTGGTTTAATACACAGTGTTCATAAAGTTGTGAACTAGTTCACGCACAGAAAATCAATTTGGTAATGGCAAGGCGGAAACCGTGACTGAGATTCACAAAACAAAAGCAAATATCTGCAGTAATAGAAGCGTTATATGTGCGTAACTACAGGGAAATTGAACATATGTAAAAAACACATGATTTTTGTTCATGGTCCTGTTTGTGGTCCGTATCAACGTGATTGTTCCAGAAATCATGGCACTTTATTTTGAGAACATTTTTTTCCGGGTAACTTTCTTCTCAGTTCGAAGAATGCGCCTGGAAATGGCATACTTAACAAGATTTATTTTCTGACTGTTTTAAAATGTTGATCAAGATTTGAGGCCTTGGATATCATTTTAGAGCCATCATTTCTTCATAGCACATGTTAACAATATTATTCTGAAACTTTGTAAATAACAAGATATTTTATTAGACTTGAATAGAAAACACGAGCAAAAAAAAAATTTAAAAAAATTTAAAGGGTACTCCGTCGAGAATTTCAAGACATCAGTCCTAATTTTCGAAGCAAAATTATTGTATTTGGAAAATAAATCAGTTTCCATGTTAAAATCTTGATTGATTTATTTATTACGTTCTACAAACTTGCAGGTATCACTAAAACACAACTTTTTGTTAATGGAACTAATAACGTAGAATCAATGTTTTGACTTTGAAAACTAGTAAGAACAAGGATGTGAAGTATACAGATCGGAAAATTAGAAGTGGTGGGTTCATTAGAACAGGTTTAATACCTTACGGGCTTAACTTTTGTCTTCTGTTGCTGGGGGTCGAGTTTAGGTAGCATCATTACTACGAATCACTCAAGTCCACCAACATGCCTCCTGGTAAAGACAGACTTGTCCCTCTTTACTCTTTTAAAACATAATATTCTACAACTTGACTGAAGACATCTTTCCTCTATTTTTTTTTTCTTTTTTTTCGCTAGGGTACTCTGCTTTAGTCCAATCGAAAAAGTTTATATCTATAAAGCTGTACAATAATATTGTGCATATATCCTACGAAGAAATGCTGGCTCTACAATGGCATCTGAGGCCTCAAATAGGTTTTGTCCCAAATAGATATTTTTTGGATTGGTCCCCCCCAGTGACCTTGGCGGGGGTCAACCTGACCAACCGCACGCTACGGATCTGAGTGTTGGGCACAAATTTTGTTATCCATTTTTTCCATTAAGGAAGTTAAAGATGTTGCATAATGCTCGTTAGTAATATTTAGTAAGTAATTTTAGTAAGTAATTTCGCATTTCGACCTCGTCTCATCAGTAATGTGTTCTTAGCCAATTAACTAATCACGAGTGACGTCTCGCAAGAACGGAAGTCCTGTTTGCTATGTTTCTCATCAGCAAATACTAGTTCTGCACTTGCGGGCTATCACTCGTGACCAGTTTGGTAAGGAATTCAAGTAGTGTTTTCCAGTTTTTGAGGACTTTGTGTTGCGGGCAGCCAAGTAGATTTACCACAATACTGATGCGAGTAAACTAGAAAAAAATCCCAACAGTAACTGTTCAAAAGAGAGAGCGACTTTATTTATTTATTTATTCATTTATTATTTATTTATTTATTTATTTATTTATTTATTTATTTATTTATTTATTTATTTATTTATTTATTTATTTATTTATTTATTTATTTATTTATTTATTTATTTATTTATTTATTTATTTATTTATTTATTTATTTATTTATTTTTCTATTTGACAAAAAACTTTCTTTAGTAATGACAATCATTTTTTCTATTTTTGTCATTTTTGTTATTTTTGCTACTGTTTTTTTCTATTATTTTTTTTCAAATAAATCTTTTTGCTTTCTCAAATGCACCATTTTCGTTACCTCTGCCGTTTAGTACCATTTTTTACCGATTGGCAAGAGACATTTATTATTAATTTATACATGTTCTCGACAAGTCAAGTAACGTCGGAAGCGAGCACAAAATTTGATTAAATAATTGAAATCCCCATCTGATGGGGATTCAGTTTCACCGCTGTTGCAGCAACTATATCGCAATGTAACTTAACCACCTCGTACCTGTCGACGGTTGCATCCCATCGCAATGATGAACCGTGTGTGCCATTTGCACGCATCTCATACATACACAGAAAGAGCGAGAACGAGAGAGACAGACAGATATACATATCACGCAACTTCGATCCCGTTGACTGATAGAATACTAACCGATTGCCAATCAATTTGTTTCCAGCTACACCCGTCTACCGCAATTTCAATCCTCCAGCCCTTCTCCACCACACAACTTTCTCACATATCCCCCCCCCCATCTGTTCTGGCACTCCACCAAATTTGGAGTGCTGCCGACACAAAAATTACTATTCATTAGCTTCACGCAACAACCGTTCATGCATATATTTATGCAATAGTGCCAGCAACGTAGCGGGTACCTTTTCACGAAAACCTCAGCGAAAAAGTTTTATGGAATTTCAATGGACGTTATGAATAACTTTAAATGTGGTGGGTGGGAGATAGCTTGCTTTTTTTTTAATTTTTGCATTGATGGGCTACACTGGAATTGATTAGGCGCGGTGGTTCGTGTTGGTTGTATTGTTAAATTGGCATAACTTTTACGTTGTCAATTATGGGCTCTTGAAAATTTAACTAAATAGGGACAATTAATGCACTCGGAGCTCGTTGGAGAAGTGCTTCCCATGGGTAACGGAAAATATGACAAAAAAATGAGCCAGCATGGTGGTGGATTGGTAAAGCCTGGCTCTAGATTGGTAAAACATTCGCCTGGGTTGTCACCGATCCGGGTTTATTTCGTTAGTCCCGCTCGTAGCATTTGATTATTATAATTTGAAGTTTCACAATCTGAACAAAAAATGATCAAACAAATATTAATTCCATTTTTTTTATCTTTTTCATTGCAGGTAACCTCCAATATTCCAAAAGTGCTTAATATTCGTGAGTATAAACTTCCTCCATATTTTAATGCTTGACAGCAAATATGAGAATTACCCAACTAGACTGAAATCAATCAAAAAATAATTATCTATCGAAATCACAACAGAGGAGAATCTTAACTTGTTCCAACAAATTTTCCATTCCATCGCAAACAACCGGAGGCACAGATAATTAGAATTTGTGCTCCAGCAGACATTCATCCTTTTTCGACCGTGTTTCATCCGATTCCGAGAAGATGGAATGGGGGCGAACGGTGCCATTCGAGCGAGCGTCCATTGACTATTTACAAAAAAGTCTCAGATTTATACTTCTTATGTTTTGCTCCAGCACACGATTAGAATTTCATTAGTCCCGGTGTCCAGACAGACAGACTGTGAAGAGGATCCGTGGCAACTTTGGGTTCGATTGTCGAATGTGTCCGAATCCTTTGCAAATTGATTAACTCGTCCACGTACGGTTGGAGCCTGAATACGGTAGCACCTGGCTATCGGCATCAGGTCCTAATCTGCGAGAGATTTACAACGGAGATAAATCCTTTGCCGAGTAGGTGCGTATTAGGTTGATGTTGAAAACTTCTTCATCGTCGGGAACGGGGCTTATCAGGTGTAGGGGTATGTACTAATTATACAAATGGAATTTGTTTGTCAGTCAGTACACGTGCGAACCAAGATGGAAGATACGGTTCCAGCATAAGTGATTGGCTTATTTGTTGTTGCTATGATACCAAATAAGACAGTCCCTCCGATGAATTGCGATATAACATCATTTAAAGCAGTGGTATATTAGTATAAATCAACGCGGTGATGTTTTTAGATAGATCCAAAATTTACCGGTAGCTACGAAAGACGCTTAGATCGCCATGTTGCGTCCTGTTCATCGTAGGTAACAAAGGTTGTTTCACCACAGTAAAGCAATCTAAAATTTGAACTTCCCAACAATTGTCACCACATCATCTTAGCTATACCTCTCCCACAGAAAAATACTTAAAACCAGGAACACAATACCTGCTTTAGTAAATTTGGATTAACGTTTCTATTTCAGTTCATCAGTATGTGGCATCCGAATTGACGGTACTCTAGACTTCCCAGGAAAAAAAAAGAATTTTTAAAAGCTCACTCGGCCCATCCTCCCAGTCCCAGTATGAGTGTCCGCTCTAAATTTGAACTAAATTGGACAATTTTAGCTAAAGGATAGAGTGACAAGAAAAATATGACCTTCCCGCGGGTCGTCTCTGATTCGATGCCTAGACCCACCAGGAGTGTCTACTACAAAATTGAAGCAAATCGGATAAGTGTTTGAAGTGTGTATGGGATTTCGCGACAATTTACATGGGTAAAACCCACTAGCTCGAATTTTCACCACTAGACTGTTTGCATCAATTTATCACTTTAAGTGAAAGTAAGAAAAATGATTCTATTGTCTACAATTTTGTCGAAGACTGCAAACTAATTCAACATCCTTAGGAGAAGTTATTAAATTTTTAATTAACACATGGTGGTGATCCATGAGCATGAGCATGAGCATGACGACCATACAATTCGTAGTTGCTACTCCGTGATTGACCAGAACAAGCGAAATTGCACAGAGAATCAACGAATGGAGCCTGGGAGTAGCTTTCCATTCTCAATGTGCACGTTTCGAGAGTTCAACATTTTGAAGTGACAATAACGGCGCCGGCCACGTCCTTACAGTCATCGGGGAAGGGAAGGAATGTTAGTGTAACAACCGTTGTTATGGAGACCGTGTATACCTCTGCATCTCCACGGTTGCCACGGGAAGGTGGTTTGGTTAGTGGGATGGGATAAACAGTTACATAAATCGGGATTCACCTTGATAAGTGATATGATCTACGCAACTCTCATAAATGTTATCATGCGTTAATTGCTCTGGGCAGCCGGCTGCCGAGAATTTTTAAAAGATTTATCGTTTGTTTTATTATTTGGAAACTCAGTGTGAAATATGCAATTCAAACTCCGGACAGCCGGCCGTCGGAAGTGTTGCTTTTATTTAATTGGACAATATTTTTAAAAGATAAGGGACCGGCAAAGCTCATCAATTCTAGAACAATAAGATAGATTGTCATGCAATTATCTTTACTGGCTCGAGATATCTTTTGTAATATAACTGTTAATACTTCATTGAATCTTTCTATCCTGGTATCTTAGTGTGATTATCGTGATCGAAACGTGTTAAAAACGTGCTTTCTCCATAAACGAATTTGTAACATGCCATCTTTTTTGATACCAATATCCGCGCGCGACATTATGCTATCTTTCGACGAATTGCGTTGATGATAATAAACCAACCGAGGTGACAGCATTGTCATATAAAACGGCTCTCGGTAGCCGGCCGCCAAGAATCTGGGAAATTTATTCCTTATTGTATTACTATGATTGGCGAAATAAGCAACATGAGTCAGCCAACTATGAGCAGCATCGCTTAATTTTAATTTTAATAAATCGATATCGTTTTATTTACTATCGCGCGGCGAATTCTTGTAGTTTCTATCAGTGGTTAATTTTTCCCGGGGATCGTCCTATTAGAATACCAAATACTATATAACATATATTTTTGTACAATTTACTCATTTCTCAAGTCAGGTATAGCTTGAACTATACACAAATAATGGTTTTGTAGTAGGAGGGGGACTTTTACTAATACTGAACCGCAAAAATAATAGGAAAATAATGGGCAACGTGCTACTTACACGGCAGCAATGGTTTCTGCGCGATTAATTTATTATTGTGCCGACTACTACATATGATAAGGAATTACGTACAAAAACATAAGATAGTTGACAGTATTTTTGTACTAAAGGACGACGCAGAATATAGGTTCTATTTTAAAGGAGAATCAAATCAAACTCGTAAATTACGAATGAAGAAAAACAATATGAACGGAAATGTAGAAGCGGATATGAGAAAGGAAGAGCCGAATGTACCTTCATGATAGGGCATCATTCTAGGTTAAAAATATCAACACAAGCGATTTGGCGTCTTGTGACAACGGAAGCTAATAAATAAGAAATGAATGAGTCAGTTCAAAAAACAGTGCTTGTATACGTGATTCACAATAAGCTATTCGTATTCATAAATCTCCTACATACCAACAAGATAAAAGTAAAGAGAAGACAACCATGACACGGTTGTAAGAATCCATTAGATCCATTAATGTATCAGTCACCGGTTGCCACACGCCATTCAAATTGACCACGCTTGGAGAGACATACATTTCAAATCAGTACACTAGCCAAAATAACGTGTAGTAAAACATTATGCCAAAACATCTGGGTATGGGTAGTATGGGTCCGACTGTCAGTCTGTAACCCTGTTAGTGCGACCACTCCCTAATGCAGCCAATCAGGGCACATAACCCTATACAAAAAGACTCCTATGGCCCCGAAAAGCTTACCCCGTACCTCGTACAGATTCGTCTCACGTATAAAACAGAAGCGTATGGTATTAACTTGCATGTGCAAACCTTTGTTCAACCGTCAATGCACCTATAAGCATACATACATCGGGTGTGTACACCACCGACAGCATGCGCACAAAGCAAAACGTTTCAATTGACCATTGTATGAAATGCCCTAACCTCACAAATTTGACAAGTGCTAGTCCCTCTGTTTACAGTTTGGACTTAACAATTTTGGATGCCATTAAAATAAGCTTAGTGCTAAAAATTAATTCCCAAGAAATTTTACCGCAAAACTACTTACCGATTCAGAGAACACTAGAAGTAATTGATAAACAAATAATTAGATCACTTATTAGATCATTCATATACATTTTCCCGCAGTAGGGAATAGCACAATTTAATTGTAAGGTGTTCTAGAGAACATTTATACTTCCGAAAACATCATTGTATATACAGACACAATCAAGAGCAGAGCCGCTCGCAGCCCTCTCCGTCAGAGACTCAAAGATCCAACATGTCCTTTCTTAAAGCAAAATCCATTCGAACATACTCACACCCAAAGTAAACGTGTATAGACACATACAAGAACTTCCTCACCCCTATAGTACGCACTTCTCCGTTGCTATTGTTGCTCCAGTCAGAATCCAAGAAGTTTAATCCACCTGGCCGTTTATATACACGACAAAAAATTGTCATTACTAAGAAATGACATTACAGGAATTGTATGGGAATTCCATCATAACCCGCCCTGCACGTTCACTAAAAGTGACATTACTGCTGAGTAATGACATTACTAACGCCTCGTGTACGAAATAAGTACTTGGCAACGCTGGGCAGAACAGCATATACATTTCACAAACACTATCAATACCTCGATCTGTTCAATGTAGTATATACAGGTATGGCGAAGATGGCACTTTGGTATTCGTAAGATGAATCTTACATGAGTGGTGTGAGTGATCACAGAATAAATCGACTTGCTTTCGTCATACCGGTTGATCCGCTTCCATTGAATCATGTGAACGCTATAACGTCGACCCGCTGTGCTTCTGGATTGTTTACATATTTTTGGTTGCCGCCACTAGCAAACCGTGTGTGCTGCCACACCTATATATACCACATTGCGATCTGTCGCTCCCCGCGAGAACACTGGAAGTGAAAAACGGAATCACAACTTGATGCCAATGGGTCAAAACAAAGTTAATATAGCAACTTGCTTACAATCTTTACCCTTCCCCTCTTCAACAAACAGAACAATCTAGAGCGTTTTTTCAAAACGTCACATCTGCAACGAGCCACTCTCCTTGTTTACCCTCTCCTTCGATTTTTACGGCGTCACTATAACACTTTTCACTTATTTTACAGTACAGATCGAAAGACGGTGGTTTTAACTAGCATATTATGCAAAGAGTTGAGGGTAAAATGTTAAAGTGACCGAATTATTAACAGAAGAGAAAGTAAACAAAGAGAGCAACTCACTGCAGACATGACGCTTCGAAAAAACGCTCAAGCAATACGCAATCCAATTTCAGCTCGTCAACGAATTCCAACGCACACTCGCATTGTCGTTGGATAAATAGTAAAAATAACAAACTAAAAATAAAGACTTTCTTTCATTAGGTCCAATCTGCAAACCAGAGCCCTCCTCCTTCGCCCTCTCCTTCGATTACTACTGCGAAACCATAAAACTTTTTAAGCATTTATCAGTATATTTCGAAAGACCAAGGTTTTACTAGCTTATTATGCATACAGTTGAAGGGAAATCAGAAAGGTGACCGAGTAATTCGCGGAAGAGAAAGTAAACAAAGAGAGGCTCTCCCTTGCAGACCGTACACATTGAAAAAAAAGTATTCAAATATAGAACATAAGCAACAAGTCAGAATGTCCTCACCGGGATCATGTTATAATTTTTCCTCCATTTGTGGTAGTATCACTCCTCGCATTGTCTCAGCCAACACTATCACGAGCACCGCAAAGCTTCGAACTTTAACGAGTAAACACACGGAATATGTGTGAATAAGTCCTAACGAAATCACTTGCACTAACATATATTACTGATGTACAACTCAGTGGTTTCTGGGCGAAATTGTCCCTGATTTACCATCTGTAAACATAACTGGCACGTATTCAGAAACGTAATAACACATGGACAGTACACATGCTGGGAAAATCCCTTGGGTCCAGACGCTGCTACTTTATACTACTTTAAAACTTAAAACACTATCTCAATTGAGTTTCTGTTTCTAGACACACATCACGATGCAAACAATAATGCAACTTGCATGAGAGCCAAAAGATGGCTGAAGCACCGGTCTTCTCATTGCCCTGAAAACGCCTAAAAACATCACTTCAAGCCCAGAACCAGAAAAACTTCACCATTCCGAACAGCACAATCTCTTTGTCTTCATCTAGACATACTTAAAATCACGGAAAGCGCGAGAAAAATACTAGAAATAAGACAAATTCGAACACGACAAAAATTTCGCGACCTTACAACAAGGCAATGTTGCCAGTCCTCTTTAATTAACACATGGTGGTGATCCAGTAGACAAACTTGTTTTATATGCCAAATGACGGTTGGGTTTAGAAGACAAAAAAAGAGTCCGAAGATTTTTCTTACACAATGTGAGCATTCTTTTAACTACAACCACGGTGTCTTTTTTTAACAACTTTATGCAAAAAAATTCAGCATCTCTGAAACTTCAGGATATGAAAGAATGGGCTTTTCCCTTTCATTTGAAACCAAAATCAAAATAATCCGTCGGGGGGTCTAGAGCAACTTTTTTTTTGAAGTTTTTTTTTCGTGAAAACATAGATTTTACAATGGAACTAGTTCATATTTCTGCCCCTAGATGGTGTTTTAGACATTCGAACAACACTAAAAGTGAGAATCTGATAGATTATTTAATTGTCTACAACTTTGTTACCAACTAAAAACCGATTTGAAATTATCCCGAAAAGTAGTTTAATATTTTAACGAATTCTAAGTCTAAGTTAGTTTCACAGAAGACCTAGTAGTTTGTTAATTCACAAGCACTTTTTTTATTTGCCAAATAGTTGTGTTTAGTTCAATAATGAATTCAGCGGAATTTGAGAGCTTGGAAAGTCATCTTTTAGCTGAAAATTATAATTCCCTGATACAGGGCACCATTCATATTTTTGGGATGAGAAGTTTTAGATAAGTGTTGGCCAAACTAGTATGATATTAATATTCTTTTTCATGATGGTAAGTGATTCCTCCCGCAGAAACAGCCTTTTCAATTATGTATGCCATCTTTTTCATTTTTTCGATTGTTCTCAGGGATGACTGATAACTATTCTTACATGAATCTCCTACTCTGTTAGCATCTTCGTATAAAATTGACTTGTCCTGAACTTCAACCTTTATATTTGAACAAACTCAATGAAACTTTTAACGCACCATTGCAATATTTCGCGGATTTCATTGCAACGCTTGGTTCAAAACGCTGATTATCCGTTTTCAAAATTAACTCAATGTGACAAACAGTGAACAAAAAACTTTGAGTTTTTGGATCAAGATAATTTTTTTTTTTTTGGGATATATTCTAGGACTTTTATGTATATAAGGTTATTGTTGTACTCAAATCATATTTTGTTTTCAAAAGTAATACATATCGCATAATCTAGGATCAATTTAGTAACGATATCTCGCATAATTGATAGGAAATGGCCGTAAAATCCAACTGCCACAATATGCTTTGCGGAGAAAATTTGAATAAATCATTTCACACTAGCCACTAATTTGGACAGTTACTGCTGTGGTTTGCGTTAAACTAGAAACGGTGTGTCCCAACATTTCGTCTTGAACGGAATTATAATAGCTGACTTAAGCGATCATAACCTAAATTATACGATGTATGGTCCTTTCTAAAACACCAGCGTAACAAAACATAAATGTAAGCAAACCCTTGTAAGCAAGCAATACCTTCCGATGAATGGTAGTCCCTTCGAACCTATCGGGAAAGATTACAAACCAAAAGCACAAATAGTTTTCTGACTCTGTCAAACATCCTAATTTTCAGAAGTTCAATTAGAATTGTCAACGTAATGAATCCCGTCTAATATTTTTATGCCACTAAACCCAATTATTTTTTTTTTGTAATATAATAAGTGCGAGAAAACATATTTCCAAACCACTAGGCCTCGTGTGAAACTATCTTAGATATAACTTTGTTAAAATCTTAAACAACTTTTCCGGATGATTTCAGATCAATTTTTAGTGGTCAACAAACTTGTAGACAATTAAATTTTCTATACAATGCTCACTTTTAGTGTTGTTTGAATATATAAAGCACCATCTAGGGACAGAAATATGAACTATCTCCAGTAGTAAAACTTATATTGTTACGAAAAAAACTTCAAAAAAAAAGTTGCTCTGGACCCCCCGACGGATTATTTTGATCTTAGTTTCAAATGAAAGGGGAAAGCCCATTCTTTCATATTCCGAAGTTTCAGAGATGCTGAATTTTTTTGCATAAAATTGTTCTAATAAATACACCGTGCAACAGTTTAATTTCACATTTCAGCGCATAGATGGTGCCAAATCTAACTTTAAAACAAAATAAGATAGAGTGTAGACTTGTTCAAAAAATACACTGAAAACGGCTCGTTCTACAACTTTGTGGAAGACACCTAATTTCCATCTCTCTCCGCTGAAAAGTTTATGCTGGCGGCCTCTATATGACGAAATATAGAACAAAAATGTTTTACTCAACAGCTAACTATTCAGCTATACTATTCAACTAAACCCAACCATTATTTCGCAAATGAAAAAGTTCGTGGGAATCGTCCGCTTGAACCAATCATGTGTCGTTAGGCCCCACGCAAAACTGACTCAGCCATCACTTTATTAAAAGTTTAATAACTTCTCGCAAGGTCGTTGATGGATTCGTAGTCTTCGACAAAGTTGTACTCAATAAAATTATCTCTTCTTTTAACCTACACTAATAAACTGATGCTCCCAGTGCCACCTAGCGATCTTCATGTAAATTGTCGAAAAATCCCATACAAACTTCAAACACTTATCCGATTTGCTTCAAATTTGTAGTAGACACTCCTGGTGGGTCTAGGAATCGAATCAGCGACGACCTGCGGGGAGGTCGTATTTTTCTTGTCACTATTTATTTAGATGAACCGTTAATCCTACCTTACTAAAGTAAATTAGTTTTGGAATTTGCGTTCCGACTTCGTCAGAACCCAATACTAACTTATTGACAGGACTAAGCTAGCGTCGGATTGATGCTAGGTCCAAAAAACGAAGACACTAATTGTGTTTCTGAGCAAACCTCTAGTCAAGCGTGATGTCCCGTGTGCTCATCTTTAAGCTGAAATCGAAACATTTGTTTTGGCTTAGCCAATGCTAGATATACTATGATATATTTCTCCTTGGTGGAGTTTTCATTCATATTTTTCTTTACTTTAGCAGATAAAGTTTGATCCGCTTAGAACTCCGACCCATAAAACTAAGTGGTTCTCGGAATTGATTTGACGTACGAAACGAATAATTTATAGTCAAAACGAAGTTATTTGATTGTACTTTCAGAAAAATTACAAAACTACTTCGACGGTGTGGGGATGATGTTTCGGACTTCCTTTTGAATTACCGGCATCACCTGCCGTCACGAATTATCGCCATCATCTGCTAGAGCCGTGGTTCTTATAATCGAATAGATGTAAAATTAATTTTCACGGCGAATCAACAAAATTACTCGAATCTATAAATATAGGCAGTGCTACACATTTCAAAGTAAATTGTTTATGATAGACGAAACAAAAACCCATCAACTCCGTAGCCGACAATTTTCTGATTGTGCTCGACATATTTTAATGTTTTAATTATTCAGGAATGCTTACTGGTATATTAAAGTAGAATACTTCTAAGGGCTCAATTTTGGGACTTCGTTTTCAAATTTGACAAACTTAGACCGAAATAGTGAAAATTGTTCAACCACCGACGGGTTTACGTGTAGTCGAAAAAGTTTTTTTTTGTCATGTAAGTCACACCCTTATTCGATTTAGTACTAACAAGGCGTCTTCAAAAAATTGATCTATGTACGTCTCCGTAAACCTTATGAGAGGCTGAGAGTAAGGGTTGATTAAAAATTCACTACGATCAAAACCAGTACACGTTTTAATAGGAGCAAAACTGATTCAAGTGCAAATCAGAGTAAAAATTAAATGAAAAAATGGGTTTGAAAGATATACCACTTTTGCCCTGAAAAGAGAAAATATTGCATTTTTATCCTAAGAATGGTTTCAGAAATTATTTATCGCAGATCAACCAAAACCAACATCAATATAGGTGTTATTTGAAAAGCTGGATGAAATTAGATGATTAGCGCCATTTTGAAATCCAGTATGGCGGTTTCCGGTTTCCACAAAGCAGCGAAAACCATCATCCATATCGGTATCATTTGAAATGCAGTACACATCAGAAATTGATTATTAACGCTATTCTTAAGTTCAAGATGGCAACTTTCTGTTACCAGAAAACTATTTGGCACATATCAGAAATTGCTTATTAACTTCATTTTAAGGTTCAAGATAGAAAATAAATAGACCTATTATCGATATTGGTGTCACTTGAAAGCGGGTGGGATGTAGACATCTGAAATTGATGACTAATTTGACAAATAAGATGGCGATTTCAGCAAACCATAAAACAGTGAAAATCGTCATCAATATTTGAACATTTTAAAGGGGGTGGTCAGTTTGAAAATTGATTATTAACGTCATCGTAGATATCGGAAATTGGTGGGTAAAGCCGTTTTGAAATCGGAAATTGCGACTTCCGCTTACCACAAATCAGTGAAAATCATCAACATAGGTGTCATTTGAAAGGGGGTGGTCAGTAGACATCGCAAATCGATGATTAGCGCCATTTTGAAATCCAAGATTGCGTCTTCCGGGTACCAGAAAATAGAAATTACCATCATCAATATGGGCGTTCAAAATGGCATTAATCTTCAATTTACGTTATTTACTGACCACTCACTTTCGAATGGCTCCCATATTGATGATGGTTTTTACAGTTTTATAGAAATCGGAAATCGCCATCTTGTACTTCAAAATGGCGTTTATCGTCAATTTCTGGTGTCTACTGACCAACCCTTTTCAGACGACTCCCATATTGATGATGGTTCTCTCCATTTTCTGGTACCCGGAAGTCGCCATCTTGGATTTTAAAATGGCATTTATCAATTTTTTTAAATTTTGATTATAGATTATTATTTATTTTAACCTTAGGGTCATTCGCCTCTTTTCGGGATAGATAATTTTCTTTTGTAAAAATATCTAATCCTATGTGCGGGGTTGGGAATCCAACCCGGGTGAGCTGGCGTACAAGGCAATCGATTTACCAACTACACTATGCCCCTCCCCTAGCGTTAATCATTATTTTCCACTGTCTATTGACAACCCTTCTTTCATATGACATCCATATTGATGATGGTTCTATCTATATTCTAGTCACCGGAATCTTGGTCTTCAAAACGGCATAAAACTTCAAGTTCCCTTTCAAATGACACCCATATTGATGATGTTTTTCAGTGTACCGGAAGTCCCGATTTTCAAATGACGTAAATCGTGAATTTTCAATGTCTACTAACACCCCTCTTTCGAATGACACCCATATTGATGATTGTTCTCTTTATTTTTGAGCAACCGGAAGTCTCCATCTTGGCTTTCGCTGTGACGTCAATAAACAATTGGCATTAGCTACTGACTTATATTGGTCCAATATCTTACGACTTCTAGGACGTCGAAAATTTACTGAAATTTCATCACGTCCGAATAAGAAATATTTCTAACGCTTGGTTAATATTTAACACTCCCTAGGAAGAACATCATACATAAGAAATGCCGCATTCGAATTAACAACCTGCAGTATATTATTCTACTACGCCCATGTTATGTATCTGACATTGTCCAGCCTTCTTTTGTCGTGACAGAAAGAACAGAAGCGATCTTTTTTGTAGTTTTCTTAGCGTCACCAGTGCAACTATCTAGTATGTCGATTCTAGGTGCGGGCTCCCCTAAATTCCGGGACCCCTCATCCTAGTCCTATGTACCCAATGCGTAAAAACAGCACTTTCATCTACCGCACACTGGATTGGACAGCGGCAATTTTTCCAACATCGAGGCATCTGTGCAATCTTTCCCGTTTTTTGCCTTTCTCATATAGAAAGGTTATGCAATCACTCTGAAAAACGTCAACCTAATCCCGGCCCGGAGGGCCGGGTGTCATATCCCATTCGACTCAGTTCGTCGAGATCGGAAAAAGTCTGTATGTGTGTGTGTATGTATGTATGTGTGTGTGTATGTGTGTGTGTATGTGTGTGTGTATGTGTGTGTGTGTGTATGTATGTGCGTATGTGTCAAATAATGTCACTCATTTTTCTCAGTGATGGCTGGACCGATTTGCCCAAACTTAGTCTCAAATGAAAGGTGCAACCTTCCCATCGGCTGCTATTGAATTTTGGATCGATCGGAATTCTGGTTCCGGAATTACGGGTTTCAGAGTACGGCCACACAGAAATTTCTCATATAAACTATAGGAAAAATTAAAAATAGAATTTTTATTTTTGATGCTAAATGTGTTCAAGGTGCATGAAACGTCGAGATTTGATGCAAACTCGAAAAAAAATTTGACTACGATTCACTTTTTTGGATTTTGGCACATTTTTGCCTTTCTCATATAGAAAGGTTATGCAATCACTCTGAAAAACGTCAACCTAATCCCGGCCCGGAGGGCCGGGTGTCATATCCCATTCGACTCAGTTCGTCGAGATCGGAAAAAGTCTGTATGTGTGTGTATGTATGTATGTGTGTGTATGTGTGTGTATGTGTGTGTGTATGTGTGTGTGTGTATGTGTGTGTGTATGTATGTGCGTATGTGTCAAATAATGTCACTCATTTTTCTCAGTGATAGCTGGACCGATTTGCCCAAACTTAGTCTCAAATGAAAGGTGCAACCTTCCCATCGGCTGCTATTGAATTTTGGATCGATCGGAATTCTGGTTCCGGAATTACGGGTTTCAGAGTACGGCCACACAGAAATTTCTCATATAAACTATAGGAAAAATTAAAAATAAAATTTTTATTTTTGATGCTAAATGTGTTCAAGGTGCATGAAACGTCGAGATTTGATGCAAACTCGAAAAAAAAATTTGACTACGATTCACTTTTTTGGATTTTGGCACATTTTTGCCTTTCTCATATCGAAAGGTTATGCAATCACTCTGAAAAACGTCAACCTAATCCCGGCCCGGAGGGCCGGGTGTCATATCCCATTCGACTCAGTTCGTCGAGATCGGAAAAAGTCTGTATGTGTGTGTGTATGTATGTATGTGTGTGTGTATGTGTGTGTGTATGTGTGTGTGTATGTATGTGCGTATGTGTCAAATAATGTCACTCATTTTTCTCAGTGATGGCTGGACCGATTTGCCCAAACTTAGTCTCAAATGAAAGGTGCAACCTTCCCATCGGCTGCTATTGAATTTTGGATCGATCGGAATTCTGGTTCCGGAATTACGGGTTTCAGAGTACGGCCACACAGAAATTTCTCATATAAACTATAGGAAAAATTAAAAATAGAATTTTTATTTTTGATGCTAAATGTGTTCAAGGTGCATGAAACGTCGAGATTTGATGCAAACTCGAAAAAAAAATTTGACTACGATTCACTTTTTTGGATTTTGGCACATTTTTGCCTTTCTCATATCGAAAGGTTATGCAATCACTCTGAAAAACGTCAACCTAATCCCGGCCCGGAGGGCCGGGTGTCATATCCCATTCGACTCAGTTCGTCGAGATCGGAAAAAGTCTGTATGTGTGTGTGTATGTATGTATGTGTGTGTGTATGTGTGTGTGTATGTGTGTGTGTGTATGTATGTGCGTATGTGTCAAATAATGTCACTCATTTTTCTCAGTGATGGCTGGACCGATTTGCCCAAACTTAGTCTCAAATGAAAGGTGCAACCTTCCCATCGGCTGCTATTGAATTTTGGATCGATCGGAATTCTGGTTCCGGAATTACGGGTTTCAGAGTACGGCCACACAGAAATTTCTCATATAAACTATAGGAAAAATTAAAAATAGAATTTTTATTTTTGATGCTAAATGTGTTCAAGGTGCATGAAACGTCGAGATTTGATGCAAACTCGAAAAAAAAATTTGACTACGATTCACTTTTTTGGATTTTGGCACATTTTTGTCTTTCTCATATAGAAAGGTTATGCAATCACTCTGAAAAACGTCAACCTAATCCCGGCCAATTTTTTTTTTCGACTCGTTTAGGGTTTCTGGATTTTAACAGAGGCGTAGTTGATGGTTTACGGAGAGGGGTTACACCCCCCCCCTCTACTGTTCGCGCCCCTCCTTTAAAAATCTCCTTAAATCACCCCTCAGACCACCACCCCATCCAGCCCTCATACCCCTCCCTTTCAACCCCGTCATCTTTAAACCACCACTGTATCACAAAGCATACCAATTTAAGCTGGGGAGTCGTTCGTTCATGGGACTTTCGCCCTCTTCACATACCCAGCCCTGCATGACAAAATGAGTTAGCAAGCAGATAACATTGATCTAATGCTGATTAGGCTAATGGAGTATGATATTTTTTTGTTTCAAGTGTTTCACCGTCGACACGTAGCTCATCAAGTTCGTGGCTGGCATGCCATTGTGTATAAGTGCAAAGTGTACTAAGAATGTAATGGACATTTCCACAATTATGTTGAACATAAAAAGCCTCCGTGCCATAGTTTAGAGAAATGAGAAAGGCACAATTGCACCGCTAGGTGGATTAAAACAGGTTTTTTTTAAACTGAACCGCTTGATAATTACCCAATATTTCTCGAATAGGCACGGTTGAGTTGAGTGGATTTGTATCACGGCTGCAGTGCCAGCTTGCCTAATTTAGGCCAGAAGTTCACTGGTCCTTTTCAAGTCTTAATAGAAGGTAGTATACATTTTTTAGGCATACTTGCTCATACAGCTTCAAGTTCATCGTTTTATTGGTGACGAAAAGTTTGACTTTAATACCGAAGTAACAATTTGCTTGCCTGATCATCAGATATTGGGCCAATCCGCCAGCGAAAACAATCTTGAATTTGCCGGAGGCATCCCTTCGTGCTGTGGCGGCTAGATAACACTCTTGCCCGGGATCCTGTTTTAAATATATCGATTTTTTTCACATTTTCATTCTATACAGACCGGTTCGCACTGAATGCATTTTTCCGACACTAGAGAGTTTGACAGCGCTAGAAATACACACACACACGTGTAAAAAATGGCGGGTGGCCCACAACCGGTGACACTCTGAAATTTATTCCATTCCAATTCCAATTAATCGAAACATGAACCTTAACAATCCGTAACCAGCTACCTACCTGGCTGCGATGTTCGGTATCAACCTGATTACAACCTACGACTACTATAACGGCGGTCGACGATTGGTTGTTATAATACAACAAACAGCTTCTGGTAAGATTAACGCCAATTGTTACGATAATAGCTGAATAAACACAGCGTCCCCGCCGGCCGTCGCCATCCCTGTCTCCCCGGAGCCGGAAGCAATAACAGTTCTCATCACCGCATCAGCGCCATTCAATTGATCCATCCGGTATCGGATTGGACGCGAAAGACCCGCCTGCCTTGCTGGGTCACTGGGTGGTTCTTTGTTATTGCTTTCTAGGTTAGCCGGGTGGACGTGAATTTTCGTAAGGCTTGCGGTTTGCTGTTGGCCTAATCAGAATCACAGTTTTACTCGGCACACACATACACACACTGCTGCGGAATTATTTGCGGTGCGGTGTAAATCCTCGGCTGGACCACACGAGCACTGTTGAAGCAAACTTAATCCAGGCTTTCGAGAGGTATCCCAATGAAGTATTGGGTTCGTATCTGGAGTGAAGCCAACTGACACCTGTCGAGCGTGAACGATGTTATGCTGAAGACAACGTGTTGCTAGATCCGATTACCGGATGAATCATTGTGGTCAGTTCATCGCAAAAAAAATATTAGACGGTGCTCGACAATAGATGGCGTTGTTTATCTTATTACAAGCGACATCTTTTGCGGGGAATAGTAAGCGCATTCGCCTATCCTGAGAAGAGGTATAATATCAGCAATTGTATGAACATTTCATGCTACTATTCGAATCAATGTGTTGATCAGTGATTGCAGCTAGTATTCTAATTGGCAAGTTCGAATGAGAAAGGTGTTAATTTTGTATTATACGTACGATGGACTCAGTAGCTCTATTTGTTTATACATACTTTCCACCTTTTAGACAAAATCACAACAAAAGTTACAGTGTTGCAATCGAACAGTTCTTCACCGATTCGACGACTCACAAACGAGTTGCGTCAACAGTATTAAATCTAGATTGGTTTACCCTCACCGCATAATCCTTCAACCATGAAGATGAAAGAGCAACGGAATTCATTCCCAGATGGAATATTTGTTTCATACCTGCCAGTTGATAGTGTGCTTGATATGCTCTCATCCTACTTCTTTCCAAGCCACAGCAAACCGATAGTATGTAGGAAAGTAAGTGATGTCCATGTTATAATAAATTAAATACCAAATCCCGATTGAGTTTTCCATAGCACACACACACGCGCTCATATGCACGCACCCTCTCACACACACATGCACTTTTACCTGTAAATGCTCATTCAACATTTCCGATATCGAAAAACCCCCTACTGGATATGGAAATCGATTTTTGTCCATCGAGCACACGGCGGGGTTGGAGGAATCTGGCCGGATTACTAACCGAGATGTCAGAGCTGGATGGAACATTTCAATGAGTAGTACATACAAATACGGCCCGTTGAGTGACACTTGATGGAATATGGGTTGAGGTTTGATTTATGCAACTGCAGGTTGCACTGACCCGGCCAGATCAGAGCCGGTCTTTGTTCGGTGTGAATTTCTATATCGCATTTGTTTTGCTTCGCAAAGCAGCTCGGATAACAATGTGTGTGCGTGTGTGAGTCCGGGTGTGTGTAGAAAATAAAGAGCTGTATCCGAGGCGATACCGATCCTGAATACCAGAAGAATTAAGGCATTCCATAGGTATGACATATCTTGTGAAACAACATTTTCTTTTCATCTAATCTCGATTGTTCTTACCTATTGTTTCGGAAGACTAGGCTTTAATGCAAACAATTTTCTACCTACAGAGTTAATCAAATAGTTGTTGTTTCTTTGTCCTGGCGATGTTTACGGTTGTGGTGGAAATTTGAAAGAGCTTTTGTTTTCTTAGAACAATTTCTGGAATTGATACCCGCAAAACTTTGTTTACTTACTAGCCAATGGTGCATGAGAATAATTTTCGTTTGGACTATGTCACTGAATACTCTGAGTCATTTGGCTGATAAATTTGCACGGATGTCAAGATTGGCAAGAGATTTGGAGCTGTGGTCAAACAAGAAAGTAATCTGCAAATATGTTCTCCTATTATACAAAATCTAATCACATCCAGTCAACCTTCCTTCATCGCAGTTCCTGTTTTCTAAAGGAAATACATGGTTCTGGATTCTCGTATCGATCTGCTTGCTTTGGCGGTGTTGCTTCCTAGGTTCATGGCAACCATTTATTAGACACGTATTTGTTTAGCACGCAAAGATCCACCACGCATATGTTTCGACGAACGAATTGAGGAACAACCTACTATAGACAGCCTAAACGTCTCCCTGTATCAGGTGTACGAAGCGATAAGTACCACAGCATTTGAAGTGTTAAGTGCCTCGCACAAAGGTGACTGACAAACAGGAATCCGGCACAAGAAGCCATTGGATAACTTCATCGCTGGGATACTTTAACTTTCCGGATACCGAACGGTCGAGTCTATGTTCAACCTCCCAATGAACCAGATGTGAAATAAAACATGATAAGAGCTAAGTTGGATTTTCATGTTTCGAATTCATTTCGTCAGTAACTAGCACAAACTTGGGACACCAAGTTAGACGATGTATATTAACCAGTACCCAAATAAGCACAGATGAGACACTATATCCAAACAGTAATATGGCATAGACGACCCCTGAAGCAACTGGCTAGTTCCAAGTAATGTTCCGGGAAACAAACACGGAAGCTCTGGTTTGCTGACGAGAAAAGAAAAATGAGCGCTTGGTTTTTGGCTAGGGAACTAAATGCCTGAAAAAATGCAATATTAATTTGCATGAAAGAGAATTGGGTTAAACCATTTTTTGTCTGAAGGACAGCAAACCAGAGCTTCTGTCTTTGCTTTCCGGGGCAACACTCGGAACTATCGGTGCTGAAGCGGACAATTCTAGATAGATAAATTAATATCATAAGTTGGGTCATCTATCGTACGATTCCTAGTAGCTATCCGTGATTGACTAGAACAAGCGATATTGCACAGAGAATCAACGAATGAAGCCTGGGAGTAGCTATCCATCTTCAGCGTGCACATTTCGAAAGTTCTACGCTTTAAAATTCCAATAACAGCACCGGCCACGTCCTTATCCGCATCCGTCTGTATCTTCACGTTTGCCACGGGAAGGAGCTCTTGTACATCCACCAATCTGGATCCACCACTCTCAGAAGTGTTTTCATGTGTTTATTACTCTAGGCAGCCGGCTGCCGGGAGGTTATGTTAGATTTCTCTTTTGTTGAATAATTTCGGGAATGCTCAGTTTGTAGAAGACTAAATTCAAGACAGCCGACTGTCGGGAGTGGTACGGCTATCTAGAAGCCTGATTGGAAACCAGGGCATTTCAAATTTTTTTTTTCAAATTCTCAAAATCCCCTCTTTTATATTGTGACAAATGTCAACGTAAGCTCAAATGTCAAATTTGGTCAATCTTAGACCCCCGCCCACTTCGCTTGAAGATTTTGACATTGGCATTATGGGAAAATACGAGGAAAGAGTATATTTAATGTTATAACTTTTGAAGTAACAATTCAAAAATTAAAGTATGAATCTCTTTTAAGAATATAATCTCAATATTTGAACAGAGATATCTCTGTTTTGCGAAAAACATGGGAAATTTGAGTTTTTGGGACATTTTGACCCCCAAAGGTTCCGTTCGATTCCTGCGCTGGTGGTTGAGTGATAAGCGTGACCGCCACTCATTCCAGTTGGCCTGGGTTCAATTCCAGCCGAGGTCGTTGAGATTTTTCTGAGGTGAAAAAATCTGTGGTCACGTCTTCCTTCGGAAGTGAAGTAAAGCCGTTGGTCCCCGGTCCATGAGTCGATGGATCGATATCTAGTCCAGATAGTGAAGTCACCTCTCTGGTGTCGGTAAAGAAGAAGTAGAATCCAACTTCTATACTTACTAACGAATTTCTCCTCCCGTGATACTTGTGGAGTGCGCAGTAGTATTTACGGCCTCTAGCAGAAGCAAGTATCGGACTAACCATTCCTTTCCTTTCCTTTCGCGATTTACGTTCGGGCCTGGCCGGCGCCAGTATTGATCAATAAACACTTTAGGATTCCCAGGAGTTGCACGTTGAGAGATATTTCGCTACTCCCAAGCATACTTATCTACTTATTTCCTGTGCAACTTCAGCTAGTCCAGATCGATAACGGTGTAGCAGCTAGGGGTGGTCGCACAAGCTCAAACTCAAAGGTTCCGTTCGATTCCCAAGATTTTTTACATTTGTAAAACTGCAAAATATGGTTTGCAGCATAGAGCAGAACAGTTATTAAAACAGAGGATTTTGGGGACAAAGTGTGCCAAGACCCCGATTTTCCGCATTTTTCGAGGAACGTAAACATCACCATTCAAATACTAAGGGTATTTTCCTTTAAAACAAGTTATAAACTGTTATTTTTCGATTGCTACTTCAAAAGTATTTCAAATATATGCTCCCTCATATATCCCCATAGTGCCAATGTTGAAAATATCAACCGAAGTGGGTGGGGTCTAAAATTGACTAAATTATGTAAAATTTGGCATCTCAGCTTAATGTGACATTGACACAAGATGAAGGGGGAGTGGGAGATTTGAGAATTCCAAAATGAGTGTTTTTATTTCCAATGCCCTGTTGGAGACAAGAAGAACGAAAAGAAACTAATTTACTAAATCAGTACAACAATGGGCTAAAGCTATAAAATAATTGAGAAAAGATTCTTGTTTTTTTCACCTCTTACAACTGTAATCCAGCAATAAAATTATTATGCACATGATGAAGTATAGTTAACATTGCAATTAGTAATTTAATGCATGTGCTACTTAAAATGACACGTTTTGGAGTATATGAAAGTAATCAAAACAATGAAAACAAATAATATAATAAACATGATTTAATGGACAATATATATATATATATATATATATATATATATATATATATATATATATATATATATATATATATATATATATATATATATATATATATATATATATATATATATATATATATATATATGACATTTGTTCTTCCTGATTTTAGCCCTACATTGGTAACTGGTTTTCTATCCTTCTCGCGCATTGTCAATTCTCAATCTGATTCGAAAGCTATTATTTCACTCAGACAAGATCATGCGTATTCCCCACGCATGTATTAGTTCTCTTGTTTTCCAAATAACCACTAAACAAAAGAATAATTTAATTTGATCAGTTCAAAGAAATATCAGCTCAATTTATGTCAACGGATGAATATGTGGTCCCTTGCAATTTCATCACACTAAAACTGCAATTATGTCCGATAAAAATGTGCAAATTTGAAAATAATAAAGTAAAGACTACTGCTTATTTGCAATAAAAAAAGATTGGATAAAAATTAGTCCCGGGGACGAGCATAGCATAGTTGGTTAATCGGTTGCCTTGTACACAGCTCACCGAGATTCGATTCCCAATCTCTCACATAGGGTTAGAGATTTTTCCATAAGAGATTTATCTAACCCGAAGAGGCCTGAATGACCCTAAGGTTAAAACCTCTAAAATCAAAAAAAAATCGTCCCATAGCCAAGGTTGAACATTTTCAAAGATAGTACTGTTGATGAATCAATACATAAAAATAGGTGATCCCTTTTCACCTAGAGAAGACAACTGACCACCGTGGTGAAAAGCTTTTCTTGTTCAGAAGCCTCTTAGATGGCTAAAATATAATATTCGTGAAACTGTTACTTTTGGTCAGTTTTTTGAAGTTCTGAACCACTGTGCAACGCGCTTTTCATTTCAAAATAAAATTTCCTTCCTCGGCTAAACTAGTGAAGATTATCAATGCAGAATTTCGTATGTGATGGAACTGTACTTTGATCTTCGTAAGCTTAGGCTCCATTCTCAGCTAAAATTTGGTTATTAAGTTTTATGCTGTTTTTGGTTATTTCCGATGCAGCTTCCCATCAAATATGGACCTTTTTTGCACGAAAAATTATTTTAAAAATTTCATATATCTTAATAATCACTTTTTTGATAGTATCCAACGGGGATATCAGATCCAAATGGTTAGTTAAACGAAACGCAATTGTGTGAAAAAAATCACCCCAGAGGCAGGATTCGAACCTGCAACCCTTGGGACTCCGGCCCAATGCACAAATCCCTATGCTATCCCTGCGCTATATCTGATCGCAGTATATCTGACCGTAGTTTTTATTTCACAAAAAAATCTTTTGATTCCCAACGAACATTTTAGCTGGACAATAGCTATAACAGATATTGTTCAGCTTATTTTCTCGTATCAAAGCCTTGTTCAGCTTTCGTTCTTTGTTGAGTTGGTTTTTCACTAATAAAATACAAATTTAACTGTTCACTGTTCGAGAATGAATTATTAATAGTAATGACTTACTTTGTTTGCTTATTTGTATACTTGAATTTGAAATTTGACCTATTTTTGTGATTTAATATTTTGCATTTTTTAACTCAATTGTTGCCAAAACAGAACGACTTTCGCTGCTTTTAAAAACCCTTTACATCTTAACTTCTAGTTTATGGCTAGTCAAAATCAATTAGAAAGTTGAAGAAAATTATGATATCTTCAAATTTGAGTGTTTGATTATCAAAAAAGTCTAATCAAGTCTCTCAAGTTGTACTCAAATATTTCCAACCATTTCTGAATTTAAGAAGCTAAGAAATAAGTGACATTATTACAAACCATGTTGGAAACTTACGCATTATTTACTACAGTTTTGAGATGTATATTAAAAATTCGAAATTTCGGTCAAAGTAAATAAAAATCTTTAAATAATAATCCCCCTTTATTTCGAAAGTTTTCGTCTAAAACTAACCGTGCACACTATCACCGCCGCCCACGTTCCGGAAATCACGATTGGAACACCGAATCATGTCACCATCACTGGTGGACTGGTTCCCATCGTATTGCAACGACCGGGAGACATCCAGCACCGCGCCACCCGCGACCCCAGTACAGCTGTACTGGGTGACTCAAACCCGTCACCGTACTCGCGCGCGCATTGAGTAGTTATCAAACACCGGATATTACGCTAGATATACCCACTTTGATCGTTCTAGGACCAGCGCTCTCGGTGAAAGTTTGCTTTCCGAACCAAACTCTCGACTACACCCGACAGCTCGCATCCATGGCAGCGCTATGGCAGGACTCCACCATATTCCGTCACAAAGAATGAATGACTTTCGAAGGACATCATCGCTCGAACGAGGGGGAAAAATTGATATGTAAAATCATTTCCAAATGATTAAATCGGAAATGTGAATAGACTCCGTATGTCTGAGCATGCGACCGACTGCGTGTGAATGTGCGGGTTTTTATATGTGTGCGTGTGTACTCATTCCGACACGGGTATATCGCTGATGGTTATTGCACGGCACTAACGGATGGTCATGGTGATGGATTTATTACACTTTGATGGACAGATCGCAATGACACACAAAATGTGGAGCCGCCGTCCAATTGTGTTTGGTTGAAGAGTATAAGACGGAATCCGATGGCGGGTGTGGTTAGAGTGGAAGATGAGTGAGCGAGCGAAGAGCGTTTCATTAAACGGATTGGATGAATTTGGCACTGCTTTCAGGACATGACAATTGCCGATTATTTCCGGTGGGTCCGTCGACGGGAGAAATTGAAATGTGATGGCAATTCTGCGTTCCGAGGATGACAAAGGCGCCGCTGGCAATCCGATTCGTGAGAAGAGTGCTAAAATAATTTTAAACTGTCAGCTTTCAAAACTGGGTGCAAATCGGAGCTGGAAAATGTCGGGCATGACTTATTGTGATATTATTTTCAACAGTTCCGAGGCTTTGTAGTGCTGTATTGAAGGAAAAAACCCGAGCTCGGTTCCGACAGCTATCTAACGACTTGGCTGTGTTAAATCAAATTAATCCAACTCACCTGTAGCTTGAAATATCTGCTGCAAACAACATCCTTTTCACGTCCTCACAGATGTCGTTTCCATCAGTACCAAATTCGTAGTTCAGAGGTTTCGAAAGCTCTCGGCAAAAAAACCGGTGAAGATTTACGACTCTTAGTTTTACTTGGTATTTACGTTCTATCACCTAATTCTTATCTTTTACCATTAATCATCGGTCAACGAATGAAAATGGATGTGCCATTTAGAGTGGTCTGACATATCGAACCTGCTCTATCAATCGGGTGGTAGCCAGAGCAGTTCGGAAGTGAGAATTACCTACAAATTATTTATCATTTAGTTTTACGGCTATGCGGATTGGGGATTGGAAAGATTTTTTTTATCGAATTGCTATGCTTTTCATTACATTTTCGGCTGTAGGTTTGTCTATTTAATACTTATTCGAACACTGTTGACGGTTGGAATGGTTTCCACGATACCATAGGTTTCCTAGTCTCCTGACTTGGGCTGTAGTTTTGGGCCTGAATGACGATTTATTCTTGGTTCGAAATGGTTGAAAAATATTTTCTTTTCCTGATTCAGCAGTCAAAGGTTTGGTATAGAATTAGCAGACAGTATCTGAACCAAAGAATTTAGAATTTGGAATGTACTAAACCAAAATGCGAAGCGAGACCTTCACTTAAAAGCCGAAAAGAAAAGTTTGTCAACATAATACGACAAGAATTTTCCCCGCATATAATCAGAAGAGTGTCAGGAAGCTGTTAAGCAAAAGCCAAGGCGAATTGACAGAAAAAAATGATTCGTTGAGCAAGCAGTTTGTAGCTCCAGCCTTAACAGTGAACCCATGTTGTGTGTTTGGTACAGATTGTTGCATTATCTTACAAAGTATAAGAGTATTGAATGTCGCATGCGTATGCGTTGCCGACTGATGTTAGTAAACTGTTTCCCAGCCAACATTTTGATTCACTTTAATAAGTTGCAATTTGATTAACTGTACTCTTAAACGATATAAATTGATTGTATAAAATGCACAGATCCCTTCTATGTGAACAAAAGTGGAGGCCATATACGTACAACAAATCGGTATAGTAGAACTATGCGATTTACGACGAATTTTGATCTCATCAGAAGCATCATACAATCATCTAGCTTATCTGTTTATATGTGATCAACTTTACAATCACACATGAAGGTTTATGCAGCTTAAGGTCCCCAATGTGGTAACAAGGAGTATTTTTTTAAAAATAACATGAAAATAAAAATTCAGGATGAAATTTCTATCATTCTGTTATAAGACATAGTTACGCCCACACTGGTAGATATATGTTTTTCATGGGTGAGTTGGGAGTTACTGGAACATCAATTATTAAATTAACTGCTACGATTTACTTCCACAGTTTCGAACCTGAGATCTTCGTATTCTCAGCATAGCCGCTATGTTCTCACCTATTTATACACTGTCAAGCAACGATTATATTTGATCATTTTTATCGCTTTGTGATTACGATCTAAAAATACCATAATCCAACCTAAATATGGCCCTTCAATGATACCTTCTATACCTGTCAAATCAAAACCTACATTCTTTATTCAAGCCATTTTTATTGCTCAAATATTGAACTAGTCTGGCAGAGAATTTGCGAAGTGCTATAAGGAGGTGACTATTTTTTTTGAACGATTTTGCAGTTTAATCCAATTGCAAATTAATTTCTATACAATGTTTCAATATTTCCGCATGTACAATTTTGTTTTAAGTTGTAGTGGACTAATAAATAACTTCAAGTCAAAATTGTATTTCGATCACAGACTTGCATTTTATGTGAACTTTTTTACAACGAAACATAATTTTTACTCGCACTATTTGTAATTTTGATTTAGTCTGTCATTATTTGTAATTTATTGTAAACTTTTATATACGATTGCTGGTTTGCCGGTTTCGTTACATATGCCGTATAAATATTTATGAATCTAATTTTATCGAAAAGTAGAGTGAAGAATAAATATAACACAAATAACACGAAATTATTAAAATTGCTTAAATAGCGTCAAATATCCCATGTCGCAAAAAATATCAGAGATAACCAATATATCGAAAAATGCAAATAGAAAAAAAAAAGAAAAATAAATATAACAAAGATAGCAAAAAAAATGAAGGGTTGTTTTCTGAACGACGGCCATTAGAAATGTAGCATTATTCACGATCGCCTAATATAATTTAAAAATTAAATTTTAATTTATCAACACTATTGACTCATCTCAGGTATTATAGTCTTCGGTAAAATATGCTGCGTCACGTTCTAGCTTACTCTTCTATTCCCATATGTTACAATTTTCTATGCACCCTCCCTCTTAATACATAATTTATTGATGGTCCTTTAACTGTAAAACATTTCTAAAACGATGTACAACTCAATGAATAATCTAATGGTATGTACAAAATAACAATTTTTTTTGGTTTTGACGTAAGCGCCAATACCTTATTTAAGACTTCTTGTGATGTCCAACAAGGGAGACAAATCGAAATGGAGAGTTAAATGAAAGTTATTATTTGAAGAATATCACTCCAGAGGCAGGATTCGAACCTGCAATCCTTGGGACTCCGGTCCAATGCACAACGCTTTATGCTTTCTATTGGCTACAGTAACATCATGTCATCATATTCCATGGATAGCATGATGGGTTGTTCATTGGATCGGAGTCCCAAGGGTTGCCGGTTCGAATCATGCCTTTGAAGTGATTTTTATCACATAATAGCTTTCGTTTAACTCACCATTTCGATCTGTTTTCCCCGTTGGATAGCACCAAAAAGTAGCTAAAGCAAGTAAAACAAAAATCAGTAGATATCAAACATAGCAAAAAAATTAACAAATTGGTGATTATAGTACTAGCTAAAATAGTTAGAATGGCAAACGAACAAAAACACCTGAAAGAGTGAAAGCTATTTGGATGCAAAATATAGAATTTTTTTTCCATATTTACTTTCCACCGGTTTCTGTTCGCACTGAGTGACAATCACCCATACCAGAGGGGGGACTTCACCATCTGAACCCTAGATATCGCTCCATCAACACATGTACCGGGAGTAGCACCATTGCTTGCCTTTTTAAGAGAGACGTGACCATTGATTTTCCACATAAGAAAATCTCTACGACTTTGGCTGTGAATAAACTCATATCCAGCAGACACACTTAGCCCTCAACCACAGGTGTCGTCCTAATTGAATATGATCTATTTAATATTTTATTTTCGTTGCATTGAATCCTGTGTATCCGGCGATCCAGCTAAATAATATGTGATTATTTTCCTTCTTTTTAACATGAGCTGCTATTTCTAACATATTCTACAAAGAAATTGTGTTACCGTTTTCATAATCAAACTCAAAAAAGAAATTTAGATGTCGCAGTCCTTCCACCCCTTTATAATACGACAAATGCCAAAGTATGCTCAGATGCAAAACTTCACATCATTTGAACAATTTTAGACACACTTTAGCCCACTTCGCTTAAAGTATTCTGTAGTACTGTAGAAAAATGAAAGGAAAAAAATATATTAATTGCTATATCTTTTGAAATACACTCGAAAAATTTCAGTTTATACTTTTTTTTAAAGAAGCATTCTTAGCATTTCAATGGGAATATTTTCGTGCATCGAAAACTACGGGAAGTTGGAGTTTTAGGACATTTTGTTCCAAAAATCCCTTTATTGCTAATAGTTATTCCACTCTACGCTGCAAATCATACTTATTTGCTGTTTTTCTAATAAAAAAAATTTCAAGAATGGTGATTAAGAATAGGGGATTTTTGGAACAAAGTGGTCCAAAACTACAACTTTCCGTATTTTTCAAGAAAAGTTTTAGTTGAAATAAGAATGTTTTCTTAAAAAAGTGGTATAAGGGTAGACAAGCCCTTATTTATCTCATTAGTCAGGATGTCACACTATTTCGATTGTAGCTCGGATTACAATGATCAAATTGCGCTCAAACAAGTATCAGTCTGCTTGTTTCAATTTTTAAAAACATAAAAAATCTGACTTGGAAAATGTAAAATACTCGCGTTTGAGCGATGTCAAAAGTCGAGTACAACGCACCATTATGCATCCTACCATTTGACCTAAGGGACCATTCATAAACTACGTAACGCGAAAATTGCCCAAAATTGATTCCCCCCTTCCCCCATGTAACAAATTGTCACAAATTTCTCTATCCTCCCCTCCACTGTCACGTAACAAATTATTCGAGAAATTTTTTTGTTCAGTAAAAACATGTTACGTAACGTCTAGCTTACTCCCCTTCCCCCATATGTCACAACTTGTCGTACCCCTACTACCCCCCTCCTAAACGCGTTACGTAAATTATGAATGGTCCCTAATGCGTTATGGGTGGATTGAATACAGGAGCTAAGATGAATTAGGGCACAGTAACCCTACTGTAATTTAACTGTAACTGTAAAATGTAACTGCATTTAATGTATTTAATCATAATATCTTCCAAAAGTTCCATTGTCAAAATCTTCAAGCGAAGTGGGCTGAGGTCAAAAATTGTCCAAATGATGTGAAACTTGTCATTTGAGTTTACTTTGGCATTGGCACAATAATGAAGAGGGGCCCCCTTAAGATTTCAAAAATGATTGTTTTTTTTTTTTTGGAATGTCAATAAGTCATCAATTATCAATAAGTGTTTCTCAATTTTGTGCCTTTCTTTGCATGAAAATAGTGCATTTTCTTACAGTGAACATGTTATAATAGCAATAATATATTTTAGTTAGAATTATAAGCTTTGCAAAAAATTGTACCCTCTGAAATTTACATGCAAAGTTCAAAAACCTCCCGAACTAGTTCCAATTTTGTATCGTTCTTCATCATGAAGTACCTTACAAATAATATATGTTGGTTGAGTTGGTCTCATTAACGTCATAAGAATGTCTCCAATCTCAGATCTCCGGTTGATTTTAGGTCGCAGTCTTTGACAAAGTTGCAGGAAATAAAATAACTTTCCTTCTTTATATCATGAGCTGTTCTTCATAGGGTCATAGAACTGAATAATCAATAATAGTTTTAAAGCGGACTTGTACTTTTATGTTCACTTTATAATGTCTTGTTCAACAAGTAGCGGCACAGTTGTATTCAGTATTATGTTATCAATCGTAATGGTATCTGGTGTTCGAATCGAAACGACTCCATTTTCTTCTAACCGATATCGAAAGGTCAGTCTAGTCCCTGATCTCGACCGACACTAAAGACCTACCGCCTATTCACAGCAAAGTAAATAAACAAATTTTGCCCGCTTCGCCTCGTTGCTTCTACACGCCAGTTGCACCGTTGCCCCCACGGTGAGCAAGATGAGCTAATCAAAAAAACAAAGTGCGCCCTCTAAGGGAAAACACAGCCGCGATTCTCTTTACACAAACTCAAATAAGACTTGCAATGCCCGAGGTGGAACAGTTGTTAAAGGTGAAAATGGACCTTGACCTTACGTTAGTGACCCATCTACAACTACATCATACAAAAAATGAGGTTATGAATATGTTCAAGACGCTAGAAGTTGCAGAATTCTTTAGTGTGATGAATAGAATGACACTAAGTCGTATACGGCAACATTAAAATTTCAATCCCCGTTTTTATCGACGGTAAGCCATACGCTAAAACGGCCACCGAAAATGGATCTATTACAACACACACTGATAAACAGCGCCTTCCAGCCGGCCAAAATTTAATCCCCGTAACCTGCAGTGAACATTCCAACTGATCCAGCGATAACGACATGGACGTACACGAGAGCGAGGGAGAGGGCGGACTGATTAGCTAACAAAGCGGATGACCTATATAAACAATAATAATAATAAATTTATTTCCTTCTTTATATCATGAGCTGTCATGTCTTCATTGCACATTTCTATTCAGTACTATGTTATCAATCGTAATAGCATCAGTTGTTCGAATCAAAACGACTCTATTTTCTTCTATGTCGATAAGTACAACTTCAAATGTGCTGATAGCAAATATTTAACCTTTTCAACCCAAAATTTGTTCTAGCGCATATAAGGTTCAAAAACAATGTTTGTTTGAAAATGTTGGGGTCAAGATACACAAAATTGATCAAAATAGGTGCTTTTCTCGCAATGCTAGAAACTGTTCAATTTTCACCGATACAGTTTTCCTAGCATATTTACAACAGCCCACTTCCATCGAAAAGAAAGTTTATGACAGGCTAAATTTATATTCTTTATATAAGTTATCAACTTTGTTACAATTCAACGGAGATATATGGAAATTATGGAAACCCTCTGTGGCAGCACTGTTCCAGAGGAATCCAACTAAAATAATTACTACAAACTTCAGATCTACGGATAATACTAATAACTATTAGTAGGCTCAAATGAAGGGTAATGCTTCCAGTAATACCTTACTAATTTTCGTAGGCAAGTCTTGTCTAGACTGAGAGTTATAGCTACTTAAAATATATAATGGCGAATCCATAAACTGAGCAACTTACGCAATTACACAGAAAAAAAATCAAAATGATATAAAAAATTACTAATACTTGATTAGCTTTTAATACAGCGCAAACGAAGCAAAAAGTACTCGAAGACCGCGGCAAAAATTTTCCTCCTACCACCAGTAACTATTAATTTCTTCACAATGCAAACCAGCGCGGAGGCATATTTGCATTCAATCTCTAACCTACTGCCAGCAAGCCTACACGTTTAGCTCAAAGTTGCACAATCTTCCCAACCTGCCATCTATACCGTCCCTCGGGACCAACCCATTACGGCCAGCAATCCCCTTTTGGCTTTAAATAATCCACAGTTCGCCTGTGAATCCTGACTGTTTGATGTGGTGCCGCGGTTCCATCATACCTCACACATTCCACACTAATGCAATATATACGAAAGGAGGACCAAGCCGTGCTGCGGTTCCAACACGTCCCTTCCGCACACCATTCCCTTTATCGCGTCACATGGTGCAGCGGATAAATTTACGACTGGATCGTCTTCTCAGGAGAGTAGCAGCAGCCAGCAGCCAGCACGATTGGCACGTCGAAAGCATCCATTCAAGAATGTGGAGCCATCATCGCCGCCACGACGAACGAGCTGTGAGAAGAGTTGGGAACAGCTGAATCGCTCGCAGGGACGCGGTCTAGCAGGAAATAATTTGGCATTAGATTCAAATGTTAACTGTAAGACTGTGTCTTTGAGGGTGATTCCGTCAGCCGTCTTTCGACGTGAAAGCAGATTCGCGGGAACGAAAAACTGGAAATGAATTACCACTCCAATCCGTCTTTTCTGCGAAGTTGAAATTCAACAGGATCTGAATTATCAAGATGTTAATTTATTACCCTCCGAGTTCTTCTACCGGGAATGAAATTCACCCGGTTCAAGTGTTTGCGCTTTCGGGTGGGTTCAGAGGCTGGAAGATTAGCTCGCAATAGTCGTAAAAGCTAGCGCAACCACACCTTGTAACCACCGCCGAGAGCGACCATTGTATGGGGCAATAAAAAAAAAATTTTGATTGCCGGTGCCGTCGGTTTTGTCGGTGTGAAGTGGTCTCTCCAGTAACAGAAATCAAACGCCAGTGACTGGTTAGGCAAGCCAGACTAGCAACATTGCATTCCTGCCGGAGTTAATTTGGGTGAGTAAAAATTTTATTCGAGGTAAATATTGTTCTGACAGCAGCTGTCCTGATTATTTGAACCCGGATGATAAGATAACAAGCCACCGCACAACACAACCGCCGAAGGTCGTTAACATTATGTTAATCATGAAAGTCTCCGCTTATTGGACTTTCAAGCCAGTTCCGGTTCAGCATCGGATGCTGTGTTTCCCTGGGTAGGGGTGTAATTAAGAGGTTCATCTTTGTTGAAGACGTTAAAGTTGACCTGTTTTGGTTGGTCAAACGAGCGAAAACTTTTCTTAGAATCGTCTCATTGAACCCTCCGGAGATCGCGTCAATATCTACATTTAGGTTATCGTTTGAAGCTCTCTGACGATTTTGTTATAATTTTATAACGGCAAGCACTCAGTGATGCGACATCCGGTGGAACTACCGTGCGGCTCTGGTCAGATTGAAGATGTGTTTTCACGCTCGTTTATCTTTCCATACTTTTTTAAGTTTCTCCGACGCTCAGAATATCATTGATGCCAGGGATGTTAACCTCAATTGAACATAGTTATACGTGTCGCGGATAAAAACATTTTCAAACAAATAAAATAAATAAAATAAATAAATAAAATAAAATAAATAAAAATAAATAAAATAAATTAAATAAGTAAAATTAATAAAATAAATAAACTTAAAAAATAATTTAGTGTTCTCAATTCATTAAATACTAGCAACCCTTTGCAAAGATACTGATTTGAACTCCTTCAAATTAATTTGAAGGTGCCAGCAAACCTACACGTTTAACTGTATGTTCTTCCGGAAAATTTGCTCTCTACTGCACGAAATACGAATTTGCAACTTCGTTAAACACGAACAACTATGCGTCTCCGGCACGCCTGAAAAGAGCTGGGGTAAAACACAAGCGACCATGCGTCTCCACTAATTATAAAACTGTTGAGAACTATGTAAATTAGTTTTGGAACCATTTTCGAGTTTGCTACATTCTCCATGGAGTTCTTTGGTATAACAATGCACAAAAACTGCTCGACTGTCATACAAGTCTTTCACTGGTAAACATTCTTTATTGAAATATTTCATGGACCTTCCCCAGGATCAACTGTATACTGCTCGAATTTTCACCTTTTCAATGCGGAAAATAAACCGTAATATTCATCAGTAGTAGGGACACCTAGACTGATCTAACCATTTTTCCTTCTCAGTGGGCTGTGAACAATACATTTTACTTGTTGTTCCAAAGTTTTGCTTTACAGTAACGGAGCTTTTCTCGGTGCACGGAGAGTAACGCTCTGTGGTAAAGTTTGAGCATGGGAAGCTTGAAAAAAGCTTTTTCACTATAAACAAATAGCATTGAGAGGCAGCAAGAAGTTTTGCTATCTTTCTCGGACAGCAAGGATAACTGTTTTGCTTAACAAAAATTGCGTTACACAGTTACGCGGCAAGCTTTTTGCTCTAAATGTTGCCAAAGGTCACACAGTTGATCGGAACGAGGAGGAAAGCTTACGGAGATAGATGTGTTTCGGGCGGAGCAAAAAATATTGTTTATCAAATTTAAAGTTATTATATTCAAAAAAATCTTTTAAAATTAGTGTGATGTTTTGGATAAAAATGCAACAATGTTCAACTAAATTATTAAGAAAAGTTTTTAATTGTTGATACATTTTTGTCATCCACAGAATACGAAATAGGAATAGAAACCAAAGAATACGGAAGTTTAATCTAAATAAAATGAAATCAAATGATTAAAAAAATAAAAAAGTGAAATAATAATTAAATTAAAAAAATAATCATTTAATAAAATAACGATATAAGCAATTATTTGGTCAATAAATTAATGAATTAAATATATGTTAAATACAATTTAGTAAATTGAAAATATGTAAATAGATAAATATATAAATAAATAAATAAATAATTTAATAAATAAATAAACTTGAATTTATTTATAAATTAAATATCTAACAAATTAATTAAATAATATATTAATTCTGGAGAAAATTCAGAATAGGACATAAGTAACATTGAGACCCTCCCTTTGTTTACTTTCTCTTTCGACTATTGCGACGTCACTATAACACTATGCACTAATTTTCCTGTGCATATCGAGAGCCGATTGTTTTTACTAGAATATTATGCAGAGTTGAGTACTAAATGTCGAAGCGGCCGAGAACAGAAGAGAAAGACCTCAAAGAGAATATCATTGTTACTTTCGTCCTTTTCTAAATTTTCTCCACAATTATTAAAAAAAATTAATAAATTAATTACTTCAACAATTAATTGATTAATTAATCAATTAAATATTTAATTAATATATTAATAAATTAATTAAACAATAAATTAATAAATTAAAAAATAATGAATTAATAAATTAATAAATCAATAAATTAACAAGCTAATAAATTATAAAATAAATAATTAATTTATCAATTTATTATTTTTTAATTCATTAATTTATTAATTTTTTAATTTATCATTGTATAATTGTAAATAAAAAATATATAAGTAATTAAACAAATAAATAAATTAATTAATTATCCAATTAATTAATTAAATAATTATTAAATTAATAAATTAAATAACTAAAAAAATATTTATTGATTTATTAATTTATTAAATTAATAAATTAGTATATTAATAAATTAATAAATTAGTCTATTGACAAATTAATGAATTAATAATTTAAAAAATTATTAAATGAATAAAATAAACTAACAAATAATAAAATTAAGACATTAATAAATTGGAAAATTAATAAATTGATAAATTACGAAATTAACACATTTAAATTTTTTTGAAACAATAAATTAAGATTTATTAATAATATTTAATTAAATGAATTGATTAATAGATTCATAAATTATAAATAAATAAATTAGTAAATAGGTAAATTAGCAAGTTAATAAATTAATAAGTTAGCAAAATAAAAAAAATTAATAATACAATAAATTAATATATTATTAAGTAAATATATAAATAAATAAATAGATTAGTAAAATACCACGTCTACCCGATAATATTTGCAAGTTTAACACAACACCTATTAAAAATATCAAAAACGGGTATTTATTTTTTCTTTGTTGCTTAACGCCTATAGTACTGTATAGATGCATAGTATAGTCTTCGGCCAATTGTAGAGGTACACATTGACTGGTTTTCAATGCGTTACATAATAAACGTTTCACCAGTATTTGTCTGCTGACTTGTGCGCACAGATAGACATCAAGTCCTAAAAATTGAAGTACCACTTGTGTTCACGGAAATTTCCGGGGCCCTATTGTGACGGTCATCTCGCTCGTGTCACTTGATAGTCACGTCACGCGCGAAGTCACTTTAGCAGAACGGACTTGGAAGTGACCACCATCACTTTGGTGGCAATCAGAATTGCGATTTTCTGTGTTACTGTACGCAAATCGTAAAGCATTGACGGATATGAGTGTCAATGGAAGGAGGTGGTAAGTGGATGATGGAAATTGTTGTTTGAATCCATACTGAAATCCAAGATGGCGGCTGGCTTCCGGTACAATCCAGTGAAAACAATCATCAGAATGAGTTTCATTTGAAAGGTGGTGGTCAGTAGATGACGGAAACTGACAATTGACGCCATTTCGAAATCCAAGATGAAGGCTTCCGGTACAATAAAATAGTGAAAACCATAATAAATATGTATATTATTTGAAAACAGGGCTGTCAGTCGATTCTTAAAGATGACATGACGCAAGATGCAAGATGATTGCTTCCGGTTATCATAAAATAGTGAAAACCATTATCAATTTGAGTATAATTTTTTGTATATAATGAAAATTGTTGTTAGAAGCCCTTTTGAAATCCAAGATGGTGACTTCCGCTAATTACAAAACATTTGAAACCTGTTACAACACAGGGGCCGTTTGAAAGGGGTGCTCAGTAGATGACAGAACTTGGTGATTTACGCCATTTGTGACATTCAGAAGCCTCAAACAATGAAAATCAGTTATGGCCAGTAGATAAGAAATGTGGAAAAGAGTGATTCGCAGATATATCTCTTTCGTTTAATATAACTCTTCGAAAATGTACTAATATGGGTGTAGTTTGAGATTAGATGGCATGTAGATGTCGGTGACTTGTTATTTGGACCCTGCAGGTATGAAATTCGTGCAGGTATGAAATTAATCGAAGAGAAAGGTCAAATGCACCTTGGACTACTAGTTCGGATACAGCACTTTGTACGTGCTATTGGAAAATTATATTAATTTTCTTAGGATTGATGTTTTCTAGAAAAGTTGGACGCAACTTTTCTTTTCTAAAAGGAACTGATTCTTTGATGGCAGGAAACACTGCATTCTTACGAAACTCGCTATGGCATCTGCTATCGGCAAGAAACGAAACAATCTTAAAATACTTTAATTATCCAATCCAAACAATTCAGCCAGGTCACAGCTTCAAAGTACCACCGCATCCTAACAGCTAGCGGGAAATGGTACTGTGATACAGACAAATAATCACTTTGACCAGAACTGGCCCTTTCGGAATATCGATACAATTAATTATTGTGTAAGTCATATCCATAGTCGATTGGTTGCTAACAAGGCGTCGGCAATTCGGTTTTTCTTCTTACCACTGATTGAATCGAAATATGAGTAAATAAAATATGCTGGACAATACGAATTATAGACGCCTTGTTAGCAACGAATCGAAAATGGGTGTGGCTTGCACAGCATTTTGGATACAATTTCACTAAAATATAAGTTAAATAATAATGAAATTGGTTTCAATATTTAAACCAGACTTGATTGATTTGGTGGCTCGTCTTCGCACCAAACTCCAATGGATGGGCCAAATTAGTGCAGCATATTCCCCAATATGGCCAACATATGCTTATCATCCTATATCCAAAATATTTAATTCTATATATTCAGTTGTTCAGTAAAAATCTTTATCAAGAGTAACTCTTTTCTTAGTAAAACTTTTCCAACTTTGCCACTTCGAAAGATGTTCTGAAAATCAGTTTTTAGCTATTTTATGGCATACTTCGAAACTTAATACAAAATAGGTGCATATTTTTCCGATTCGATGGTGATTTGTTTTTTGCAATTCCGTTCTGTACAACAAAAAATATTAACGTTCAAGATCTTTCACTCCCGTTCATGAGAAATTTTGAAACGGGTCCTAATATTGAAAAGTTTCGAGAAAAGAGTGAAAATGGTATAAATGCTCTATTTATAATTATTTCAACCCTCATTGTGACTTTGAAGACTTAAATTGAAAATGATGCTTACCACCGAAAAGCTCTCCAGGACTTTCACGAATCAAGAGCGGTACCAATCAGTTCGTGCTAAACCCAAAGTAGCAAAGGTCGACCAGAGGAACTTTTATCTCAAACTAACAGCAAAGCTTTCTATGAAGAGCAATAAGGATAATGTAGCAAGTTTCCAATCGTATTTCCGCCCGCTTAAAGCTCCACTCAGTCGAGGATACCGTCACGAACTTGGAAGTCAACTCAGATGAGTTTTCTCTCAGGCTCGCTCTCGTTTAAATATTGAGCTTGAATAGAGAGCACAGCTTGCACTCTCCTGTACTGAAAGCAACAAGCTTAGCTTCGTCGTTTCCAGGTGCGACTATTTGTATAATATGAATTCCGCTTCCTTCAGTTGAACTGAAACGGTCGCGACGCTAGGACGTGTTTCACTGTACTTTTAAGTGTAACTTCCGATCGACCAGATGGCGGGAAAAGTTGTGCGCGTAAACGGAATCAACCCGAGATAATTACCATCTCATCTTAGCACTATAGCAAGGATTCCACCAACCAATCTGTTTTACCATGCAAAGTGTGTTGCCGTGTGTGCGTGAAAAGGATACCGACCGGCACTAATTGCATACTCTGTGATGTTTCTTAGTGAACAACAACAACAACAGCTACAAATGGCTCCATTCAGCTCTAGGATAGTTAATGTTTACCCTTTTCCCCCCACGGATGATCGTTTGTGCTCGAAAGTAGTCGTTTGCATCACCAAGCCCTGAATAGATTTGTATCATCATCGCAAGGACAAACACGGATTACGCCAGACTGAAAAAACACCAAACGAGGTGGCGGTGGCGCAGGAGAAAAAAGTTTGCAAATGAACCAAGCTCATGAATTATGATATTTGGATTTTCAATTAAATTGAACAAGGTGAGGGGAAAAATGTGTTTTTTTATGTTTATGAGAGGGAAATTGCTCTGCCTACTGAATTCGGGTCGGTGGCTGGTAGAGATTCGCGCGATTGTTTTTTTTGCGCTATATGTATTCGGAATTAAATTTGCGAAGTGCTTAATATTTTCCTTGGTAATTAAGGCGAGGGTGTCGTGAAATAAATTTGCTGAAAACGGTTTTTTTGTTCAAGCAAACATAATGGAAATTAAGAGAGATTAAGGCTTTTGTCTGTGTTATTATTAACATAACATTGATGGCAGTGTAAATATCGAAATGTAAATACCAAATGGCGCTTTAATCCTATGCTGATATACATTTTGAGCACCCCCCTTCATTGTTGTATTTTGGATTCAGGTTTGGAATAACTGATTTTGAACATTTGCATGCGTCGACCACTCCGCATTGAAAAACTTGGTGATATGAATATTTAACATCAAAGCGGAAAACCAAACAGAAACGAAATAAAATTGTCATTTATTTTTTTTTACCTTACATAATGCACAACAAACTCAAACATAAATTTTCATCAACAACAAAAAACAAACAGTATGCATCATTACTACCAACGGGAGTGATAATTAAAATCCGACGTGGTTTTTAACGGGGCTGAAATAGAGTCAAATTAAATATGTAAAACCCAAAGCTCCCTCTGGAGAGTCGTGACCCTTTTCGAATGGTCCGCAAATTTGGGCAATGTTTGAACTGAATTATTTACAATAACTCCAACATCCGACCTCATCGCATTCTCAACTGAATTTCGTTGTGGGTGTTGAGTTTCCCATATAAAAAAATATAATCATTTAAAAAAAAACAGATTCAACAGGGATTAGCTCAATAATTTCAGATCAACACGTTGTTTGTCTGCGGTGGCGGTAACGGTGTATCGACAAATATTAAAATTACCAGTGTGTCGGCGCGGGAATTAATTTCCAAGTTTTTTTTTCGATATGATCGTATTTTGAAGTCTCTCACATGTATTTGAAAGGGCCTTAATATTGTCCGACGTTTCGGTCGATTTTCTGTGTCCTTTTTCATGCTACGATGCTTTGCACTTATTGAATATATCTGTTAATAGAGAACACATGTTGTTACTGCGGAAAACGCAACGTCCACGTAATCGTTAATCAAAATTTTCCCGCTTTCTACACCCTGTAAAACACTGTGTTACAGGGTGAGCAAAAATGCAAAAATCTAAGTAACTTAAGGGTGTTTCCTCATCAGTTTCTCATAAAAAGGTGTCTGTTAGGATTTGTTTAAACAGGAAAACAACAAGAGACACATATTTTTGAACATATAATTGAAAAATTCTTTGGGTGCCAAAATAAATAAAAATGACGGATTTATAAACAGTCTCGCGCAGCAACTCGCTTCGGACAACTTAAATTCCATTCAGCCCGTGATTTTTACCTGCAACGAAAAATTTAATTACTTCCTTATTCGGAAGGTTTTTCTGCACAGTATACACTATTATGGTGATTGAGCGTTGAAATTTTAAATGGATTTTTCGGCCTTTTTATCAGTAAGTGCATCAATAACACTGTGAAATGAGATTTTTAACATATTTTAGTTCTGTCTATGCACAATTAAATTAATTAAAAGGCAATGTTTTACTTGAATAAAATGCTTTTATAGTTTTTTGTAACCGGGCACGGCATTGTTTTTATAAAATGGGCTTTAAAGTTTTTAGTAGGAAAACAAATTAAAATAAACTTACAGGAATGAGATGTTAATCAGCTGGATTCTGAAACTTTGCAAGAACATTCTCAGATAATAACTCTAACGATGGAAGCAAAAAAAGAAAAATTGATTTTTTTAAGCTGACTGAGAGGAGATCCCTTTAAACGAATGTGATTCTATCAAGACTATTGATGAAAACAATCATGTTTTATGCGTGAAGCTATTTATTTGATTGCAATACTCCTAATATTAACCCCAACTGTGATGGAAACGTCGTCTGCGTAACCCGTTACTTCGTATTCTAGACCTTCTAATTCGTTCAGGATTCCTTCCACTACCTTTGACCACAGAAGGGGTGACAGCACGCCTCCTTGAGGACAACCTCTAGTGGTTCTTATGGTTATGGCGTCACACGTCGTACCTTATACGACCGTAACATAGAGTGACCAGAGCAAAATGATCCTTTTCGTCTCATACCTGGATCGAGCCCTATTCGCCCCAGAAGCAAAATTGTATGTTCGGAAGACTTTTGTAGTTCCAAATTTCGCCACAAAGAGGTCACCAAAACTAACGTTTAAATAAAGTGAGACAGCAAGTTGATTTCCGCTACAAAGTTGTTGAATAGGTATTTCGCAGTAATTCTGAATCTGTCAGCATTATATCTCCTCGTTTAAAAGTTACTGCAGGCGCCCTCTACCCGATGAAGGCAATATGTTTTGGCCAATATATGCCGCATCTTATTCACCAATGTTCTCTCTAGAGCACTATTTTGCTAAACTCATCCATTTTTTTCTCAAAACAAAAAAGTCTGTGGAATTGACTTCTGAACGATCACAGTTTGTCTTCCGATGATTTGATATTGTTAGCAATATTCAGTATAGTTGTAGATAGTAAAATTATCTTCTATGATCATAATTTTTGTAGTATTCGGACGCTAAAATAAACAACGTAGGAACACTTCTAAGAGATGTGAATTGATGTGAATCAGAAATAGAAGCGGTCCAAGATGGCTTCCTTGCGGTGGTGTGTGGCAATTATTTCAAATTCGCGATGCACTTTTCAAACTGCTTTGTAAGGGGTCACTTAGGTTTTTCTTTGCCATATAACGCAACAAAAAACAACTAACTTTTTAAACTAAGCGGAAAAGTTCAAATAGAGCGAATAAAGCAAGAAAAAAGATGCTGTAAGTAAAGGAAATGAAACAAGTAAGATCAGGAGAGTAAAGATAGCGGATAGAGCAAACTAAATAAAGTACATATGAATTATACTAATTTAAAAGTTAAAAATATAGCAATTAATAAATTTAATGGAAGCAAAAAACCGGATAGACCTGCTGGTAGAGTAATTCAGCACTACTAAAAGTGAGAACAAGCATTTTTATCTCTGGTTTTCTTTATTTACTTCTTAGAACAAATCGAAAAAGAATATCATGGTTTTTATACCTATTTTCAAAATCTATGTTACTATACTGCAACTAATATTTAACATGATTTTCAGAATTTTCAATTACTAAGAAACATGTTCAAAACATCATTAAAGTATGTATCATAGTACATTTGAATTTTTTTTTCAATTTCTTTGAAGCTTCTTTACGACTTTGATTAAACTTTTTTTAAATATCATTAAATTTAATAGCCATTCAAAGCAGTTTCGAAGGATTTTAAATTTAGAAAAAAAAACTTTAGAGCTAGTTTAAAAAATGTTTTAGTTAGAGTGTTTTATAGAGCAAACTAAAAGTGTTCCTATTTTTTCGGTTTATTTTCATGCTCACTGAAATTTATTAGTAACTTTTTCGAAACATTTGTGGAAATTCTTTATGATTACAAAGCTCTACGAAACATATTTGAAACATGTTTGAAATTGATTTCAAACTTCTTCGAAATTTGTTCTTTATTAGTTGGAAAGAAGTTTAGAAAAGGATTCGAAAAAAAATCAAAGAAAATTCAAACAAATCTCAATTTAAAATAGGTTTCAAAGTTGTTTTTCGAAGTTGCCGAGAAGTTTTATATTCTTAAGATGTTTCACAAATGTTTCAAAATAGTTACAATGATTTTTTTGAAAATTCTAAATTAATTATTAATTTGTAATTTAATTTTCAGTAATTATTTTGGTCTCTTTGTGAATTTTTTGCTTATTGCTTCGATTTTGTTCTGAGAATATTCTTAAACTTCTATATTATTTATAATATCTTTCAACGCGTCTTCAAAGCTGTTTGAATTCTGATATGGAATTTTTCAACATCAACGTATTCATCATCACGACCGAACATTTTGGATCATGTTCCGGATCGTGACTGAACAACGAATGCCAAATTTCCATGTTGCTCTATCTTGCGCCGTAACTCTTCAGCGTACCTGAACGCCTGTCGCTAGCGAATCTTTCTCTAGTGTACACAGCCGGAGTGCGGAGTCTATTTCCAGGTCGGCGTCCTTTTTAAGATTATCTGGTAAACATATTTTCATCTGGTTTTCTTCCCGCATTCGCGCTACATGTTCAGCCCACAGTAGTTTTTCGTATTTTGACAGCTTTTTAAAGTATGTACATACAGAAGTTCCACCAAAAAAATTGTCAATCTCTTTAAATTTCGTAATGTTTGGTAGAATCTTCCCCTTATCTTAAATTATATGACCCGTGTTTCTCGTCATTAGACTGGTTCTTACAACGTTAGGCAGGTTCGAAAAGTCGTTATTTTTCAAAATGATTATTCTTGAGCCGTTAAAACGGGTTTGCTGGTTGAATAATCAAATGAAATATTTTTCAATGTAGTTTTAACGACAATTACGAAGCACTAAAAAATAATTGATTTAGCATTAAAAAATTGCGCACCAATTGGTTTCACTTGATTTTTACTGCTTCATCAGCTACTGTTGTTTTTTATATTTTTGTCGAAAAGCTTCATCCAATTTTACACAACATATCGAACAATTAGAGATGTCAGACATGTTTTTTTTGGAGATACAATTTCATAAAAATTAAAGAAAAATCATATGCGAATTACCATGCGTTTACATTTTTTGCATACATGCATGTGTGGAACAATGATTTTTTTTTATTTTCAATATGTAGTATCTCCGAAACCACTCTTCCGATTGTGTAAAATTTAATGAACTTTTTTTTAATTTAATATAAAAACAAGAAGTCGTTGAAGACTCTCGCAGTAAAAATCAATGCTGACGTAATTTTTTCTCAAAAATATAACAAATATTTTTGAGAGTTTCGCATTTTTTCTTAGAACTACGTAAAAAATCTTTCATTTCAGGATCAACAACAGAAATCGGTCGGTCCAGTTCAGAAGTTTAAAATCTTGAAAAATTAAATTTTGAGGACCCCAAAATTCTTGAACCAGTGCAACGTGGAAAGATCTTGTCTAGTGATGCAATTAAATATATGGGCCTAATATTTTTCAATACGTAACATTCTATAAAATGTTCTGCTTTTTTTCTGTAAAAGTTGCTGCATGCTTAGTTAACCGTTCATAGATATATTTTGCACCTTATTTGAATTAAAATAGTTGCAAATAGCACAATATATTCTGCTTAGGGCATTTCTCGTCCTCCACATTCAAAATTAAAACAACTGAAATCATGGTTTCGGTTAGTTCGGTAACCCATCCACCAAAAAACAACCACCATCTTCAACCAAAAAAACACATTTCCGCAAACAAACAAAAAACACCACCGAAAACTATTTTTCCACAACGAAATTAATTCCAGCTCAGAAGGTTTCAATCAAGCCAACCGGTCCGTCCATATGTGAGCATGAGCGTAGCGGGAAAACTTTTCCCCCGTTAACCAATGACGGAGCGCGTGAGCATGTTATAGTTCAAGCTGTCAAAAGTTTGGACAATGGTGACGCTTAGATGGCAATTATCTGGGTATTACGAGAGCATCACACGGTGACGATGTCGAGTGTTCAATCGCGTTGCTGCTGCTATTGTCGTTGTTTGGCATCGCTTCGCTTCCAGTCCTTTGAGTACGATAAAGGGCACAACAACAACAAAAAACCGCAATAAACTATCTCCTTGTGTCGTCTCACCGTGCTTCAACCTGTCGTTCGAGGTGGCACGGTCCGGATATTGTAGATGACGATCCACAAATTAGTTTGAATGCCATTTACAGAGGAGCAGCACATTCCGACCTCTGGAGCAATTTAATTACGCTCGCTAGGAAGTTCCAATTGTTTGTTGAAATCTAAACGAGCTACGGTTTTCCGGAAACACTACGGTTGTTTGTTGGTGCCGTGTTATCTACATCTCAGCAAGGAATCATGTGCGGGAGAGTGGAAATAAAATTGACAAAAGTTTCAAAATTAAGATAAGAGAGCGGTCAACTCAACCACACATGACCAAACAAGTCAGGATAACTTTATTCCTTTCTAACGAGAGATTACCCCTTCTATCGAAAAAAAAAAGTTCGGGAGCCATAGCGATAGTGTTAGAATGGCTTTGGTCTTTCCAACCCTCACACTACTGACTGGTCCTACAATGAAGCAGGGAAGTGAGCTCCTAATGAAAACCTTTTTTTCCTCTCAGAATGACTCCGTTCCACGCTGAGCAGAATTCAATCAGATCGGAACTTTATGTTTGGCATCAACAGACTACCAATTCGCTTATAAATGGAAGGTGGAAGGCCAATCGAAAGTGAAAACGTGCTGCTATTAGATTTAACGTTTGTTGATTTTTCACTTGGCCTGCATGAGAACATGTCACTGGGATGGCTCATCACGCATCGAAATGTTGAGACGGTTGTGCGCGTGTTGGATTGGAAGCTGCAGGGGATCTGCCAGCGACAAGAGCTGCGATGATTACTATCGGTAAAGAGAATTCGCTTGAATTATGTTTTTGATGTGACTGAAATCTAGATCGGAGGATTTGCTCCGAATGGTCGCGTCGCCGTGCGTCTGGCAGGGGAGAGCCCGGTGAATGATCTGGAAAAGCCACGGGGCGACACTTTTATTGACGAAATCCACTTATTGGTTTGAGGTTCTGATTCCTTTGATGAGTCTGCGTTTGATTCTTGAATGTGGGAGAAGAGCCTATAAAAGCAAATAATAATAATAATAATATATTAAGATTGAGCTGTGAATGTATTTTTATTGCATTTTACATAGTTGTTTCGTATAAAACATTAGCTATTGCTGAGAAGTCCGACTTGTTCATGTTTAATTTTTTCTGTGGTTTTTTTAGGTCTGCTCAGATTACATATTATATGTTTTAGAAACGACTTTTTATGATATTCTGCGATCTATTTTGAACTGCATTAAGATTTATTCACAAAAGACACTGAAAAAAGCGATATGTCATTTTTCATAAAAAAAAACAATCTTTCTTTTTTTTTGATCTTTACGTTAAAATATTAAATTGCAAAAAAAAAACATTTGTTTTGTATTTTGTCAAAGAACATTTTGAATGTGATTGCATGACGGAGGAGAACTTATTTGTAAAAAAGTTTTTCCAACGATAACTTCATACATGTTTTTAAATTTCAACCAAATTAACATATAAAAATGTAATTTTGTTACAGAAGGCGATTCTAAGTGTCATTTCAAATCAAAATGCATTAAAAAAAATCTTCCAAAATGCGATAGTTGTCGAGATATTTGGGATTTGCTCCAACAAAAAAATTAATTCGTCAAAGTTTGCCCAACAACCGAAATATTATTAAATTATATAGTTTAATCATCAGACCCTTGAAGAGAAACTTGGGAACTTAGAGCCGTGGGGGACTTGGACATTGGAGAGCTAGGAACTTCAGAACGTGTGGACGTGAGGACTTGGGAACTTGGCTAATTTGGTTCTGGAATATTTCAAAATGCGGATATTTGGAAAATTTACAAAATGAATTTAAAAAAAAATGGAGATATACAAGTTTGTATACGTGGAAGCCTAAAAACTTGGAAATTAAGGTATTTGGCGGCTTGAAAATTTGACAACTTGAAAGTATATAAACTCGAAAACTTTGCCAATGAATTGCTATTGGAAAATTACAAAAAAATATAAATTTAGAGAGTGGCGAATTGGTCAAATAAATATTTAAGAAAAGGTTAAATTGGAGATAATTAAAAATTTGAAAAATAATAGCACTGGGAGATCGGCAATTGGCCGCTTTGGAATTTGAAAAACTTAAAAATTTGAAGATTGCAAAATTGGATAAATTGAAAAGCAAATGATGGTTTAGATTTATAGATTTGTCTCAATGTTCCAATATGGATTAAGGGCCCTATTCTGACAGTCACGTGACTAGAAGAAAATTTTCTTCTAGTCATTGGGTTACGCGACTGTGAGAATACAGTAGGATGCTGTTTTCGGCAAAAATATTTTTTTTTCAGTTGCCAAAACTCGAACCGTGCCAAAATGGAACCTTACTTTAAAAGCTTTTGTTTTCGATTTGTGACATCATAAATGTTACTAGAACATTAATGATATAAGTATATGTGAAATGGAATGAAATGATAGAAAAAAATCAGCAAAATTAATTTTATTCATTAATTCAAAACTGATACCAATTATTACAACAAAATGTGTATTGAGCTTTTTTGACGATTTACTATGTAAAACAACAATGTTGCCATTTATTGCCAAAAATGGAACTTTTTTGTTGCCAAAAATGGAGCATGCCAAATCGGAACGTGCCAAAAACGGAATCTTACTGTATTTGGAAAATTGAGAGATTGGTGCATTATGAAACCGAAGTAAAGGAATTTCTAAAAATTGGAAAATTGGAAAATTGGAAAATTGGAAAATTGGAAAATTGGAAAATTGGAAAATTGGAAAATTGGAAAATTGGAAAATTGGAAAATTGGAAAATTGGAAAATTGGAAAATTGGAAAATTGGAAAATTGGAAAATTGGAAAATTGGAAAATTGGAAAATTGGAAAATTGGAAAATTGGAAAATTGGAAAATTGGAAAATTGGAAAATTGGAAAATTGGAAAATTGGAAAATTGGAAAATTGGAAAATTGGAAAATTGGAAAATTGGAAAATTGGAAAATTGGAAAATTGGAAAATTGGAAAATTGGAAAATTGGAAAATTGGAAAATTGGAAAATTGGAAAATTGGAAAATTGGAAAATTGGAAAATTGGAAAATTTGAAAATTGGAAAATTGGAAAATTGGAAAATTGGAAAATTGGAAAATTGGAAAATTGGAAAATTGGAAAATTGGAAAATTGGAAAATTGGAAAATTGGAAAATTGGAAAATTGGAAAATTGGAAAATTGGAAAATTGGAAAATTGGAAAATTGGAAAATTGGAAAATTGGAAAATTGGAAAATTGGAAAATTGGAAAATTGGAAAATTGGAAAATTGGAAAATTGGAAAATTGGAAAATTGGAAAATTGGAAAATTGGAAAATTGGAAAATTGGAAAATTGGAAAATTGGAAAATTGGAAAATTGGAAAATTGGAAAATTGGAAAATTGGAAAATTGGAAAATTGGAAAATTGGAAAATTGGAAAATTGGAAAATTGGAAAATTGGAAAATTGGAAAATTGGAAAATTGGAAAATTGGAAAATTGGAAAATTGGAAAATTGGAAAATTGGAAAATTGGAAAATTGGAAAATTGGAAAATTGGAAAATTGGAAAATTGGAAAATTGGAAAATTGGAAAATTGGAAAATTGGAAAATTGGAAAATTGGAAAATTGGAAAATTGGAAAATTGGAAAATTGGAAAATTGGAAAATTGGAAAATTGGAAAATTGGAAAATTGGAAAATTGGAAAATTGGAAAATTGGAAAATTGGAAAATTGGAAAATTGGAAAATTGGAAAATTGGAAAATTGGAAAATTGGAAAATTGGAAAATTGGAAAATTGGAAAATTGGAAAATTGGAAAATTGGAAAATTGGAAAATTGGAAAATTGGAAAATTGGAAAATTGGAAAATTGGAAAATTGGAAAATTGGAAAATTGGAAAATTGGAAAATTGGAAAATTGGAAAATTGGAAAATTGGAAAATTGGAAAATTGGAAAATTGGAAAATTGGAAAATTGGAAAATTGGAAAATTGGAAAATTGGAAAATTGGAAAATTGGAAAATTGGAAAATTGGAAAATTGGAAAATTGGAAAATTGGAAAATTGGAAAATTGGAAAATTGGAAAATTGGAAAATTGGAAAATTGGAAAATTGGAAAATTGGAAAATTGGAAAATTGGAAAATTGGAAAATTGGAAAATTGGAAAATTGGAAAATTGGAAAATTGGAAAATTGGAAAATTGGAAAATTGGAAAATTGGAAAATTGGAAAATTGGAAAATTGGAAAATTGGAAAATTGGAAAATTGGAAAATTGGAAAATTGGAAAATTGGAAAATTGGAAAATTGGAAAATTGGAAAATTGGAAAATTGGAAAATTGGAAAATTGGAAAATTGGAAAATTGGAAAATTGGAAAATTGGAAAATTGGAAAATTGGAAAATTGGAAAATTGGAAAATTGGAAAATTGGAAAATTGGAAAATTGGAAAATTGGAAAATTGGAAAATTGGAAAATTGGAAAATTGGAAAATTGGAAAATTGGAAAATTGGAAAATTGGAAAATTGGAAAATTGGAAAATTGGAAAATTGGAAAATTGGAAAATTGGAAAATTGGAAAATTGGAAAATTGGAAAATTGGAAAATTGGAAAATTGGAAAATTGGAAAATTGGAAAATTGGAAAATTGGAAAATTGGAAAATTGGAAAATTGGAAAATTGGAAAATTGGAAAATTGGAAAATTGGAAAATTGGAAAATTGGAAAATTGGAAAATTGGAAAATTGGAAAATTGGAAAATTGGAAAATTGGAAAATTGGAAAATTGGAAAATTGGAAAATTGGAAAATTGGAAAATTGGAAAATTGGAAAATTGGAAAATTGGAAAATTGGAAAATTGGAAAATTGGAAAATTGGAAAATTGGAAAATTGGAAAATTGGAAAATTGGAAAATTGGAAAATTGGAAAATTGGAAAATTGGAAAATTGGAAAATTGGAAAATTGGAAAATTGGAAAATTGGAAAATTGGAAAATTGGAAAATTGGAAAATTGGAAAATTGGAAAATTGGAAAATTGGAAAATTGGAAAATTGGAAAATTGGAAAATTGGAAAATTGGAAAATTGGAAAATTGGAAAATTGGAAAATTGGAAAATTGGAAAATTGGAAAATTGGAAAATTGGAAAATTGGAAAATTGGAAAATTGGAAAATTGGAAAATTGGAAAATTGGAAAATTGGAAAATTGGAAAATTGGAAAATTGGAAAATTGGAAAATTGGAAAATTGGAAAATTGGAAAATTGGAAAATTGGAAAATTGGAAAATTGGAAAATTGGAAAATTGGAAAATTGGAAAATTGGAAAATTGGAAAATTGGAAAATTGGAAAATTGGAAAATTGGAAAATTGGAAAATTGGAAAATTAGAAAATTGGAAAATTGGAAAATTGGAAAATTGGAAAATTGGAAAATTGGAAAATTGGAAAATTGGAAAATTGGAAAATTGGAAAATTGGAAAATTGGAAAATTGGAAAATTGGAAAATTGGAAAATTGGAAAATTGGAAAATTGGAAAATTGGAAAATTGGAAAATTGGAAAATTGGAAAATTGGAAAATTGAAATATTTAAAAATTTGGTAAACTTGGAAAACTTGGAAAACTTGGAAATGTGGAATATTGGAATATTGGAAAATCGTAAAACTGGAAAATTTGAGAATTGGATAACTGAAAAATTGGCAAATTCGACTACAGGAAAGTCCCGTTTTTATCAGGTGAATTTTAGGCTGATAAAATCGGGACATATATTTTTCTTTCTTTGTAAGAAACCGAAGCTATTAAAATATTCTTTTTTGGTTCCTAACGTAAACTTCCCTTAAGGGGGTCTGAGAGCCCAAAACATAAAAAAAATTTAAAAAAAAAAATTTCTCGGTAAATTGAAAATTCGAACAATAGGAAGTTGACCAATTTAAAGGTTTGAAATATTTTGCAGGAAAACTAAAAATTGGGCTTTAGAATATCGGCGAACTTACAAGCTTAGAAAAGTTTCGAATTGGAATTGTTGTTGATATGAAAAAAATGTATACTGGCGAGACAAATTTTCAAGATTGTTGATTCGAAATCTTAAATGTTTCGAAAATACCAAAATAGGAAATTAGAAAACGAAAAAGAAATCTGACAATTGTAATATTTGCAAATGGCGCTATTGTAAAATTGACGAATCAAGAATTCTATAAAAGAAAAACTTAAATTAAAAAATTGTCAGATTGTTAAATCGGAATATTATAGAATGAAAAATGGGAATATTCGCTAATTGAAAAGTTTTGAAAATAAAAACTTTGAGGAAGCGAGAATTGAAAAATTGGAAAACTGAGCAAATTACAATCGGACATTGTACAATTAAAAAATAGTAAATTTAGAAAAATTGGAAGAGTGAAAATTCGTTGCAAAGAAATATTGGAAAAATTTAAAACAAAAATCAGGATTTTTTTCGGAACATTGGACAAACTCAAATTAAAATCAAGGAAATTGAAAAATTAAAAATGTGGGAACTCGGAAATTTGAAAAGTACATAATGGGAAAATGGAAAACAAAAAATAGAAAAGGGAAAACAAGCAATGGAAAATTGGGAAATCAAAGAAATAGAAATTTGATAACTGGAAAATTGAAGTATTGTAGTGTTTGAAAATTCGAAAATCGAGAAATTGAACAATTTGGAACTGAAAAGTCAGGAAAAAGAAGATAGCATTTTGGACAAATGGAAACGTTAAAATGAGAATATGAAAGCTATAAAATATGGATAAAAAATGTAAAATTGGAACGTTGAAAAATTGGTAAATCAAAAATTTGTGAAAAAAATAAAATTGCGAAATTAAAATATTGAGATATTGAATAAATTGAGTGATTGAAAAAATGGAAAACAAAAAATTAGAAAACTGGAACATTAGAAGATCGGAAACATAATAAATTGGAAAAATAGCAAATTCGACCATTGTAAAATATGAAAGTGGAGCAATTGGAAAACTGTACGATAGGAAAATTGATGAATTAGAAAATGGTAAAGTATGAGTATCGAGAAATTCAAAAATTCGATTGTTTTAAATTCGAATCATTAACAAAATTTAGTATTTAAATTCCGAGCTTGCAAATGGAAAATTATGATTGATAACTTTATTAAGGAGAAGAATCTTACAAGCTTTTGGAACCCACTCGGAATGGTGGAAAACTGGAACATTCAAAAATTGAGTATGTAATTGGTATATTGAAAATAAAAAAATTAAGATGGGAAAAATGAAAATAATCAGAAAAACATTGCTGCAATTTTATGTAAATATGTAAATTAGAAAATTAGAAAACTTCGAAAAAGGAAGATTGAAAACCTTAAAAATTGAAAAGGTGGAAAATTGTTGAATCACAGCATTTTTGGACTTGAAAAATTTGGAAACTGGAAGTTTCATGAATTAGATAAATATAAAAATGAAATTTGAAAATTTAAAATTTGAGAACCTTTAAAGATGAAAAAAATAAATTGAAATTTTGATTATTGATGTACCCTCGATTGTACATACCCTCGAAAGTACGTACATGTTACTTCGATTCACAACCTACTACTACAATAATTTTGTTATGTGTAGTAAATCTAGCAACAATTTTTGGGAAGTCGTATTGGAACTACTATTTTACAGTTCTGTGGAACTCCAAACAGTAGTACAAACTTAAATTGAACCTCGGAAAACTGTCAAGTATTAGGAAAATTCTACATTATTAAGAGCTGTCCAAGATCCAGTAAAGTCCAGTAAGTTTCAAATAATTTTCCAGCCTTGGAGATCACTTCCGACACAACTTCTACGATGTTCAGGTCATTAGCATTTTTTGTTATCTTTAGTTACATTTCTCAGGGTTGTTAGTTGAAGATTCGGTATACCACCTTACCAGATCTGCGATACCTAACCTCATGATAGTGCTGCCGTGTTGGGTGTGACTGACGAGGCATGGAATTTCTCCTGCAGCCACTTATTCCGGAACAGATGCTGTGTCGACCGGTCCTAACATGAAGAACAGATGCTTTTCGATTTTCCCTTAACTTGTCGGCATACGATTAAAGTTCCCACCTGGGTTGGTTGCCCGATTTCCACTATGTTTGCTCGTAGTCCAATTGGCACCGCAGGTGGGAAGTTATCAGATATGAATGCGTGGTAGAACCTCAAATGACACAATAATACAGGAAGTTCGGCAAATTCCATTTTTTTAAATTTTTGGGTAGACTTTCCAACTTTATATAGATCCTATAAACTTTGGCAAAAAGGGTCTTACGAGTCTAAGATAATCGCATGAAATTCAAGGAAATCATTCACGCAGCAGACAATGAACCAATGAACCTTCGGGTATTTACGAGCTTCCGGTATATACTACGAAACTAGTAGAAATTAAGGAATGATTTTCTGAATTTCAAGAAAGTTATTCGTTTTTGAAGAAAGTCTTTTAACAAATTATGGCAAGTTAATAAATTTGTATTTCAGTGTTTAGAATTCATTTCGTCAGTATCTGACACCAACTTGGGGCCAGTTTGACGATAAATCCAAGCTAGCACCAAATTGATAACAGTTGGACACATAATTCAAACATTTCACGCAACATATGGGAATGGTCAAGGTAATTAATCTCCCTAGTAACAATTAAGAGTTTAAGGTGGTTTTATAACCACTGAGTTGCGTTTTGATTGCACGTGTAGTGGGCTAAAAAACTTTATTTGTCACTCGGTCTCGAAGGATGTCTCAAGAAGTAAGCGCAGAAGCTCTGGTTTGCCGACGAGAATGCGAACGGATTTTTTCCTTTATTGGCGTTCACATACGTTGTAATCCGTTTGGATTTAGTGTCACACTGGGCCACTACGATTTACCGATTAACTGGCCCCAAGTTGGTGTCAAGTACTGACGATATGAATTTGAAATACCGAAATCCAACTTTTCCATGTTAGGTTTGCTCATGTAGATACAAAATGATTCATTAATTTTTTTTTCTCTTTAGGAAATACCAAATTTATGAAAATCTCTAGAAGCTTCAAGAATATTCTATGGAATCCTGCGAGCCTTTACAAACTCTGACTGATTTGCTCGAATTGTATAAAAGTCCTTCGTACTTGAAGAGAACCACTAAAAAATCGTTCTTATTAACCAAGCTACTCCCTTAAACAACCCCACAGCGTACATCACAAATCACTTGGCACCCGAAAAACACCACGCATTTAACCGAATCATTTCCACCTCCGTTGCACTCCCTGGGACCACCCCGAAAAACCTAATCGTTTGATCATGTCATGTTGTAGCTAACCTCTCAGAAATCTCCGGGGCATTTCCTTGCTCTCGGCTGTCCACTCAGTGACATGGGTTAGGAAAAGTGGAAAAGTAGCATCACACACTGGCGGTGGTGGATGACCGCGTCCCACACAGCTGCCGTTCCTGGCTGCGGCTTTTGGTTCACATAAAGTCTTTATGAGGGTCGGAACATGACTGCATCATTAGCACATTGTGCTTATACACCTGGAAAGTTCGGTAGCAATGCGATTCATTATTGCTGGGGACAGAGAAAAAACAAGGTTAAATTATAATCGCTCATGACAGCTAGAATCGACGAATGAGTTCCCCGAGCTAGGGTAGGTGTGGGAGTTGTGCTGAAAACAAATAGAACCTAATGTAGTTTGTTAGTCGTTGAGAAACTTGTGTGTGCTAAATATTCGTAGAGGTGATTTGCTTTCAAAGTTTGCCAGTTCCGGTCAATTTTGAAAGGCAGGATGGCAGTGTCGTATTCAATGGGCGTTGCCTAATTAGGTTGTCTATAAAATACATTTTAATGATCAAACTTTCTCTTTGCTTTCAGGTAAATTTGATGTTGATGAACTTTGAGCGATTGTAAGTATGATAAAATAGTTATAAGCGGTACGGTGCAATTCATCATAAATTTCTAATTTTCCGGTCTGTCCAGAATGCTCATTTAAAGTTCCTATACTTGACCACGTGAACCGCAGAAATAATTTACAAATATCAGTTTCCTAATGGCAACTATTATACATATTTCCGACACAGTTTTAGTGAGTTATGGTTCAGACCATAAATTTACCCAGCCCCTAGCCCCTAGCTCCTCGGACTCTGTGGACTCCTTTTTTCTGTGCCCTGTCCCATCGAATTCCAACAAACGAACATTTGCTTACTTCAAACCCAAGCTGGTCGTCGTCGACTGCAGCCAATGGTAACCCTCCAAGCGCACATTCTCCGCTGTTTCGGAACTGAACTTCTGCAAGTAGCATCACGTTCTTGAACTTTGATTCATGTGTCGTGTGATAACCGTACGGAACATCACAAGCCCCCCCCCCCCCTATCATCTCGCAAGTTCGGGCAAGTAGAGCAAAGTTAATCGAGCGCGAAATACTGATGCCGGAATCGGATATTGCACTGCACTGAATTCTGCACCACATGCTGGTCGTGGCGGTGTCGCGCAGTGCACTATGCTGTCGTTGGTCGGGCAGCGTCCAAAACAAAATTAGTGGGAGAAATTTGGGCGCTAGTTTGATCGGTGTGCTCTGTTCGAACCCGATTGGCTGCTGCTGGATGAGTTGCAAAAACTTATTTTCCCACGATTCGCCGCTTTTGTAGTGCTATTTGAGATAGTTCCGGTACGTGCTTTGGTTGGATATCGAATCAATGCGGTGGTCCAAATTCTCCGGGGAGATATGCATTACAGTTGTGCAATCAATGTTGGTGTATCGGGAAAAAAATCTGTTTCGGTTATCTTGCCATTGCCGCCGTTGTTATATGGGAACGCATGGTGTTTCGTTTTAGTCTGAACAACTTAAAAAAACCATGCGTCTCCTTCGTATGAAGCATCAGTCAGTAATGCATCCAATATAAGTAATGAGCGATGGAACACAAAAAACCAATTATTTCGAATACTGCCAGCAGTGCAGTCCGTGCTCAAGTGGATTGGGAATCTTCTCTTCAATCGCAAAAGTCGCATCTGATCTGTTAGATCCAATCCCCAGCTGTTCCAGTTGGCACGGTAAAACCATCATCCGGAATTTAGGCAATTTCACACTCCAATGATGGTAGCGGCGCTGGAGATGAGAGCTAGTGCTTGTGCTGGTGCTCGAGTATTGCGTGGTATGTACTATAGCTCTGGGTTATACGCGTTCGTGACGTGACGATTGGTCATTTTGCCACCAACACCACCACCACCCAGTCGGTGGTGAGAACGGCAGTTATGAGTGCGCTGCCAGCACGACACTCGATTTATAACTGCCTGGTGAAAGGTTTGGCTGGAAATTGATTTTTTTTTTGCAACATTGCCAACGCAGGTGGATCATGAATGGCCGATTATTTCATGAATGATGGGTTGCTTCGGATGATTAACGGAAGCGCAGTAAATCGATTCTAGGGAATCATCCACTAACGGGTTTTTTATTCCGCTGAAATGGAACTAAAGGGATTTTTTAGATTAAAATTGGTAGGCCCAGGACGGTTATATTTATTACAGAAGCCTCTGTTATGGAAAAGCTTTTAGCGAAATTGATGTAACATTTGGGTTCATGGCACATTTTCGCACATGAATCACAAAACTCTGGTACAACTGGGAGCTAACAATTGACGTTTCGAAACAAGTCGGACTCGCTGCTCCGGTCAAAAGTAGAAAAGTTTTTTTTCTATTTAGAAAATATATTTCATTCCAAGTATTCGCTCAGTTGTTCACAATGGGATATAATTCATGCAGCATAATCATCGCCATCACTCCAAGGAATTGAACATCATGCTGTGTTTATTTAAATACATTTCCCGGAGTAGAACAGCAGCTGGAAAAAGTTGGTGGAGGAAGGGGATGCTGGAAGAGTCTGACAGCTAATATCAATTACTCGAGAACAATGTTTTACATTGACGTCAAAAACATCTATTCAGTAGTTCGACTCTACTTAGTAATCTAGTAAAATGCCTTCACAGCTAAACAATATAACCTAATCAAAAACAATTCACATCGCTTTCAGAGCTGCAATCGAAATTCGTTTCAACCTTTCAATAAGAATATTTATAGCCATATTTCCAATTAATGTAAATATTATTGGGTTTTTGGTGCTGGCAGACTTCGGTATTCATTTTAAAATCCGTGGAAATCGACCCGCAGAGGTGTGTGCTCATTTGCAGCCTCTTCCGAATTTCAGCTGAAAATTAAATTTTCCAACAAATTCGCAGCGAACAATACCGGCTCAGGTTCCGTTTCAGTGAAAAACAATGATTTCTGATGGGGGATATCCTGGGTGGGGAAGTGTCGATTCGCATCACCGCCGCTGCCCCCGGAAGGTAACCGGTTGAGCTGGGGAGGATGGGTGGATTGTAATTGGATGCTTTTCTTTTGTAGTTTGACAGTGAGCGGTGTGTTCGGTGGAAATTTTGTATTTATCTTCATCTGTTAATGGGAATTCGCGCCCAATGATGAATACAAAGTGAACTTTGCAAGTAATGGGAGCCCTGTGATGCGATGTATCCATTACAAAGTGAATTCCAGCAGTGCAGAAATGTTCCTTTTATGTAGGTACGTACAGTTTGGCATCAAATGGTTAATGCCTGAAATCAAATTTCGCTGCCGGATTCCTATAGAGATGACAAAAGGGTGTAAAATTCCTAGAATATTTAAACCATTTTCCAATTAGCATTTTTAAATTACTATTTCGCAACGATTTACAGAGAAATGCTTGAATTCTATCGTGTAGAGAGCCTACATTTTTCAAATGTTTAGCGTTACCATCAAGCCTCTATCGACAGTTCCAGTGTGGTGTAATTGCACCGCACATATTGACGGAATCGGTAAGGTTTGAGGTTCAAAGCCTGCCTGATTTTATTCGATCGGTTTGACCTGTTCATTCATAGATCTGTTTCTCTTTGTTGAACGCCATGTGAGTACATGGTGATTTTTTATAAATAATCTGATTTCAAAATTTAATTAAGTTTAGCCCTACAAAACCCAAAAAATTAGGTGGAACCAATGGGATTTTTGTGTTTCGAATTTATTTCATCAGTAACTAGCATCAACTTGGGTCCCGTTTTTGCACGTTCACCGTTATCCTATATTGAAATTAAGGCATTTTTGAAAAGAACAAATCCTACTTTTGTAGCTTAAGTAGCATCGAAATGCCACGACCAGCTAGTTTTACTAAAACTTTAAGACTATAAAACACTTTGAGTTATACTATGCTATATTTCACCCTAAGGAGGAAAATTTGGTAAAAACCAAAGTTTCTCACTAGGGTGAAAATTTGTTGGTAAAACCAGTCTTTGTAGTGATGAGTGATGATAAGTTAACATTTATCATCTCGACGTCGTTAAAATAGTAAAAACAAAATGAAAAACTTTCCTAATAATTTTTTAGCGGAATTCTCTATAATATTAACAATAGAAGTATGTTCGGTATGGGGCTAACGAGAAGATGACGGAAATCTATGGCGGCCAGCATTTTAACATTCAAGATGGCGACCTCCGAGTCTGCAAAATATTTCAACAGTAGGGGTGTGCTAGCTAATCGCTATTCCGAAATAAGTCATATTATTGATGTACGTACCGCAACGAGTCTTCAAGATCGTTCTTTTTATTTTCCGAAAATCTTCTTTTGCATTCGGAAAGAATATTTTTGCAAAAGCTGCGTTAATTGGAAAATCTTTGTATAAAAAATCGAAAAGTAAAGTAAAAGTAGCAGAAATTAAGAAAAGCAACCATGTCTAAAAATTTAAACTGCAAAAAATAAAGAAACAATATACCGAATAAACAGTATAGTCAAAATTAGGATAATAAAGTAAAATAAAATGAAAATAAATACACGAAAAGTAAAAAAATTAAAAAAGTGAGTAAATAGATAAAATGTAGAAGTGTTAGAAATTCAAAAAAGAAAGCGAGAACAATTTAAAAAATGGAAAAGAAAACGAAGGAAAGATAAAAAAGTAGAAAGGTAAAAAATGGAAAAATGAAGAAAGTCAGAAGGTAAAAAAATAAAAAAAGACAAAAAAGTGAAATGCTAACAAGTAGGTAAATAAGTAAACAAAAGTACAGAAATAGAAATTTAAGAAAGCAAAAAACTAAACAAATAGAAAAGAAAAATAAGCAAAAAAGTATAAAAGTATTGACTAGTAAAAGCGAGAAGCTGATGTTCGGCACCAGTGAAATAGAATGAAAGTAAATACCCAAAAATAAAAAGGATAAACAGGGTAAATAACAAAAACGCAAACGAGATAAAAATTAAAAAAGTAAGAAAAAAAATTAAAAAATGGAAAAGTAAAAAGGTAGGAAAATAAAAAGAAGTCAGACAGTAAAAAATAAAAAGGTGAAAATGTAAAAAAAAGATTAGAAGCGAACAAGTAGGTAAATAAGAAAGAAAAGCAAAGAAGTAGAAAAATAAAAAAAAGTAAAATTTAAAGAAATAAAAAAGAAGAAAAAACAAACATGTCAATAAGTACTATGACAGCAAAAGAACTGCAAAAATTAAATAAAACGCACTACAGATAAAAAATGAAAAAATAGAATTCAAATTGTTAAAATGCAAAAAAATTAATATGGAAAAAAAGAAAAAGGAAATAAAAGTTGGGAAGGTAAAATAGTAAAAAAGTAAATAAATAAAACAGTAAAAAGTAGAAAAGGGGAATAGTAAAAAATAAGAAATTAAAAAAGTAAAACAATCAAAAAGGGATAAGGAAAAAATATGAATATGAAAAAGTAACGAAATTAAAAATGTAATGAAGCAAAAATGTAAAAATGTTAAAACGCAAAAGCGTAGAAAAGTAAACAATTCGAAAAAAAAAATTAACAAATTTGAGCGAAAAGTCAAAAAAAGAAATTGTTTGAATTTAAAAATATAAAAAGTAAAAATGTGTAAGTAAGAATGCGTAAAAAAGTTGCAAAGTAAAAAATAATATTTGAAAAAAAAAATGAGTTAAATTAAATTTAAAATGCAAAATGTAAAAAGTAAAAATACATTAAAGTAAAAAAAAATAAGAAAGTTAAAAGGCAAAAACGTAAAAAGTAAGAAAAAAAACATAAACGGAAAATAAAAATGCGAAACTGAAAAAAGTCGGGGAAAAATAATAAAAATTCAAAAAAGTTAAAATTAAATTAAATATAGAAAAAGAAAAGCTTGAAAAAATAATAAGCAAAAAATGTTGAAACCCAAACATTTAAAAAGGTTAGGAAGTAAAAATGAGAGGGAATGAGAAAGTAAAAAAATAAGACCGGAAATTAAGTTAAAAGTAAAAAAAGGAAAAAGGCAATTTTTTTTAAAATGGTATATTCAAAATAGCTAAAGAAGTTAGAATGTAAAAAAGCACACTAGTAGAAAATTTAAGAACTTGGTAAGTAAAATTTAAGAACTGGGAAAGTAAAACAGTAAAAAAGGAAAATGAAAACAAAAAAAATTAATTATTTTACAACTGAAAATGTTAAAATAATGATTCAAGCGGAAAAATATAAGTATTAAAAAAGTAAAAGGATGAAAATAAAACGCAAATAAGTTTAAAAAAGACAGAAGTAAATAAGTTAAAAAGTGTAAAAGGTAAAGAACTTAAAAAAAGTAGACAAGTAAAAAAGTACAAAAGCAAAAAACTGAAAAAGTTAGGTAAAATGAACAAAACGATAAAAAGTTAAAATAAAGGATTGAAAATGCTAAAAGGTTAAAAAAAACAAAAAAATTAAAGAATTAAAATATACAAATAATAAAAAATGCAAAAGTAAATAATAATTTTTTTTTAAAAGTAGAGGAATAGAAAAGGAAAAGAGAAAAATGTTAAAAAGTAAAAATTTAAAAAAAGAAAAAGTAATAAAGTAAAACAAGTAATAAAGTAAAAAAATAAACAAAAAGAATAAAATTAAAAATTAATGTTAAAAGTAGAAAAGGGAAAAAACGGAACTAAAAATATAAATTAGTAAAAAAGTCATGAATTGAAAAAGTAAAGAAAAATTAACAAAAAAAACTTGGAAACAAATAAGTTGAAAAGTGAAAAGTTTAAAAGAAAACGAAACAACAAGTTCAAAATGTAGAAAAGTAACGAAGCACAAAAGTGAAGAATTAGGAATATCAAATAGTGGAAACGTAAAACATAAAAAAAGAAAAACTTGAAAGTATAAAATTGAAAGGAAAAAAAGTAAATGTCAGGAAAAAATTAAAAAAGTTAAAAAAGATGAATAACAAGAGTTGAAAGCTAAGAAAATAGAGAAATCAAGCAAAAGAAATGAAAATTAAATAGGTATAAATGGTTCAGAAGATTAAGAACTAAAAAAGAGGTGAAATAGAAAAAAGGAAAAATGCAAGAGCAGCAAAGCAAAAAAAATTAAAAAAGCAAAATAAAATGTAAAAAGTGAAAAAGGCAAGAGGTTTAAAAATTAAAAAAATTTAAAAAAGTACACAACTAAAAAAGTAAAAAAGCACAAATATGAAGAATTTGAAACTAGTGAAGTAAAAAAGTAAAAACGTAAGAAAGCAAAACAGTAAAAAAGTAGAAAACAAAAAAATGCAATATTGTACAAGTAGAAATGCAAAAAAGTTTAAAAAATAGTAGAATAGGGAAATGATAAGTATTAAAAAAATAAAAAGGTTCCAAATTTAAAAAAATTTAAAAATGTGAATAAGTTAGATAATGGAAGTATAAAATTAAATACGTGAATAAACTAAAAAAAATGTAAGTAGTGTTAAAAAGTTACTAAAAATGAACACAAAAAGTAAAAGAAAAGTAAAAAATGAAAAAATGGGAAATGAAATCCTTTACAATATAAAAAGTATTAAGCAAAATCTAAAATAATGGAAAGAAAAGAAGTTAAAAAGTAATGAATTGCAAAATAAAGAAGCAGAAAAGTAAAAGAAATGAAAAGGGAAATGACTTCAAATTAAAATAAGGAAAAAATGTCAAACAGAAAGCACGTCAAACGGTAAAAAGTAAGAAGGCTAAAAAGAAAAAGTGAAAAAGCGAGCTAAGTGATGAAGTAATAAATCGAAAATTCAAAAGTGGAAGAAAATATTATAGATTTAAAAGTAAAACAGTAAAATAATGCAAAAATAGTTATGAAATTTACGTAAAATAAAACTAAACTAAAAACGAAAAAGTATGAAAACTTTAAGTAAAAAAATTAGAAAAAGTGAAAATTGAAAAGTGAAAATGAAGAATGTAACAGCAGCACGCAACTAAAAATGTAAAGTGGAGAAATGAAAAAATGAAAATGCAACTAAATGAAACGGTGAAATGGTGAAAACATGAAAAATATGCAAAGGTGGAAACATGAAATGACGAAATAGAAAGGTGGAAAAGCAAAATGAGGAAACGTAACGTAGTAGTAAAAGCGACAAAAGTAAAAACACTAAAAATGTAAGGAAGTGGACAAGATATAAATTTAAAGATGGGAAACGTTCAAAAGAAAAACATGAAATAGTGAAAAAGCGAAAAAACGTAAAGAGGTAAAAAGTGAAAAAATAAAAATTTATTGAAGACAAAACGAAAAGTTCAACCTAACCTACTAAAGTAAATGTGGCTGGTACGCAAACAAGTGAAAACGTAAAGAAGCAGAAGATTAAAAAATTTAAAGCAGCAAAAAAGTGAAAAATTAAACGAGTAAAGAAGTTCAGAAGTAAAAAAGCGATAATCCAAAAGAGAGTCTAAGTAAAAACTCCCACTTTTTTCCCCTGAACTGTCAACAGTAGCTAATAATAATTTCCGCTGCTAATCAAAACCTTTAAAGCCAAGCTATTTGTCATACATTACAATAGGCTTTGTTGCATTGTTTGTAACTGTGGTAAAGAGCTATAGGCATTGTCAGTAGAGTTAATCATTCGGAAATGAAGAATCCTGTTTACTATTTTGTGTTATAAATGTGTGTTCTCAGCGACGGAATAGATGTTTTCCCTGAAACAAAACTTAGATAAGTTCCGAGAATACAATGGTGCTATCACAAATGATACCTGAATAGTGGTCGAAGTGGCAAAGTTTACTCCAACAGGAAAAAATGGTGTCATTTTCCAATCCCCCACTTTTTTCTTCCAATCATGATGAAACTATATGGCAAAGCGTAGTATGGGGAACGTGCTAATCGAGCCAATTTATTTTGAATTCTGATTTTTGAAGTAAACCTTGCCATACACTAGTATTTACTTATTCTAAATAAAATTACTATTTTCCTTGGAAAAGTACAAAACAAGTGACCGAAACGTCAGGCAGCATGCAACAGCCATTCTGATGAAATACTTGAATAATCATCCATAATAATCATCATCGCATTCCAAAATCAAAAAAAAAATTGATGCGCCAGTTTGTTCCTTCCTCTCATCATTAGTGTGATAGGCAATATCCACGTGCAGCAAATGTCGTATGCTTATTTGCTTACGAATGTGAATTTCCGTTCAATGGTATAAACACACATTTTTGTGGTTTGCATTCCCCCATTGATTGCTGGTTGGAGCACATTGCGACACAAAAATTCCTGCATCCCGGCAGGAGTGGCTGTACCTCTCGCTCAGTAGTACTGCAGTAAAATATTTATCGGGGGTCGGAATCGGAGTAGGAAGGAAGTTGTATTCGCGTTGCATACTCAGAGGATGTGTAGTATATGTTTTTATCTACGATTCGTGCTAGGGTAAGTGGTCCTACTATGGCTTAACTTCAATTTCCCTTTCGAACTATTACTCAAATACGTGTCTTTTGTTCAATCAAACTTTCGAATGTCTAGTATGGGGGCTTCTACCCTAACTAAGGAGCTCATGCGAGTGCAATGAAAGAGAGGAAATAAAAGAAACAAAGTGACACGTTGAAATATTGCTTCGTAACTGATGTATACATTGAAAAGCTGTCAAATGATTTGTGATGATGTTTACGATTTGCACGATGCATCCATTGGATCGGGTTTTTCTATCTTACGGCTATGGATGTGGGTAGACTTCGCTTGTGACAATTTTCTAATATTGTAGGGGAGGCTGGAGCCGGCATTCAGCATCGGTTGAGACGATATTCAATCGGCACGTACCGCACGTTATTCGGTTGTGCCTTTGTGGTCAACGTATTCCGTTATACCCTACAGACACCCTGACAGACATTTAGTATTTCATCTGCTTCAGATCTCTTGGCAGTGTTTGAATGAGATACATTATTCATGGTTCAGTCGGTTCCAGTGTTAATACGTCTGAGTTCCGACATAGTTGTCGATGGTTTTTTTTTGAATCAGCAGACACTATTCCCCTATACAACTGAACCGAACAAATATTACCAACTAGGTAAAAGTTGCTGCTCACAATTATTCTAATTTATTCCTTCGCTTTTCACTGCGTTTCATGTGAGTATGCGTTGTATCAAGTTTTAATTAATGTTAGCTTCCTTCTGCGGTGGTGTGCCGCTGGTACATTTCCTGGCATGCAGCCACAAACAGAAACTAACCAATACCGGAGCAGGATCGTTGAATGGCAAAATATTAGTCGGACAAACTGCAGAACCCTGACCGCGACCTGCCCACGCAGACGGACTCTGCTGAGGCCTAAACAAACCCGCAACAGCGTCGGCTGTGTGCTTTGAAGACAAACTTTCGCTTGGTTGATTAATTAGGGATTGATTGGATAGCTCGGTTCTGTAGAATCGAACCGATAACGGGCGACTGCCTGCCTGCCTACCGAAGAGCCCCATCAGAGGAACTGCTTGCTAATTTATGGCTTGGGATTGCGATTGTTTAACCGAACCGTTCACCCAGGCGGATTTGACAAACAGAGCTAACTTTGCTTTGTTAACGCTTAGGACGATGACACACGTTGATTGGCGACAGTTTATTTATTTTATCTGTAATTTATGGATCTGGAAAGTTGACCGTCGTTAGCTGTGGGATAATTGATGGTTTTCTCGATATTCAAAAGCAGGTCTTATTTCCTTAAATACGGTCAGGGTGGTTACCCTTCGCTTCAAAATTTATGGAGCGTTGAAGGTGCTTGTTAAAGCTAACGAGGGGACGCACCTTGATTTTGTTATTTACGATATACATATAAATCTTCTGAATTGAACGGATCCATACTCGATGACGTGCTTCGAGTTAATTTCCAAGACAAACCGTTCACGCACCGATCGATCATTACTAGCATTATTATCACTGAGCTCATTACCCATTTCTTGGTCTAAAAATACTGGGATATGGGACTGGGTTGGAAGTGAAAATTGGCAACGGTTTGTCGAAGGGTTAAGGATAAAAACATCGCCCTGAGCGACACGCGTATGCCAAAATTTAGCACAATTCAAGTTTCAAACAGGCAAACTTTCTGAGGTGAAAGATATCTGTCCCTACACTGATGGGCAGATATCTAGGGTACAGATGGTGGAGTGGCACTCAGTGCGGATAGAGGTCGATGGAAAAGGAATATCAGTAAAAATATTCGTTCAAATTTGAGGTTATATCACATTTAATGAATTTCCAGCAATTCAACCCACAAACTCGAACGAAGCAATGCAACAAAAGCGGTGTGCGCTTTGAAGTTGAGCTTCCCAGAATAAACCCTATTCATTGAAACGCTTTTCAACTTGACCGCTTGCCTGGTGGTCGTATATCCAGAAGCGCCTCTGCTCTAAAAGAACAGTTACACAATATCAACTTTTTGTTGCCTTCCAGTAGGGCAAAATAACATGGAAAAATAAATACAATTTCAAAAGTGAAACAGCGTAGACCCGCGGGGTTACCCCGTAGTTTAGCGCAGTAAAATCCTTTGTTCTCGGAATCACGGAAGCTTTTAGTCGTGGTTTGCAAAGAGTAGTCCCATAATCACTGGACGGCAACGCTCTGAAGCAAGTCAATCTGAGATTTCCCAGCCTGCCTAGCGTCTGGCTTAAATGGCACGTTCCCCATATTGATCGGAGATTTGTGCCTAACTTGGAATACTGATTAACAAGACGAAATTTTCTCGAATTCCCTAGTCCACCGAAAATCGTTGTTGAAAAATTAGATGTGACAGGGTAACAAATCCTCGTCGGCATCTTTTCGGACTAATTTGTTGTTGGCTATAGTCGATTTTAGCATCCACCAACCAAGCACTTAGTCCTTTCTGGGGTCGCAGGACATTGAAATTATCAATTTGCTCCAATTGCCACTTGTCACCGAGAGCATTTAATTATTATTGATCGTGCAACAACAACAACCGCAAGCAATTTGCTGCTTAGCCCCTGAATTGGTCTCGGAAGCCGATGGCCAATTTCCCCATTTCATTATACCTTAGGCCACCAACCGTCGAAAGTCATCAATTTGTATCGAAGAGCAACCGCAACGTTTTTGAAAGCTGTTCTCTCATACACGCACACACACACATACACCGAATTCGTTCGTCCATGTACACTGGCAGACATAGTGGACCGCATACTTCCTGGCAACCCGGTGCAAAGTGGATATCACAAACATGGAAGACTAGTGGTTATACAGCCGAAAGCAGCAATTCTCTGCGTCAAAACGTGGATGCTGGTTGTGATGGCTGGCTGCACTACATCCTTCTGAGATGGGGTAGGAAAACATCCGGCGGCGGTCGGGTTGCGATAGAATGACGATGTTTAGTGGTCTGGTCTGGTTTTGAACGTTCTGATACAAGCACCGCTTGGTCGAGGTAGGGTGGTTCACAAAATGGAACTGAGATTGCTTTTTTCATGTTCACCTTAATCGTTTTCAAATCGATGCTTAGCTTTTGAAATTATGAAAAGTGATACCAGATTGCGTGAAAGTGTGACTAATCTGTGTGTAATTAAAATGTCAGTGAAAATCACTCTGTGTTCAGTTTCATCATTTGAGGAACGTGGTACTGATCCCGTTCAAGATGTTAATCACCGCGCAAATATTTATTGAACATAATAACTTAAAGCGAGACGAGTATGGTAATGTTACATTTCGAGCTCAAGAAAATAACTTAATCGGGCTTCGACTGCAAGTTGCAATACCATGTACTCTATTACAGTCTATATAACGTATTGTAGTCATAAAATTTTGAAAATGGTATCCCAGCAAAGTGTTTACTGATTTTGAGCGAAATATTTCCCAAATCTCAGCTAACAAATGTCACTTTAAGTGTTTTCCTGCAAAAAAATGGTTTACCGAGATCTCAGCTGTTCAGACCTCGGTAAATTATGCAAAAAACCTGAGATTTGGCAGAAATGATAAAGTGTGCACAGATGAAACATTCAAAAAAAGGAATATGATGTAATATTTATTCGATATTTTTTCCGCCAAGCAATTTTTTGTCTATCTTAAAAATTTTACCTGTTCTATTTCCTTCTTTTCAACATGAGCTGTTCTCATGTCTCGCAGCATAGCTAATTAAGAATTGAAAAAAATTAACAGAGATCATCAATGAATTCTGGCTCAACGAACATGTTAATTTTAGTTATCGTAGGCGTGACAAAGTTTCCTAAATTGGGTTCGTTCAGTCTTGGAGCGAATTGAATTCCACTCACATAATTTATGATAAAAGTTTAAAATTGAATTATAGCATTAATCATCTATTAAATCTCTATTTGTGACTTAGACCACCCATAAAAAGACGCCTTAATGCTCTACATGAATTAAATCTGTACTCTGTATCTAGATATCTCCATTCCTTGATGATGGCTTTCTACAGCTCCACTGAACTCTTGTGGCGTATTTTCAAGCGTTATTACCTGTATTATTTTTATATACAAACTCCTCCGGAGTAGACACAGGATCCATCGTCCTAAATTAAAAAGCTAATGATCCTAGGCTAAGCACCATTTCTCGATGAACACTTGGTTAAAAATTCATATGTAAACTGTTCGAGGAATCCCTCAAACGGATTAGAGCTACTATATCTATTCGTGTGTAAATTGGACACTGGATCCACTTCGTCCAATAAGATAACAGCATGCTTTTCTGTAGAATTAGATTCAAATCCTGGGTTTGTAATATCTAAAGGTGTAAATTCTAAATTTTTAGCATAATCAAATGGGATTTTTGTTCGGCTGCTGCTTCAGCTCGCAGATTCTTCTTCACGGTTTTACGAACAGAAAAATAATCTATTCCAGCTATGCCAAATGTATTCCCAAAACAGAAAATCTTAATTTAAATAAAGTATCTCGTCCGTAACTAGCACCAACTTGGAACAAGTTAGACGATTTTAAGTAACTAATGCCAATTTAATGCTAGTTTGGATTTATCGTGTGACTGGCTTCAAGTCGGTCCTAGTTACTGATGAGATGAATTTTAAGCACAAAAGCCCAACTTTATGTGATCCGACTTTCCTGGCAATTTTTTTCATCGAATAATCGGATTGCATAACAATGGCGACTCCGAAAAGAGTCGGTGTGTTGGTGGTGTTGATAGACAGCAGAAATTATTTCAAGCTGATGTACTCGGTAAATTCCGAAACGACACATTTGATCGTCCCTTCCGGCAACAGAAAACGAACGCCGGCACTTGTAATTGCTTTCGATGAATCTACGGTAATCCTGATGGACTTTCTTGAATATATTCCGAGTACGAAAAATGAACTACTAATTTGCACTAAATCTTCTGATCTAGCAGCCGATTTGTAGATGCACAGAAACGGTTCAACGTCTATTTTCTTGATCTGGCGTCTTGCAACTATTATCAGTTCTGTGATATCACGCTAACACAATTTTATGACATATTATGTGTGGAACTATTTTTATCTGTCCCTGGCCTGGCAGAATCTTGGTGATGAATAGGAAAGATTCTTGGTGATGAATAGGATCAACATATATATTTCAGAGAACTCAAGGAAACTGTCCTGAATTAGTACAGAAATCTACTCAGAAATTGTTCACAATTGAAAGAAAATCACATAACATTGATTACTGATATTTTCTAATTTACGTAAAATTTGTTTAATGTATCATGGATGACACCACCAAAATAACTAGAAACTATAAATATGCAAAAGCTCAATATTTTCAGCATCACTTGCTTCCGACACATGGAGAAAGAATACATTGCACTTACATTCTTTTTGCCGACGTGTAAGGTAGGTGTTAGGCCAACTTTCCATGATGATTTCGGTTATACTTTCTAAGCTAATTCGTCACTTCGTATTCGGCTTGTTTTTTTGAATAAAAATAATTTGCTCTAATTTTTTTCCACAAATACCACAAAGATTAGAAGAAATGGCTACTTGACCAAAGCTGAAATGTCTGTTTGATTACAGGTTTGTTTAACCACAATTTGGGAAACAGTTTCAACTAAAGCTTTTACATACAACGCAGCAAAGTCCTACGGATAACGACGTCGTAAGGGTCTTTCGAAAATGAGAGGATCAAAGCGCGATTACGAAAGCACCCGAGTTGAGCATATTGCAAAGATGGAACAGATGCTCTTGAGTCGATTTCAATTGATTGATTCATTTCTCTCTCTTTTCTTCTTGATTTCGGATCATTTCTCTCATTTTATTCCATAGCAAACAAAAATATAACCAAAGACTGTCACATACTGAAAACTGATAGATTCAACCAGTTGCAACATTTTAGTCGCTTTCCTTGATTGCCTATTGATGTCTGTTCGCTGTATCGTCATATCGTTTTCAAATCTACTTGGTTCTGCAAATGTTAGAAGCAAACAATTTTTTTGTAAAGTTGGACCAATTTTTTATTTTTTGAAATCACCTAGGGTGATGAGCCCATTTTCGCCATGTTTCTATTATCACCCTACCCATTTGCAGCCGTTGGTTAGAACAGCGTCTGCCATCTTTGTTCAATGCATTGAGTCAAATGGTAGCGCAACAATAGGGGCACTCGATTCGCGTTTTCGTTGCGTTCAAACACGAGAATTTTACTATTGTCAGCGCATTTGTGTTATTATATTGATTCTTAACAACGAAGCGAAGCTGTTGATGTAAACTTTTATGCATTCCATAGCTTGTAGGGTGAGAAATTAACGAATTAATGAGGCACCTTGCTTAGTATGGTGAAAATAGGCCTTTTAACCTATAATGATATTGAGAAGATTGGGTAAAATTTTCAGAATGGATCTCCAAGTTCTTAACGAGGTATTACAATTATAACATAATTATAAGCCTGTCACTAGGCGTTTAGTGTAAAATTGTCTTGTTTTATGTTTATAATTGTAATATTTCGCAAAGTGTTTAGAGATCCACTCTCAATTTTTTACACAATCTTTCTAACATGATCCTTAATTTAAAAAAAAAATAAGTAAAAAAAATTGGTCCATTTTTAAAAAATTTAATTTTTTTATAATAATTGTAGATTCCATAAGTTGTACAACAAAAAATATTTTTTGTGCATTTTTTCTCTAAGGTTATGTGAAAAAACAACTTTTGTTTTATTGGAAAATGTTTTATAAACTTCAAAAATTCAAAAACTAATAACCTGAAAAAATATCATTCATATAAAGCAAAAAATATGTGTCAATTTTTTTAGCTAAACAATGTAAGAGAGATTTTTGGAAGAAATTAAAATGTTCTGGTTGTAAATCTAACGTGGAATGACCCATAGACATTAGTTGGAAACCGTAGAAAGCGACTAAAATGCTGCTGCTGATTGCAACATTAAATTCGATATGATTGATTGACTAGTATTGTATGCAATTTAGTAGCGATTGACATCCGATGGAAAGCAAGATCAAATTCACGACAATTAGTCCTACTACTACTGTGTACGTTTCTGCGTATCAACAAAGTTTGTAATTCGTGGGTAAATGAACTCGCATTTCAGTAAAACTTCTGAAAATTCTCATTGGTTCAAACACCACACAATAGAACCCAATAAATATAGTCTGTGCCAAATTCCACAACCATCAACATATCATGAAATGAATTCATTGACCCATGAATGCATCGAAATATAATTTTTATAAGGGCTCTACCGGACCATGATGATGGTGTTTTCATCGAATGAACCCATTTCGAGTACCCACGTGAAACACCGTGGGCATGGGGGTATTACGGGTTTTTCGTTTGCTCGGGTTTGTGTGCTACGTGTCTGGATCTTTTCCACTGCTATCGGCCTGATCCGATCGGTTTTTGCATCTGATGTCCGCATGTCACGACCGCAAAACACGTAATGGGGCGGTGCTAATAACACAATAATGTGCTCGCTCACCAATCGAGAATTTTTTATGTTATTTGTATTAATCGCACGTTTGAGGAAATCAGATACATCGGATGTTTCCGATCTGCTTCTAGTTACCTAGGATGTTTCCGATCTAGTCTAGTTACGCGAACAAAAGAAAAGCCCATAGCACCTCCTTGCTCATAGTGTTTGAAGCTAAATCCCATCACCATGATCCGGTAAATCCCATATGAAAACCATATTTTGGTGTATTCCTTGGTTATTGAGACAATTTTATAGTTTTTTGATGGCTGTGGTGCGCATGAGATTTTTCTCGGGTATTTCGTTCATTATAACGGCAGTTATTCGTGTTATAAAATCCGGAAACTATTCCATTGGAAAATTTGGAAACGGAATCCATGCATTGAATCGTTATGATTATTCAACTTCTAAAATTGGAGAAATATCTAGCGCTGCTAATTCGGTCAATCTGAATACGCTCGAAAAAAATTACACTCCTGAAAAAATTATTAACTTAAATTGGAAATATACTTCAAGGCTCCTGAAAAACTTTTTAAATCGCTCCTATTAAACTTTTTCAACTGATTGATTAGTTGGCAAAAATTCAAAAGAAGAACATTATAGGAACCTAATGAGAACGAAAAGGAGAAAGTATTACTGATTTAGTCAGGTTGTTGCACCGTAAGTTGCTTCATCTTGGCGGTGTAAATTTAGTTGATATGAAGTTTATATTTGTTTAAACTAGAAAAATACCATTTTAAATCACTAAAACTAAGCGGAATACTTTTGAATTTATCTTAAAACTAGCTCGATATACATTCATGAAGGATACAGATATCTAACGATGATAAGCGTAGACAATGGATCCCCTTGGCGTGATAAGTTTCGAAACATTGTTTCATTCCGTTCGGTAGAAGAAACTAACTTCTACTGGAAATACTTCCGCGTTTATGACGAAAGTTTTGACGACTGTAGCCAATCCACTTCGATGAAAGCTAGATCCTAATCAAATAATAGTTCCTTAAGCCAACAACTGCATCCCAACGATCCGATGTCTGATCTGCGACGATATTGGAAATTACTCTCCAAGGAACATCCTCTCTCCATTGCATTCCATATATCCGTGTACAATGTTTGTTCGCAGCACGTTTCCATTCCTATCCGATTCCAATCCCATCGTCGAGTGTGGGGAAACCACAGGGTTACCCCGGAGTGAATCACCCTAGCACAGCATCCTTCCGTCGGTCGTCCATTCTCTAGCAGACGTAGTGTAACCCTAGCACCGGTAGTATCGGTACGAATCTAAACATTAGCATACTGAGTGTTTACTCAAGCTAATCGATGTTTTGCTTGCTACGGCTGAATGTGTACGTATGTGTGTGTGTGTGTTGAGCAACTTTGGTTCCGACCAGCGTCAACACAGGCAAATTGCTACTCTGAATACCGACTAACTAATATAGGCAATCTGGCACAAGGTCCGTGTACCCATCTTTTGATAGAATATTTGATGCTGCGCATTCACCGGCCTCCTTTCAACCAGTGTTGCCATGTTGAGATGAGTAGAAATTCTAACACGTTCATGATTAAAATTCTGTGTTCGACAGAAAAGGATCTGTGTCGAAAAACTCGCAATTTTAAACGTAAAAAATCAATGAATTTAGCAACCCTGCTGAGACTGCATGTGGACCGCTGCTGTACTCGATGGTTAAATGTGCGTCAATATGGGAAAGCATCCAGGAACGCTCTGGTTCCCTTTCTCCTGAGCCTGGTCGTATCGGACGACAACTATTTCGATTAGTTGAAGTGGGCCCATTTGCTAAACCGACGACTCGGAACGGTCATTGAGCTGTGCAGTATTATGTTAAAATTCCGCTTATGTGGTCGCAGTTCCTAATTGATGCTGCCGCATTCACTCTAAGCCACCATTAGGGATGTCTCGTCGTTGAAACTCTAATGAAAATTTCCTACTTGCTCTAGTGATTGTTCGGCTTGAATGACTTGATTTACAAAGGATCAATGGCACATTTGAATGGTTTTGATCTTACCGGATTACACTGCGGATAATTTTTACATCACGTATCCTGCAAGCCAACAGCGACAGTCATCAATATCAATGATGCGATGAAGGCTCACAGCCCGTGAGTGTGTCGTACCGGAGAAGCTAAACTCAGTTAGTCAAGTCGATATACAACGTGGGATGTGTAATCATCAATTTTACTTACCTGATGTCGTACCTGTCCGCAGAATTTAGAATGAGATAGGGTAAGGTGAGCTTTTCAAATAGAATTATTTGTATAGCAATCTCAAGCCAACTCGATTTCAAATGTTTTATGATTTTTCCACGACATTCGTACATATTTTTAATAAAAATAATTGGCGAAATAGACAGCATAAAAGGTCTATTATTGGAATTTGTGCAATCCGGTCGAATGTTTGCAATATTTTGAGTTTAACAAAAAAAATTATTTCGAGATGCGAGTCCATTCGTTTGAAGTAATAAAATCTATAAATTTACAAAACCGTCGGTAGTTAATGAAATTCATCCAAATTGCCCGCTTCACCTCAAATTCTGCCCCACCCGCCCACACACACGGATTCCCAGATAATCTGATTCATTCATTCCACTAAGCAAAGCAGCGGAAATTGGAGCAGTAAATTCTGACTGCCACGCCATGCTTTGCCATGCCTGTTCCACACTTGCCTGACGACATTCCATCCTTTTGAGATCGTTTCTCATTCTCCTTCGATCAACACAAAGGAAAGAACATCGTATATCTGCTCGGTGTTTCCCTTCGTACCAGCAAGAACCATTGCGCCATTAGCTAAATTGAAGTCCCCCGACCTCAGTTAGCATATTTTATACAAGACACGACTGCTATTTGCATTACCGTCATGAAAGCTCCCTTACCATCGCATATCTTGTCTCGCATATTCCGAGCATAAATTATTTTTTTAATGAGTTGAAGATATCGTCAACTCCAGTCGAATAAAGAGGATTCATGAACGGAGGAAAATCTGCTTCCAAATCACGATGCCATGGTTGAATGATTCGTTCGTGTTGTCACAAGAACTCGTGGAATTATATGTCTGTATTCATTTATACGAGAACGATTAATCGTTACGATGATCCGGACCAAGAGCGCCTCATCGTCATCGTGATTAACATTTTCTGACTCAACCCCCACCTGATCCAACCCATCCATCATGTGTCTCTAATGGATGCACTTGGCTTTCACTGTGAAGCGAAATCCCCGTTCGATACGATACAGGTACTTTAGAAAAAGATTATCAAACTGCCAGACGAGCACTTCGAAGAGTGATGTGTCATCTGTTGAGTGCATTTTTGCAACGACGGAGAAAAATAATCCCTTCATTCGCATGAGATGCACCCGAGCTGCAGTAGCGAAGCAGGGAAGAAAGATGGATTTTGTCGATGTAATGTCATTTTTCTATTGCATTGCATTGCGCTGAACCAAATGAATATTCGTACCAATCGGAGGAAATATGTTTCTTAAAAGTTGTCGGTAATACAGTCAACGTCAAATAGAATCATCATCCTCTTCTCTCGATGCTAGATGTACTATGGAACTAATAATCATAAAGAATGTAATTTTTCCCGGTTGTTTTACCGAAAATTTAGTGATGACGAACGTGATTGGCTCTGTTGACGTCAGTCTAGGAGTGAACCTCAAGACATCATTCTGCGATCTCTATTTTCCCTTATGTATGGGAATGCTACCTTTATGCGCAATCATAGAAATTTATTGAAAATTTTTAGTAGATTTGTGATTTTCTCAATCTCAATTCAATCTCATCTCTGGTCTACTGTCAAAATTTTGATAGAATGAAGAACGCAGTAAAGATGAACAAAACCCAACAGAATGTACTAGTCTCCTCATTTTTGATAATTCTAGGTACCGGAACAAGTTGGAATGAGGCATAAAAGGGAACAGTTTTTTTTGTTTTTTTTAGAGATGATCGTGATTTACGACTAACCCAAAGAATATCAGGTGGAGGAGTTCTCATCGCAGTTTCATCTATATTTAAGTCTGAACTTATTGTTTCATCAAAATTCAAAGAATTTGAACATGTATGAGTTAAAACACGTATCGCTAATGAAATCCACATTATTGTCTCCATTGACTGTGTCTTCGATTATGGAGCTAATTATAAAACTATTCCTATAAATTAAACAGCGCAAGTTGACAGTCCCTTTTAAACAATCAAGAGAACATTGAATGTGCAGGAGATTTTTTACAATATTTTGTAACAAATATTACAGCAGGAAGTTCCACTCACGTAAAACGACGAGACCATGCATCTAAAAATCCAGTTGCGTTCAGCAAGAAAATCATTATTTTGAAATGAAGGGCTCAGTGGAAGAACGGCCCAAGTCAAAAAATATCAAAAATGGGTTAATCATAAATTATTGTATGTTATTGAATTTTCGAATGCTAAACAGTATTTTTATATAAATTATTCAAATTAATTGGTTTGGTTTGGGTCAGAAGACGGTGTCATTGCGTTCATTACATAATCATATACAATAATTTGTGATTAACCCACTTTTGATATTTTTTGACTTGGGCCGTTCTTGCACTGAGCCCTTCAAATATCAGGAGCAAAAGGCACACAAAATTTACAGGAAACACAATAATCAGCAAGATTTTTAAAAATACCTGAACATTTTTGACTGAAAGAAATGCGTTTATAAAGTTCTTGAAAAAAAGATCACGATTTCGTAAACTGAACGATTTACGAAAACCGTGACCAAGTTCCCGAAATTATGTCCAATAAACCTCGTACTATTTGTGATTTCAAAAAACTAGTTCAACCCGAATATATACTTGGCGTTAAATTCGAGTATTTGCTTGAGTTATTATTGTTGTTCCGTGGATATGTTTAGTTTTTGTTGTGATTCTCGTTCATAATTTGGGAATACACAACCGATAATCCGATTTTCGTGATTTTTCATCATCTTACCGATCTTTTAATTCATGAGCTTACTATCGGAATTTTCTGGCAGACTAGTGGGATTTTTGTTCATGATTTGCGGATCTTAGCCGCGATTTTCGCAATTGCTCTTCACGTCATCGTGATATTTTAGTCATGAGTAGATTCATGTTCGTGATTTCAGGGTCTTAGTCACAATTTTTGATATTTTAATCACGAATAATGTGATTTATGCTCAGGAACTGTCATGATTTTTATAATTTCTTCTCACGTCAGTAGAATTTTATATTTATTCACGATTTTTTATGTTTTTTCACGAGTAGTGCGATTTCTTTTCATGATTTCAGAATCTCGGTCTCGATTTTCGTAATTTCTGTTCACGTAGTCGTGATATTTTATTCTGCAGCTTACTTTCGAATTAGATGATTGGAGTAATGTGACTCATTTTCATGATTTCAGCAGTTTTATCATGGTATTGGTAATTTTTCTTCGCCTTATCGCGATCTATGATTTTTTGGTTACTATAGGTTTTTTACTCGGTGGACCGTGACAAAATGAACTGGATCATAAAAGTGTAACTGATTAGCGGTATCTTGTTCTGTAAACTATATCACGAACACAATTTGTGGTACTCAGCGCAGTTTTCGTTTTCTGTCCAGACATCACAATAAACCTTATCAAATGAATAATAATGTTCAAGATCCTAATAGTTTCCTTATATCTATTGCTCGTACCTATTGCTGGTCTTTAGCTGGACACTTCATGAAAAAGTGCATGTGAAAACAGTTATTACACGAATAATATAGCTCACGTGAAAATTTCATTACTATATTGCATGAAATTAAAAATGATTAGGGATATCTTCTAAACATCCCAAGCACGCAAAATAGATCGTCAACCATGTACTAGAAATCATAAACTACGAATACATGAATAATATTTCATGATTTTGTGAACTATTTCACAAGCACGAATGGTCCAACGTGACTATAGTACTAGGAATCATGAACCAGTTCACGAATACATGAATCATAGTTCATGATTTTGTTAACTATTTCACGAGCACGGATATTGGATCGTGACTAATATGTTAAGATCGTGGCTATTATATAAATAATCATGAATTAGTTCACGAGGATCAAATGGATCCATGAATAAAATTTCGAGTTTCGTGAAATTGTTCACGAGAAAATATCCAAAATGTTTTGATTTTGTGAACTAATGTTCCTAAATCTATGAATAACATTATGAGTTAACCTTTTGCTTTATGAATAATGTGCATCAGGCACGTGCGCAAGGGGAGGCTTTTGGGAGTTTAAACCCTCCCATGAGGGTTTTGAATTACTTATAAAAAATGATTAACTTCCTGTTCAGGAAAAAAATATATTGCGGGCCATTTTGACACATTGTCACTTGAGTTCGGCCACTCTAGAAACAAGTAGTTGTAGAAACCAAAAAAGAAATCTTACGAGGATGGCTGGAAAGGAATGCAAGTCAAATTGGTCGGCTTCTCTGGATCGGCTCACGTTCCGATGTAATCAACAGTTGTGAGTAGGCCAGTTTCACAGCAAAGTCGGTCAGCGGGAGCTAAGGAGAAAAAAACAGAAAGGGAAATCGGGATATCTTAGTCTGGAGAAATATCACCGCCGATGATCTTTCCGTCGTAAAGTTCACGAAGCGGAGCATCGGTATCGGGAGAAATACCGCCGCCGAGGAAATCTCAGCACCAGCTATCAGATAAAAAGGAAGAGGAACGTGTAGCGACAAGAAGGATAAGAATCCCTGTGGGAGTGCTTGTAAAGAGCTGTAAATCATTACGGTCGACACTTCCGGATTAGTTCGTGTCTCAACAGACCTGAGCAGGTGAGATATACCGGCGCTACCATGAGTCAGAAGGCAGCGGTGTGTATTGAAGATTTCTTCTCAACAATAGCAATTTGTTGAGCTGAGACGATTGGTATACAAGACTCGGCCCTTCAAGCCTTAGCAAAAATCTTCAAAGTTTCTATACTTTTTTTATAAGAAACGTACAAAATCAAAACCCTTGAGGATTTTCCGCGCACGGGTCTGATGTTTATAAAGTTGCGACCTAGTTCACGTACAAAAAATCGCATTGGTACTGACATGGCGGAAACCGTGGCTGAAGCTCACAAAACAAAAACAAATATTTCCACTGAAAAAGGCGTTACTGATGGGAAATTATAAATTGTAATAAAAACACATGATTTTTGTTCATGGTCACGTTTTCGTAACGTAAAATCGTGATTGTACCATAATTCATGGTACTTTGTTCAAGATTTTGGGAACATTTTTTTCCGTGTAACTTTGGTTATTTAGTCTGCACAAACTGTGTATAATATAAAAAACGAAAACGAGATCGAGTTATGCCTAAAAAATTGTTTTAATTACATAAAAACAAAGTTGAATTCCATCAAAAATGCCTATGGATGGAAAAGAGGCTAAAACATAAGATATTTGTAATCTCTTCGCAACATTTTTTCTTATTTTTCAAGAGATGTATTCGCGTAAATGTTCAAGATAGTTTGTATGGTCTTATTGATTTAGGTATTCCCAATTATCTTGGGGTTCCCATTCCTTTAGTTTTCCAAAACTGTTCGAATCTTTCATGAAAACATTTTCAACCAAATCAAACATAAAATATCTAATGTACAACATGGGTTTTTTAAAGGCCATTCGATGAGTACAATCCTTCTAGGATTTGTTAATTGCTTATAAAATGCCATGGATGAAGGAAATCATATAGAAGCTCTTTACACTTACTTCAGCAAAGCTTTCGATAAACTAGACATTCAACTGTTGATTTACACAGTTTATTTACATCTGGGGTTCCTCAAGGTTCACACTTAGGACCTCTTCTTTTCATTTTATATGTCAACGATATCTCTCTCATGCGGATAATACTAAGCTATTTTTAGAAATTAAAAATAATAATTATAATAATGTTTTTCGCAATGAAGTACATATCTTGCATAAGTGGTGTTGTAAATGTTCACTGGATTTAAAAGTAACAATGCAATCTCATAACTTTTAGAAGAAAATAAATCACGACTTCCATGTCAATTGCATTATGTAATCAAATCGTTCATAAATGCGATAAAATAAGAGATCTAGGAGTTATCCTATACGAAAAAATTAAAATTTGTGGAACATTACAATGAAATTGTTCACAGAGCCAGCAATATACTTAATTTTATAAAACGCTTCGGATATTATTTTCAAGATCCTTACACAAATAAAACTCAGGCGTAGCATATGTTCGGTCTATTTTAGAATATTGTAGTATTCTTAGGTTACCTTCCATAAAAAAACACGAAGTAAGAATTATTGTAAGATGGATAGCATTCCCTCTTCCATCATATGAAGCACATTGTCCGATGATAAACATTCAAAAATTAAAAGATAGTCTGAACTATTCTACGATGTCGTTTCTAAACGATATCGCCACGCAGTGTACTGACTCCTCTCCTCTATTGTCGAAATTAAATTTGTCTGCTCCTACTCGTCAATTAGGCAATAGAAATCTGTTCGCGATAGGTTCCGCCAAATTCGGACCATCGAAGTAGATGATGACTGTGTATAGCGAGCATTCTTAAAGTATTGATTTTAATATGCCCAATACATATTTGAAACAGTATCTGAGCTCCTTGCGAAATAATAGTATAGAAGTATAGTATATAAGTAGTAAATGTTTGTGTAATATAGTCTACGCTTGATTGACGAATAAATAAATAAATAAATAAACTTTTGCAATTTTTTCGGAAAATTCTTAAAAAAAAAATTAATTCATAAAAAAATCATTTACTTCTTGAAATATATTCTCGTAGACAACTAGAGCTTCTTTATTTGTAAGCCTTATCTTTTATTGTACGAAAAGTGATTCAAAAAGCACCAATTTCACCACATCCATGAATCGCCTGCCAGATCAGAAATTTTCTGAAAATTGTGACATTCTCCTCTCTCGAACATATTTTGGCCTTGTCAACATGAACTCGACGTTGAAATATTCCTGTCCAGGAAGTTACCTGACGCCGATCTAGGCATAAGTTACGTCATCCATCACAATGCAACAAGATTTGACGAGTAACTGGTGGTAACGTTTCCAGACACGTTGTTTGTTACGATGACATTTTACCGCTCCTTCCAATTTGGTGTCCTCTGCACCTTATACGTATGTAGTCTAAAACCCTATGTCTTTCCTAGTGACACCCTGGTATCCCATGTTCGGATGGCGCTTAAATTATTCGAATTATTGAATAGCCATTGTAGTAACTCGCGTTGTAAATGGATAACACAAATCGCATTCGAAATGACATTAATAAAAGAGTTAGGACAATATCTTTTTATCTTTCGATTTAAAATTCATTCATTCCGCTCTTGCGGTAGCAGACGTTAGCCAATCCCCTCGAGCCCTCCCTGAATCAGAAAATTCAACCCACCATTCTAAAATACAAATGAATGTCGCGCCATAGGGCAAAAACAAAAATCTGCAATTCCGCGCAAAGCTGGATAATTAATTTCCATCGCTTATACATAGCTACTGTACGGCATCGTATTTCAATCCCGGATTCAACCAAAGCGCGGTCGCTCGCTCAATGCCACGCCTGTGTCCCAAGAGTGTACGAACAAAAGGAAAACATAATCCAAAATGGCGCGGCGCCGCGCCGCGGTAGCCCCTTTCGAAAAGCGACACTATTATTTATGTGCCGTGACTTAAATGGAAGCCAATTTATCCCCGCCGGAATGGGGAACCCAGCCGCGTGAACTAATGTGTGTAGTATTTTTTTGACAACGAAAAAAAAAACAGAAAGCACAGTGGGACCCTAATTGTTGCTTCCGGGAGCCTGGAGGGTGCGATATGTTAGTTCGGACATTTCGAAGATGTGTGTATGTGTGCTGGTGTGGAAAATAAAATTTTACTATCTCATGCTTTACAAGACAGCTGTTTCCTTCGGGGGAGTCGGCGTCATAAATCCCAAGATGCGCGGCCTCAACAATTCCTACTGCCAGCTGTCAGGAAACAAATTTCCTAGTAGATGCGAAGAACGAACTTGATGGATTCTGGTGAAGGTGTGTGAATTATGGCCGAGCTGTGCTTAACGATGATTAATTAACAGCACCTAATGGAGACGGCGATGACGATAATGATGGTTGGCATCATTCGTTGCCCTGTTGATTGAAGAGAGGTTAAAAAATTTTCCTCATTGGATAATCGAACCCGGAAAGAACTTCGTGATTATCGCAACTATCTGAGAAATATGTCGCCAACGCTTAGTCTGGATTGTGATCGGATGAAACATTTTCTGTAAAATCCTGAACGAAGCGCTTTTCCGTCAATGACCGATGACAATGAAGGCGAAAAATGCCAGCTAACAATGACAAATGTGAAGTATTAACTAATTGGAGAAACTGTGCAGCAAATGAAAAGGATCCAATTATTCTTCACTGATTACTGCAAAAACGGATGCCGTCCCTAACCTGTGTCACAATTGTTCAATGATGTGATAATTAGAAGAAAGTAAATTAAAGGATTTTTTACCTTTAGTTAGCGGCCATGTCTGACCTTACTAACCGCTAAGAATCATCCCTGGTCCACGCTCTATCTTATGATGATTAGCTTATAAAACCAGCGCCTTATCATCTATGGTCTATCATAATTAGTCCAAATATTATTATCGTCAGTCAAGTCCTTCAACCGAGTACTAATATAAAGAACGGAGAAAAAAACCCTGCTACGGGATCCGCATCACAGCTGCTGAAGGCAGTCAGCTGTTAACGATGAGCACTCAACCCAATGTCCTGTGCAGTGACGCAGTGCAGTCTGTTGCTGCTTTGTTGCTTCAGTAACCTATCCAGAAGAGAATGGTCTAGAATCGGCAATTAGATGGATAATGATAGAAAGATGTGGCGACAAGTAACGGCTAAAACCACGTCGTCATAACGACGGAAGGTTGTTTAATGCAAATGAAAGAGGGTCAATGTTGAATCGACGATGTTGTTATTGCTCGTTAGCAGGATGTTATTATTTCTCATTAGCAAACAAAGAGTGCAATTCCACTAATTGAAGCCGAGTTGAAAAGGTGCTCAATATATGCAAACAATGTGATTTGAACAAATGTTCACTTGACTGCTTTGCTTGGTGTGTCTTGATGCTGAATTGCAATCGGGCCTTGAATGCATCGTTTTAAGTTCCGTAGTTCCTTTCAGGGCAAAAATCAAATAAAAAAAATTATCAGTTCCCGATTTTATCAGCTTTTTGACCCGATTTTATCAGCTTCATATGAAAATTGATAGTTGGTAGATTGATGGGCTCTAGCAGACGAACCAAATTGAATTCGAGTAAATCATTTCTTGGGCATATTTTTCTTATCTTAGAGATTCGAAAAAAAAATAAAAATATTTTTATTTGCAAAAATAAAAATATTAATTGTTTTTAAATTATGCGCTGTCAGACCCCCTTAAGGGGAACTTAAAGTAAATAATAAGAAAAGGTTGCTAGGCTATATCTAAGGACCAAAGAAGAATATTTTAAGAGCATCGGTTTATTAAAAAGACAGAAAAATATATGTCCCGATTTTATCAATGTCCCTGTTTTATCAGCTTAAAATTCGCCAAGGGGCTGATAAAAACGGGTCGTCACTGTAATACCAAAACATACCAAAAATGCCAAATGTACCGAAATACCAACAATAGCAGAAATATCACAAATAACAAAACTACCAAAATTATCCGAAATGCCAAAAATATCAAACATACCAAAAATACTAACAATTCCAAAAAAAAAACAACTATTCCAAAAACAATATTCCAAAAATACCACAATGACAATAATACATCCTGTACAAAAAATACCACAAATTCCAAAAATACTAAAAACATCTAAAAAAACAAAATACCAAGAAATATTCAAAATACCAAATATATCAAAGATACCAGAAATGCCAAAAATACTAAAAATACCCGCAATACCAAAAATTATAAGATTTAAAAAATCTAAAAATATCATAAATACCAAAAATACTAAAAATACCAAGAATACCTAAAATTCTAAAAATACAAAACATTCCAAATGTACAAAAATGCCAACAATACTAAAAAAGCTAAAAGTGCCAATCATACCAAATATGCCAAAAATACCAGAAATGCTGAAAACTCCAAAAATAACAAAAATGCCAAAAATCCCAATATTTCAAAAATATCGCAAAATGCTTAAAATACTAAAAATTCAAAAATTCTAAAATACCAAAATTACCAACAAAATCAAAGTTATTAAAAATTTCCAAAAAATAACAAGAAACATCAAAAACCAAAAATTCCAAAATAGCAAAAATACAAAAAAAACAAGATTCCAAAACTACCACAAATACGAAAAATACCACAAATAACAAAAAAATACCCAATGCAACAAAAATACCAAAAATTCTAAAATACCAAAAATACAAAAAATACCAAAAATGCCGATTATACCAAAAATACAATAAATACCGGAAATATCAAAAATACCAAAAAACCCTAAATTCCAAAAACACCACGAATACCAAAAATACCACAAATACCAAAAAACACCAAAAATACCATGAAAAATATAAAAAATTCCAAAAATATCAAAACAACCAAAAAGTAGCAAAAATTCCCAAAGTTAGTACTTCCAAAAACTGAAAAATACACTAAAATTATAAAAAACGCCAAAAATTCCAAAAGTACCATAAATATTTAAAACACCAAAAATAACAAAAATGCAACAAATCTTAATTTTCCAAAAATGCCACAAATACCAAAAATACTAAAAATATCAAACATGCCAAAAATACCAAAAATACTAAAAATACCAATACAAAAAACACCAAGAATACCAACATACCAAAAAAAACCCAAAATTCGAAAAATACCGTAAATTCCAAATGTACTAAAACGAGCCAAAAATACCACAACTACCAATAATATCAAAAATACAAAAAAAATATACAAAATACCTAGAATACCAAAAATCCAAAAAATCAAAGAATAAAAAATATACCCAAAATATTAAAAATTAACAAGAATATTAAAAATTCTAAGAAAACCAAAATTTCTAAAAATGCAAACAATACCAACAATTATCAAAAAATGCCAAAAACGACTAAAATACTAAAAATATCAAATTTACCAAAAATACCAAAAATACTAATAATGCCAAAAATTCCAAAAATTCCAATTTTTCAAAAATACCACGTATACTAAAAAATACCATAAATACCAAAAATATCAAAAATGCCCAATATATTATAAATTCCAAAAGTACCAAAAATACCAAGAATGCCAAAAATGCCAAAAAACCCTAAATTAGAAAAACACCATCGATACAAAAAAATACCACAGATGCAAAAAAAAACCAAAAATAGCAAAAATACCATGAACAATATTAAAAAACCAATGCTACCAAAAAATACCCAAAGTACCAAAATACAAAAATTGAAAAATGCACCAAAATTACCATAGACACTAAAAATATCATGAATAACAAAAATACCAGAAATACCAAAAAATACCAAAAATGCCATATAATCCCAATATTCCAAAAATACCACAAAATGCTAGAAATACTAAAAATTTCAAATATGCAACAAAATACTAAAAATTTCAAAAATACCAAAAGTACCAACAATACTAAAAATAACTAAAAATACCAAAAATGCAAAAAAAAAACAAAATGCCAAAAATACCACAAATACCAAAAGCACCAAAAATATAAAAGATACCAAAAATTTTAAAATCATCAAATATTTAAAAATACCATCAATACCCAAAATACCAAAATAACCCAAAAATCGAAAAATGCCACTGATACCATAAATACCAAAAATATTTAAAAAAAAGAACAAAATTCCGCAAATGCCACAAATACCAAAAAACACCAAAAATATCAAAAATACCATAAATTATAAAATTCCAAGAATTCTAAAAATACTACACTACCAACAATACCCAAACCAAAATGCCAAATAACACCCAATGTTCCAAAAATTCCACGAATGCCACAAATACCAGCAAATCCAAAAATACTAAAAGTACCAAAAAATGACAAAAATTATAGAAAAACCTAGAGTTCTGAAATACACAAAAATACCAACAATACCAAAAATTCCAAAAGTACCACAAATACCATAAAAACCAAAATTACCAACAATACCAAAAATACTTAAAATTCACAAAAATACCCAAAATTCTAAAGGTATTAAAAATATCGGAAACACTACCGAAACTACCCAAAATATCAAATAATACCGAATTTCCATAAATATCAGAAATACCATAAAAATGCCATAAAAGTCAAAAGTACTGAATACAAAAGATTCTTAGGATACTAAAAATACTAATAATATCAAAATACAATAAATACTAATAATACTCAATACACTAATAATACTAAAAATACTAATAGCACCAAAAATACTAGAACACAACCAAAACACAAAAAAGACTAAAATACTAAAGAAACTAAAAAATATTAATGGCACTAAAAATATTTTAAATACTAAAACACTAGAAGTACTAAAAACTCCAGACTAAAAATACTAAAAGCGATAAAAATGCTGAAGATATTAAAATGAGTGTACATGTGTTTTATTTGGGGGAGTGGGCGTAGCGTATTGGTAAATCGATTGCCTTGTACCCAGCGCACCTGGTTTCGAGTCCCGACCCCGCACATACGGTTAGAAATTTTTCCTAAGAGATTTTTCTAACCCGAAGAGGCGAATGACCTTAAGGTTAAAACCTCTATAATTGAAATTAAAAAAAAAGATTAAAATACTAAAAGTACTAAAATACTATTAATGCTAAGAGTACTAAAATACAAAAGATACTAAAAATATTAATAAAACTAAACACTCTTAAAATACTAAAAATACTATAAATACTAAATATAACAAAAGCTAAAATTTCCAAAAATGCTACAAAAAAGTGCCAAATACTATACTATAAATACTAAAGATTCTAAAAATACTAATAATACTAAGCAGCCTAAAAGTGCCAAAAATATTATAAATACTGTAAATATTAAATATAACAAAAACTAAAAATTCCAAAAATATTTCAAAAAAGTGCTAAATACTTAAAATACTAAAAATACTTAAGAAATGCTACAAAATACTCAAAATGCAAAAAATAATAACACCCCAAATGTATCAAAATGCCAAAAATACCAAATATACTAAATATCCCAAACCAAGTACTTTAACATATTCGTAGACCTGCACGTAAACTTTTGCGTTAACTTGTTAATAAAATTATAATTAAACTTGTACTTAAACTTGTATGTAAACTTACAAGTAAACTTGTCCGTTAATTTGCACGTACGCTTGTATATAAACTTTTACGTAAATCTGTACGAAAACTTGTACGTAAACTTGTACATAGGCTTATTCGTAAACTTGTACGTAAACTTGCACGTAAACTTATACGCGCATTTGTGCGTTAATTTGAACGCGAACGTAAACTTGGACGCGGACTGGTACGTAATTTTTTACGCCAATTAGCAAATTAACTTCAACGTAAATACATACGTAAACTTGTGCACCAACTCGAACGTAAAGTTGTCCGTAAAGTTTTAGCGCACACTTGTGTGCAAACTTTGCACATTCGTAAATAAGTTTGTATGTGGTTTTAATGTAAACTTAAAATGCTAACTTGAACGTACAGAAACTTGACACGCTATCGGTCAAAGGCAAAGGGAAACGAGCCCAAACTACGGGCATGAGACTCAAACTCAAATCTCAAGGTTTGAGTATGCTTCCGCACCGCAAATTTCAAACGCAAACTTGAAAGGAGAACTTGAAACGAAAGCGGTTCATGATCGCACGATGAAAAAAGCGCAATTATCGCTCCTAAAAATAATCGAAAATGGAAAAAAATCCAAAATACTCAAAATTTCAAAAACGTCAATAACACCAAAAATATCAGACCTTCGTATCGCGCGATAGAAAGAAGAGCACATCGCCTTGCTTCAATCCTTCTAACGCAACATCCTACTTAATGTCTTTCCGATTATTGATTTCGACCCATCCAGCGTTATACGAATCCTTCCAATCAATTTTGTCGGAAAGTTATGTTCAAGCATTATCTGCCAAAGTATGTTGCGTTTCACTGAATCGTACGCTACTATGAATTCGCTAGTGTTATTCCCGAAATGTATTCAAGATTTGACGCAAGGTAATCTGGTCCGTCGCTGATCGTCCTTCTCGACAGCCGCCTTAACTTACTGTATTGCATTCGATCTTAAAATTAACTTTTCTGTCAAAAGTCGCAGGATGTTCGAAATTTTCCTCCATTTAGAAAACCGAGTAACCCTCCCTTTGACTACATCACTGCACTAAGATCATTATTTCCGTTCCCCCTGCGCAAAACCAAAGCACAGTTCTGCTCCCACTCTATTACTCTTAAAATTTTCCTTCTCATTGAGACACCTGCCATAAGTACCGGTTGAAATTTACGACGACCATGGAAGAAGTGCAGAGAATACAATGAGTAGTCACGTGTTCAAGTGACGGACGCACTTACGAATCACTCCAAAAGCAAGCGTATTATCTCAACGCTTGATTTCGCTCACAATTTCTTCCCGGTCGTCAACTATTAGAGTGTATTTTGCGAAGAAAGTTAAGTAATTCAAAATCATACATTCAAATTGCGTTAGGGAAATTCTGCCCCAGCACAACTGTCCCACAATTTATCGCATATGTCTCACTTAACGTCGAGTCCAGCAAACCAAAAGTGCAGTCCAAATGCGGCTCGGCTGCAACAAACCGTGTATTTTTTACCGCTAATGGTTCCGCGTCAGTGGCCAGTTGCATGGTTATCATATATTTCGCAGAAACAATAAATCACTTCCGTTTTGCCACTGGTTGGTTGTGACGCGACAACAACCCTACTTCCGTGAGTGCGGCCCGAAAATGTAGCCAACGCGTAGCCATACCTACAGTCACACCACTCACAGTCTGACAGGTCGTTGTTGTTCGACCAAAATTAGTTTTTTGCTCTGTAAGCGGTTCATCTCAAGCAGGAAAGCAGAGGTGTGAAATGAAAACGTGTAACGTTGCGTAGTTTCCGCGCCTGTCGAGTGTCTACCATTGCTAAATCCTAACATATGACGGATGCAGGCTGAGACCTGTCAGATTGAGCAAAAAAAGGAAACTTTCAATGCTGACGACCGAAAACTGCCTAACGGAAAGTTGTCAATTGCAAAGCTTCCCGACCTTTTCTCGGTGGCTACTGACACCCAGAAGCAACGATGAAAATGTGTACAACAAAAAATGGGGACGGGGGTTATCCTCGACCACGCACGATTCGTTGTTTGCAAATGATTCTCCAATTTCGGAACCAATTTGCGCCCGGCAATTAGATTGCCAATCTTGATGGTCCAAACAAGCTGGTAAACTACTAATGGAATCCATAAACAAAACCGTCGTTCGGTAAGGTTTGGAGAAGGCAGGACCCACTTGAGCTCTTTACAACTTTGTTATTCTCTCAACACATACCGGGACGCAGGATGAAATAGAAAAAAAAAATCGGGAATTTGGAAATGGCGAGAAAAGTGAAGCCAACAAACAACAGTACAATGCGGTAAATGTTCATCCATTGCTTATATCTTCGACGATGCGATGTTGATGGCGGTTACCGGACCTTGTGGTAGGGCAACCAAAACGACCGCCATGCGAGTTCAAGAGTTATGAGCGTCTGCAGTGCAATTGTGCGATTCAGGGGAAAACAAACGCCGGATTTGTTGGAAAACAATACGGAAAACAACTGTCGTGAACTGGAAGCAAAAAGTTTCGCTGTTCGTTTCTGTTTTTTTTTCTCTCGAATTATTGGCTCACGAAAAGTTGATGGGAAAAGCGGTGAGAACTGATGGTGCGGTGACTGAAGTGGAAAAAAAACTTTTTAATTCAACTTGCGAAACTAATTGAATTTAATTGCTGTGCTATCCGGCGGATAAGCCCAGTTTGGTGGTCGATGGTAAGCATTATTCATCTGTAAATCGGAGAACTTTTCTGAAGTGACATTCTACAATTATTGCAGATCGGGATCAGAGTTAGGAGAGAGAGAAAGTGAGAGAGAGATGTCCATTTCATGGTTTTCTTAAAAGCTGACAACATTCCACTTATAAATTGTGTCTTTTAGAAGAATGGTTTTACGATGGTTTACAACAATTGTCATTTTTGGTCGTCATTCGAAGCTGCGCATCCCAAGTAACAATTGAGGTTTCATGCCACTCTTGAAGTCTCTCTTAAAACTTAAATTGCACTTTTAGTGTGCTATAAAACTTATTGTTACTTTGGGTATCACGTGCCGCAAAGATGGTTGCAATCAATATGCAATAATTGTGTTTCCTTTCGACTGTGTTTTAGGTACAGTTAGATAGATCAATTTACAGTATTGCTCACCTATCTACCACCCGTTAAATGGAGTTAAGGTTCAACTGAGAAAGCCTAAAAAAGCGGCCATCTTTCAAAACAAAAAAAGCAGTTTTTTCGCTACCCTTTACATAATCATCAAGAAAATTAATCGACGTATTCGGGGCATGGTTAGAATGCTATTGATTGATTTTCATGAAAATTCTGTCGAAAATATGCAATAAAATTGCTTTTTTTACTTTTCGAAGATGGCCGCTTTTCAAGGCCTTCTCAATAGAACCTTAAACCCACTAGCCTGTATTTAAATTGTACGGGAAACGTCCTTTTCCGATTTACCGAAAGTTTATTGATCAAAGTACATGTTACGCCTAGAGAACGTAGGTGACATATGAACTACAAATATCAAGGTTTTAAAATTAACATAGGAATGAACGGGTTATGATCACATCAATAAAAGTATCATTATAAATGAAAATTCATTATCTTTCACGTCAATTATCGCTTTTTGAGTATAAATTTGATAGCGAATTCCCGCATTGGCTTACTAAGCCGAAACAAACGTTACGATTTCACTAGTTCTCATCAGCATCTTTTCTTGGGGGTCATCACGCTTCACTAAGGATTTGCACAGGAACACAACTAGTGTCCGTTTTTTGGAGATAGTGTCAATCCAACGCTAGCTTAGTCTTGTCACTAAGTTAGACGAAGTCGGAACGCAAACTGCACAACTACTTTAACAAGAAGTCCGATGGGGGTATATTTAGCGAAATTTCAGAATTTTCCTTAAAAAAATCAAAAAAATCCAAACCTGCACCGAAATAAAGTGCAATGTTTTCGCTGGAATTTTTTCTCTTATATCTACTCATTTTGCAATGTATTAATTTTAGCTCTAGCTTTATCTTTCGAGCAATCCTATCCAATTATGCTAAAAATAGGACATACAATCTCTGAATCAAGTGAAACTATCTACGTTTTACCTAAATGGCAAACTAAGTATTTTTAACATGTTTTTGGTGTACATTTTTACGCAAATAAAGATTAATTGTCTGCAACTCATCCTCGGATAGGTTTTATGTAGGGTTCTCGAACAATTTCGTTGACTCATAAACTTATTCGAAAAATTGCTCTTGTGTCGAAATGGTCTGATTGTCAGAGAAAAATAGAATACAAATGGAAAGTTTCGTTCAAATCAGAAATGATTGATTTTTAGCTCTACCATTAGCTCTAGCATTAGTTCTAGTTTTAGCTCTAGCTTTAGCTCTAGCTTTAGCTCTAGCTTTAGCTCTAGCTTTAGCTCTAGCTTTAGCTCTAGCTTTAGCTCTAGCTTTAGCTCTAGCTTTAGCTCTAGCTTTAGCTCTAGCTTTAGCTCTAGCTTTAGCTCTAGCTTTAGCTCTAGCTTTAGCTCTAGCTTTAGCTCTAGCTTTAGCTCTAGCTTTAGCTCTAGCTTTAGCTCTAGCTTTAGCTCTAACTTTAACTCTAGCTTTAGCTCTAACTTTAGCTCTAGCTTTAGCTCTAGCTTTAGCTTTGGCTCTAGCTTTAACTCTAGCTTTAGCTTTAACTCTAGCTTTAGCTCTAGCTCTAGCTCTAGCTTTAGCTCTAGCTTTAGCTCTAGCTTTAGCTCTAGCTTTAGCTCTAGCTTTAGCTCTAATTTTAGCTCTAACTTTAGCTCTAGCTTTTGCTCTAGCTTTTGCTCTAGCTTTTGCTCTAGCTTTAGCTCTACCTTTAACTCATCCTTTAGCTCTAACTTTCGCTCTGGTTTCAGCTTCAGCTCTAACTTTAGCTCTACTTTTAGTTCTAGCTTAAGTTTTCGTTTTAGCTTCAGCTGTAGCTTTAGTTCTAATCCTAGTTTTAGCTTCAGATCCAACTTTACCATTAGCTCTGGCTTTCGCTCGAGTTTAACCTTCAGCTCTAGCCCTCGGTACTAGTTTTGGCTCTAACTTTAGCTCTAGCTCCAGTTCTAGGCTGTAGCAATAACTCTAGCTTTCTTGTTTTAAGTCTGGATGTAGTTTTAGATTTTGCTGAACATTAGCTGTGGCTCTAGCCATTGTGCCAATTTTAGCTCTAGCATTGGTACAAATTTCAGCACCATTTTCAATTCAGCTCTAGCTTTCGCTCCAGATGCAGTTCTACTAATTGCGTTAGCTCTAGCTATGCTTCAGATCTAACTTTATTCTTTATTCGTATTTTTAGCTTTAGTGTTATTGCTTTTGCTCTAGGTTTAATTTTAACTTTAGTGCTAGCCTTAGTGCTAATTTTAGTGTTACGTTCGCTCTAGCTTTAGTGCTAACCTCAGCGCTAGTGTTTGCTCATACTTCACCTCCAGTTGTAGCTTTTGTACTAGCTTTAGCTCTGAGTGTAACTTTTGCTTTAATTTTAACTCTAGTTTGAAATGTGGTTCTTTTCCTCAACCCAGGTCTGGTTCTAACTGTTGCTCAGGTTCAAAAGCAGTTCCGTATCTATGTGCTCAACACTAGTCCCTATCTACTTTTAATGGAAACCTAAACTTAACATATAGCCTTAGCCCATAATGTCATTTAAGTTTTAGCTCTTGTTAATGACCCAGTGCGGGTTTTAGTTTTAGCTCAGGCTCAAACCCTAGTTCTTACTCGCGCTACACCTCCAGCTGTATAAAGCTCTTGCTTTACCTCATGCTACAGCGCTATCTTTGTATTTTACTCTAGATATAGTTCTGGCTTCTTCACTAGCGCTAATTTTAGCTGAAAAATTAGTGGTCTAGTGTTATTTCTAATTCTTAATCAACTTTTGGCTCTTATTTCCAACTAAATTTCCTGCTTTAGCTCTAGCTTTATTTTGGCTCTAGTTTTGGCTCCAGTTTTGCCCCTAACTTTACCTCTTAGCTCAGTTTTGGTTTTAGCTCTAGGTCTAGTTTTAGCCTTAGTTCTAGTTCAGTACTCAAACATTGCCTCTAGACAGTTTTTTCTCTTTCTCTCAAAATCGGAGAGGAAATCTCGTAGTGTTCGGAGAGGCAATTGCTCAAGGTAGAAATAAAACTTACTATTTAATGTTAGTTTTAGTTATAAATCTACATCTGACTCTTGCTTTCAACTATTATCGTTCTAGCTTTAGTGCTAGTTTTAGCTCTAACTATAGTTCTAGCTTCAGCTCTAGGTTCAGCTCTAGAACTCTAGCTTTAAACTATAGATCAAACATTAGATGTAGCTTTAGTTCTAGCTTTAATTCTAGCTTCAAATATAGGTTTTGCTCTAGATTTAGCTATAGCTTTAAGCTATAGATCTCACTTTAGATGTAATTTTAGCTCTACATTTAGTGCTAGTTCTAGGTCTAACATTAGATCTAGATCTAGCGCTAGCTTCAGCTCTAGTGTTAGATCTAGCGTTAGCACTAGTCTTTGAGCTATCTTTAGCTATTACTTCAGTACTAGTTCTAGGTTTAGCTTTAGATCTAGATTTAGCTCTAGCTTCAAATATAGCGTAGTTGTGAATGCTTTGTCTAGTCTTTATGGAATCTAGGGTATGTTTCGGCAATGCAGTCACAAACGAATTACGTCGACTGTTTGTTGTCTTCGCAATCGTTTCGACCCATGGTTTGGGTCTTCTCCAGGGCCTATTTTATTAAATGACGCTGATAGAACAATATAAAAAAATCAACAGAGTCACAGAACGTTTGATGTACCTGTCAGTTTTAGGAGGGATAACATCTGATTATTTGGTTATGGGAAGAAAAAATATGTGGATATATAATGTGGCACGGACGGTAGGTTTATCGAAAAGTGATCTACACTTACTGAATCTACTCATTGAGTTCGTTGAAGTTTTTTTGAAAAAGGCTTATCACTCGATCACTGTATCTTGCGAATGCGCACTAAGTATGACGCAGCACTATACTGGTTTCTAACAGTCAGTGGTGGATGTGTTAGTGGGATTTTGTGGTTGAAGAATTTCTTCTTCTTTACTCCAACATTCTCGAAGAATTCCTCTCGAAATAATAAAATTCTCCATCAAACAAAATCTCACCGGCTAAGTGTTACACATTTCCTGATTTTGACATAAGTCATTTTTTCAAGGTTTTTAGGAAAACTTCTGAATGGGTAATAAACAGATAAATAATAACCGGCCCGGTGATAAAGCAGATTTGGCGAAAATTTAAGATGTGCCCACGAACAGGAATCGAATATGCGATCTCCCGGTCTCTAGCTGGGTGCGTTATGCACTCCACCATCGAGAAAGTATGTCCGAAAATCGCTATTTTTTCGGTCCCATTTTAGAATAGAAAATTGATTCTATTATTATCAAAAGCCGCGACATTCGGTATCCCAAAATTTTCCTGAACATACTTTCCTAAAATATGTTAGTCGTGAGATTACGAGTGTAAACTTATGTATGATCGGATGATTATCTTAGAGAGTTTGGAATTAAAAATCCGGTCAATAGAATCATCTTGTTCAGCAAGCGATTTTCAGCGCTGGATTGAAAAACAAAACTTTTGTTCCCTCTTGCACAATAATTCTGTATTTTCATTGGAGAAAGTGTATAGTAAAGTGATCTCATCGCTTCCGACGTGCATCAACTTTTTAATCGGACCTGAGTTAAAAAAAGATAATTAGTGTGTAATACTAGCATTTTTAGAGCAAACGAGCATTAAAGTTGGCCATGCAAATGACGAAACTTTTAAAAACTCCCGTAACATAAACAGAAAAGTTTCACATCATTCCTGCGTTGAAAGGTCCGCGGATCATTGCTTCAACTTAAAACTATCCGTTTCCTAGTAAAATGAGCACGAAGAGAAATATTTTCAGATTAATTATTTTTCTTTCATCAGAGAGCTTCTCGGAACGGGAACTCTATCTTTCCGAGCGCGTTTAATCTTCCATGAAAATATTAAATTCTAGAGAAATGCTGTGTTTCGCTCGTCGCCTTCTTGCATCGCAAGCTTTTAAATAAATTATGTAACCAAAGTCGCATCATCCTGCCGAGTGAATGTCGCGCGCCCAGAAAGGATTGTTTATTCTATATAAATGTATGGCATTTTAATTACATGACGCATTGCATTTCAAAATATTGAGTAGTGTGGGTTTAAACACGAAAACCACCTAATCCAAACTGCTGGGTAAACACGCTTTCAATTCCGGTAACCTGGTACCTGCGCAAGAGATGACACTTTGCGGTAAATTTATTTTAGCTATTCGTGGTGAAGCTTGCCGATGGAAATCAGCAAAATTAAAACTGAACGGACTGTCCTCAAGCTCAATGGTGAAGCTCGAAATAACTACGATTTCCGCGAAACTGCACCGAAAAACTAAGCAAGATTGATTAAAAACTAATTGATAGTACTCGATTGCCTATATGTAGGACTTCAGCTGATCGATAGAGAAAAGACGACCACCGTTGATGGTAATTAAAAGAATCCAATTTTAATCAACAGCAACAACCAACTGTTTAAAGCGTTCTTCGAGCTAAATTCACTAGAACAAATCCGGAGAAAGCGGAAAACAACTTTTTAATTGAATTTCTCAACAAGTTTCCTCTCACATCCCTGTTCAAAGCGGTGAAAGTTGATCCGGATCGGGTCTTATCACCGCGGGTGGATCACGTCATTAGCGTAATTAAATGCGAGTTATGGGTGTGCATTCATTGAAGTGGAAGAACCTTGGCCGAGTCCCATGCTGGTAGGGACAACGCGGTCTGGAAACTATGTCAGCTGCCCACGCTTTGATCCTCTCGGATGAGGTTTTTTTGCTGTACTGTACTGTAATTAGGAAGGAATATTTTTTTCATAACCCTTTTTTGTCACATCATTCTGCGATCCGTTACGCGACAGAGTCAATGGCTGAATCATTTTCGATACTGCTTGAGGTTCGAAGGAAAAGAGGGTCGCGCTCGACGAAAGCTGATTATTTCGGATTGAATGTTGATTCCGATCTAATCGAACGTTCTTGGAAAATTACTTACTTGGCTAAATAACAATTTCAAGCTTTCATTGAAATGTCCGAAGAGAGTATTAATTTCGTCTTCACAAGGATCCCATTGCAAATTCCAATTTCTCAGGAAAACGCTCGTATTTTTGTACCTAGCCAATTTTGTACCTCGCTTCCAGGCACATTCACATTCCCAAGGAAATAAAATCGGGGTCAGTCGGTAGCCAAACTAGATCGATACGTGCCGAGAAAACGAAACAAAACCACCCACCCCGAACCAATCATTTCCGAAAGTTTCCGAAAGAAGCCCTTGATCGGACATCGGGTCAGCGGGGACCATATACTTAGAAAGTTACTCTACCGAGCGTCTCCATGAAAGCAAATACCACTGCTGGCTGCAGGCAGCCGCCAGGCATCGGCAATCGGTCTTTTTACGATGCTAGGTGATTTCTACTGCGGGCTGGTTGGATGAGGCAAAAAGGAACCCACCAACCCGGCTGGTAGGTAGGTTCCGCACACACGTGTTTGCACTGCAATCGTCGATAATTGTTTGTTGTTTCGAGAGTTCAAGTACATACGATGCATTATTGCTGGGCTGGAAGTGGGGGTAATGTGTATTTCCGAACTATTGAACTGGATAAATGCGGGTGCACTTTACTGGTGGGATGTGCCGTGGGAAGACGATTTATGGCTAATGCTTTTTGGCCCAAAATCTAGAGTGTTGTTGCGGAACGGGTGAAAAGTTTATTGAAAAAGTTTTCGGCTTTTTTTTATCAATGATTGAGCTAATAAAAGATCTACGTGTATTGAGGGATCTGCACCGACAGCTATTTATTGAATTTGCTTAAGATATAGCAGAGAAGTGTTTGACATTCTTCAAAAAATTGTAATTTAGTTGGTGGTAGTGATAGTTGATTTTAATATATCTACACTAATCAAACATTTAGTTTAATTTAGTTAGTTTTGGTTATGTTTCAACCTGTGCCGAAGATTATTAATATTCGAACAAAGAGATTATTAAAATTTAGAACAATGACCCGTGGTTTCAATTCATGCAGAGAGAAGCATGATAATTTACACCGTAGCGATTGATTTTAAACAGTACATGATTCGTCCTTCGTTTAGCCACAATACACCGCAAATCACCAGCATTAGGATTGATCATGTAAATAAGGTGATACTGATTTTTTATTCAAGGATAGCAAAGAAGCTCCCTTAAATGAAATCTCTTCTAACACTATATTGAATGTGAAAACAACTAAACGGTGCCCCACATGAAATTGAATCACGAAAAAAACGTTGTAGAAAACAACCCATTAGGTATTTTCTCTTGAAAATTTGGGTAGAACGAGTTTTGAATGTGTTGTTTACACTGCATTTTTATCGCTGTCAACGCAATCGCAACGTTGCGAATTGATTAGCATCCCTGAAAAATCCTCAACTCTCTCATCGGGATAACTTGGAATAGGGGTGGGTGTAGCGTAGTTGGCAAATCGATTGCCTTGTACGCAGCGCACCTGGCTTCGAGTCCCGACCCTGCACACAGAGTTAGAAGTTTTTCATAAGAGATTTTTCTAACCCGAAGAGGCGAATGACCTAAAAATCGAAATAAATCGAAATAAAAAAACAACAACTCGGAATCGTGCAGTCAACGGTGAGCCATGCGATTAAACGTGAGCATCGAACGGAAGAAGAAATGCCGTCCGAATGGATGTTCTATTACTGATCAGGATTACAAGCGTGTAGTGAAAGCGTTTAAGCGGAATCCCAATGCTTCGGTCAGGGATGTGGCCAAAAAGTTGAATCTGTTCAAGTCTTTCGTTCAGAGAGCCAAATACTGGGAGGGACTGCATACGTACAAAGTGCAGAAGTTTCCAAATCGTGACGAACGGCAAAATACGGTGGGAAAGTCACGGGCCCAAAAACTGTACACCCAGATGCTGACGAAGCCTCATGGTCTCATCATGGATGATGAGACGTTCGTCAAGTCGGACTTCCGGGGCTACTGTTTTTCAACGCTCAGTACAATTTTGATGTTACGGAGGAAATGAGGGAACAGAAATTTTCAAAGTTTACCATGTATTTATGATTTGGCAAGCGATCTGCTGATGTGGAAAACAGAGTACGCCACTCGTGACTACCGGGACTGTAAACGGGGAGATCTACCTCAAGAATTAGTTACCATCCGTTTAAAATGAGCTTCTTTTCTTGCAGGACGTCACGCTTGACTATGGGTTTGCTCAGAAACAAAAATCATGTCTCCATTTTTTGGAGCTAGCATCAATTCAGCGCTAGCTTAGTTCTGTCACTAAGTTAGTGTCGGATTCTGATGAGACGAAATCGAAAAGCAAATTTCATAACTAATTTAGTTATAGGTTTTGCGCTCTTCCCACGCAAAGGCGGTTATAAACAATTTTCTCCTTAATGGAGAAAAACTTATTTTTAATTTTTTTATGGATTTCTAATTTTTTTCATGCGCAAAAGTATGTTTGTCGTCTAGCTTTACGCTCCAAGATTTTTTGATTCGCTCTAGGAAAGCAATCCATCTTTTAATTTCATATTTTTCGTTTACCTTCATCGCCACTTTTCCAAAAAAAATAACCAACAGCACCGATCGATCAAGAAAACTGAATTTTCTTCGAGTCGTTTTTAAATTATTCAGTATATAACCGCACACACCCCATAAGATTTCAACACACGTCAAATTGACGCGAGAAAAACAACTCCACAGCACGTACGAACGTGTGAGCTCCATGAACATGGCTCAGTTGGAAAATGTTGCTGCATAACACAACCGTGATTGTTGGTTAGGGTTTCAGATTTCGCACACTTCCACGAACCCGAGCAGGACTTTTTATTCGTGGGCGTCCTCATGCCTAGGTAGGTATTTATTTCTTATCACTTTCCACGTCTCGCCGTTACGGATGTTGTGCCAGGCCAGCCAGCGAAACCAGCTAGGCCACGCACCCGAGGGTGGGTGACTGACATATGTCTGGTTTATTATATGTGCTATTTTCCAATGTCAATTCAACTGTGGTTTAATGTAAATTTCATGAGGCAGTCTATAAAAGAGCGCTGCTCCTGTAACCAGATATGGAAATTTTTATCAATTTCTGAGGGATTTGGTTATTTTTCGCCAGCCAGTGGGTAACATATTTTATTAATGAGCAGTGGTAGTTGGTTTAGTTTGATCCTGCTTCGAGAAAACCGCTCTGCTGAGTGGTCAAGAACCGGTACCTAATATCAACTACACTGGAAAAATGTCCAACGGAAGAGTGAACGTAATTCTACCAGTTTTTTGCTGCTTTGTAAATCAACCCGGAAAAATAAATAAATCATACATTTCTCAGAATAAGAGTCGCAGGCAAAACCCAAACGGTTCTATGTGACAAGAGTTTGTCTCTGATTTAAAAGTGATGGTCGCTTCTGGTCGAAAACTGTTCAGTTCATATCCAATTGTCTCGGTCCTCGGTCGGCTGGTCTAAAGGGATTATAAAATGAGATAATTTCAATGTCATTTCGCGTGTCACTGTCAGCTAAACTTGTGACTGTCAATCAAGCTAGAGATATCGGGTTTAAAATTTCAGAAGGCAGTTAGATTACATCGCGTAACTTAGTACGAGCTGAGTTTGAGTTCGTCAATAGAATGTCAACTTTGAAATTGTTGACATATTTATTTATCTGAGAAGGTAGAAAGGAAACAATTGATGCTGTGTGTTATTTCTAATTCTTGTCTACCACCGATGTACCTTATCACTGTGCAAAGGAAACAACTAGTTTTCAGCGTGAAAAATAAAGAGCTCCCAGTATCATTTCTGAACCACTATCCACCACTGCGAGTTTATCTTCAAAAGACGCTCGGCGTCCGCTTCTCCCCAGTGATTAGATGGTGGCAATTTAACAGGTGAAAGTCCAATCGGATGAAGCCACCCAAGAGACACAGATCGAATCGAATTGATTCTCTACCTGTTTCGTGGAAAGCTTTATTGGTTTCGGTTTCCCCCGACGCACTAGGTCGGCTACGTGCTACCATGGGTCAAGTTGTAATTGTTAGATTTTTTTTTCAATTTTATGTTTATGAATTCCACTATAAATATTAAAGCTCCATTTTAAAATTTGAGTCGCCAAGCCAACAAGTTTCGATTTCTTTTTGTTCTCATTAGTTAAACCCGAAACTTCTGTACCACCGAAACATCAGTACTAAATCGTGTGTATGGCTAACATTAGTTCTGTGTCATTGTTGGATTTAATTTCTAGATACTGATGACAAGAATTCGAACATAGCTTCATTAAATTAGCCTCGGTAGATTTTTGAAACAACATTATCTGACAATTTTAGTTGATGTGTTCACCAAATAAAATAAAAAAAATGATTGATTAGAACTTACAAATTGGAATTAGAACTTACAAATTGGAACATACAAATTTAACTAAAATACGATTTTTTAATACAAATTTCTGAATGTTGACCATGAAAATTCGCAGACATTTATGTGTGCCAGTGTTGCACTAAACCGACGTTATAGCAACGTGAAGATTAGGAAGAAAGGGGACGATGAAATACATTCGTGCGACCGATAAAAGCCAATCTGAGTGACGACCTTCGGTGGATGTTTTGTGATTTTCAGGCTTCTAAGCGGCTAAAAGGATATAAAGATTTTACAATCACACCCGATGAAGATAAGATCCAAGCTGCTGCAGATTCTTTTTCAAAGATGGGCATCTTTGAAAAAGAATCTGCAGCAGCTTGGATCTTTGTATGTATGAGGAAATTCGACCAGACACAATGTGTCTATTCGGTGAACTAACTTTATAATATTACCAGCATTGAAATCTGCGCCAGATATTAATTTTTTATCTAATCTGTGTTGTTCAGAATAGATATTCCAAAGATTTGTATCTGTTTTGACCATCACAGATTTGAGTAAAAAATAATGTAATTACGTCGCTGTATGTATTCACAGACATCTGTGAAATTACAAAACAAATGTCAAAGCTCTGTAATCACTGAAAAACATATCTTCATAGAACAATTGTTTACAAATCTTTGATTTTATGGAATAATCTAAGATGATGGCTACCCCCATTAAGGTACAAATAGCACGGAGAGCGTGTCAATCGAACCAACTAATTATGTATGCAACATGTCTTTTTCCCGAAGAAAAAAAAAATATTAACCAATTTACGCATAAGGGCACAAGACCTAACTTTGAAAAGTTGGATTTTGATGTTTCGTGTTCCACTCGTCAGTAACTGGCACCAACTTGCTGTCAGTTAGACGATGTATCAAAACTACCACCAAATTGGCACCAGTTATACACTAAATCCAAGCAGTTCACACAGCATGCAACTGGTTGGTATCTAGATCACTGATGACCCATTGAAGTCGCTTTGACCACATTGGCCACCTATGACGGTTCTTAATGCCCCTGGGGAGCTTACCAAGCAAGGTTACCATATTCACAGATTTTTCTGTAATGTCACAGATTTTTTTACAAATTTTAATCACAGATTACTTTTTACAGATGACAGATTTTTGGCATTTTGATGAAAATTTCATAGATTTTTGGAAATATTGTGATTTTTTACTGATTTTTTTGAAATTTATCACAGATTTTCTCAGATTTTTTTCCTGTTTTGATCATCACAGATGGTAAAAAGATTTTTTTGACCGAAACACAGATTTCAATGTGACATCCCTGTTACCAAGTCCCTAAGTTAATGTCATACCTATTTATCAGCGAATTCTTTACCGATTTTTACAAACTTGGTCTCAAATGAAAGTAAAAACGTTATAATTTTTCCAAAATCTAACAACAACTGCTTGGACTTGTAGCTCTAGGTCACTAACAATCATTTAAAGTCGCATAGGCCACATTGGCCACCATCGATGGTTCCGGAAGCCCCGGCGGAAGCTTCCAAATTCAGAATAAGAGGTACATCCATTTCTCAGTGATGACTGGACCGATTTGACCAAACTTAGTCTCAAATGAACGGTGTTGCGTCCACAAAAATTGTTTTTAAATTTTATTTCTAGCCGACTTCCGGTTACGACTTTGATGGATCATCAATGATTTAGACACGCAAATCCAAACAATGTTGCACACATTTTAATATGTATTGTTTCATTTGGACATCATGGTGGTACCAGTTTATATAGGAATTTGCTGTGTGATCGTACTCTTCAATCCGTAACTCCAGAACCGGAAATCGGATCAATAAAAAAAAAATAAATAGCGACCGATGGGAAGTACCTTTCATTTGAGACTAAATTTGTACAAATCGGTCCAGCCACACACACATAGACATTTTCCAATCTCGACAAACTGTGTCGAATGATATAATAGATATAATAGGTTAAAAAGTCGAAATTCCGACAGATTGCATAACCTTTCTATATGAGAAAGGCAAAATTCTAAAAAAATGACTTTTTGTATGTTTTACAAAAATACTCATAACTTCTATAATTCTTATTTCGATTGCAATGAACAACCGCTCATTACTTCGAGTGATGTTTCGCTTAGCCAAGCACAGAAGTTCTGGGTCGCTGACGAGTATAAGGAAACGAACTGTCTTTTGGCATGAGAGCCAAACGCATGCGAGTATGCGACCTGTCATTTCCCATTTTAACTGATGCCAATTTGGTGTTAGTTTTGATACAGCAAGTTGGTGTCAGTTACTGAGGAGTGGAACGCGAAACATTAAAATCCAACTTATTCTGATTCCTGACCCTGGTCATACGACGAGCAATAAAACAGACCAGAAAATCTAAGAATACTATTGGAAACGTTCCTTAAAACCGCCTTACTGCAAGCTCAACATAGCTATGGGCACAGCCAAATAAGGAACACACAAATAAGACTTAGCTGATCATTCATGGTATATAGCCTACTAGTAGAATTCATGGTCTTCGTCAACCAGCTTCTGTCGCGGGAAAACGCTCAAGCACTATGACTTCCAAGAATGATTCAATTGAACGGAAGAATCGCCCCGATGATGATTGTCTAAGATTCGTTCTAGCTTACCTGGCAACACCGGTTCCAGGCGTCGTCACTTGAACATACTGAGACAATGAATTAGGGTGCTGCCAGGGAATATACCCCGAAACGAACGAATCAAAGAACGGCCAACTAGCTGAAAACTGAAAGCAGTCAGTCAGCAGGTCCATAAAGTGGTCATTATACCAACCTCAAAAGTGTTGGGATCCCACACGAGGAAACCAGCTGGTAGGACATGAAGTACCAAAGAGTGACCGTCAAGGAAAACCGGGTTAGGAGCCGAATGCTTGTAGCGGATGCACATCAGAACAGTAATGAACTGAATGAGAAAAAAAAACATTCCGGTTGCGAATACGACTTTCGATGTTTTAACCAGTCATCTACATCCCGAAGTCTACAGACGCACACAAAACCTGCTATATGCAAATCGCTGATACTTTTTGAATAAGCATTGAGGGTCAATCGAGTGCTAAGTATGTTTAAGAGTAGAATTGTGCGTTTGATACTCCACGGCGTAATAAAAATGGACCATAAACCACGAGCTGTACCAAGTTTACAAAAATGCTGACATCAGAATGTTAATGAAACACTGCAGACTACAGCGGGTTTGACATATAGCGCGAATGCCAGAGAAGAGCTAAGGTCGCACTTACCAGGGAATTTCGAAGAGGTCATCGACTTCAGGGCAAAAAAAATTGATCCCGCACACTCACGTCGAAAACCCGACACTGATAATTACTCAATTTCTTTCGATTTGGCGGAATTGCGGACAGTTGTGTGGATCGGACGCATTCACAGTTTCACGGGTCCGGTATACTGGCAACTTGCCGAATCTGACCAGAACTTTTCTAGGCGTTCGTCAGTCTTAATGAAAGGTAGTATACAATTCTCCCGGTACTCTTGTTTATGCAGCTTCGTGTCCATTGTTTTATTGGTGGTTAATGGTTAAAAATCCGCAGCTGCAAATTCTTTGCCAGATCATCAGTTTCTGGGTAAAGCCATCGGCGAAAATCAACTTGAATTAACTGGGGAAAACACTTCGTGCTGCGGTGAAATAAAGCTTTTGTCCGGGAACCTGCCTGAACTACATACCATAAAAACCTACAGTTGCAAACGTTTCATCCTTTGTAATACCAACGTTGTTGAACGTTTTCTCAATGAAGGTAAGTATATTCATTGTAAAAATCAGTTTTGAAAGTTGAGCGATGAAATCATTTTTGCTATACACTCTCCTGAATTGTTGTTTCAGACAGGAAGTAAACTATCGAGTATTCAACTACAAATCGCTTGCCAACCGACAGAGCGAGTAAAGGCGCTTTATCCTAGGCGTATTAGCCAGGGCAAGGAGTAAATACCTCTGCCCCATCCCCAAGGACCAAAGGAGTGACATAAACCTTCTTAGCCAAGTCACTCCCAACGATATGTCCCAATCCCCTATAAACTGAAACGGTCGGTACGGTTGTCCTCGTTTCTTACTCATTCAAGATTCAAAATGATTCGTTAGTTAAATTATTCATTAAATGAATAAATTAAATGCCGTATAGTTTTGAAACACCTTTTAACCCAACTCTGCACAGTAGGCCTGGCCGTTTTAATATTTGCGACATGTTACAAATAATATGCTTAAAATATTAATGTTGACAAGCAAAACACTAAAGAATAACTGCAGTGTTTTCCAGGATGCTTTTCAATACTGGCTGTGTAAGGGTTTGAATAGAATAGAATAGAATACAAATCGCTTGCCAACCGAGAACTTTTTTAAACATGCCAGGAATTTGCGTGAAATCAGTGTTTTGATATGTTCCTTCATCCATGGCACAAACAAAATCAGGAAATTTTCACGTCATCTCCCATTATCTCCCGCAGCAATTTATGAATTCTGCTTACTTGGTAGTGCTCAAAATGACTATATTGTTAGATTATTCCAAGCTTTTCATGGTGCATTTATATAAATTTTATATTTGGCGACAACCTACTTTAAACTGGTTTTATGGCTGTGACGGTCTTGCTTATCAGCTGCCTGCAAAGGATCACTCTTCAAAGCCAGTACTTTGTTCCCAGTAACAAAGTTATTTCAATTTAATTATTTAGCAGCTTTCTAGAACATAATGTATAGGGTTCCTAGTATCGACCCTTTCTGAAGATAACCGGTCCCCTGATACCCCAGTACCGGTAGTATCGATAAAATACCTGTACTGGAATGTTTTGTTCTAAAAAAGCTAAAAAACACCAGATCGATAAAAAATGCTGAAAAATATACTTTTATTGGTTAGCTTTTATGAAGGATCTTCCTTCCAATCTCGCCCAGAGCCGAAGTAAAAAATACTTTGCTAGAGCTATCAATAAACCAAACAAGAAATGTCTACTGCTTTGTTGCTTATTCACTGCACAAACAGTACAGTATCGTTCCTCCGGCTAAGCAGTGATATCAGAAAACCACAGAAAGGAAACGAGCCTCTATTACGAGAATTACCATTGGGACTGACTTTAAACAAATTCGTATTAGACCAAATGTGCGCTTGGTGGAATAGTTATTTGAATTGCAAAAAAGTATCAGAATGTAACTAAAGTCCAACCCAAGTGCATTATATTGTGGCACCTCTGAACCACCGGTTCACTAGTAGTACATTCAGCAAGTAATGGCAAAAACATAAGACAATAGTTTTCAAAACAGACACGGTTTTAGGCTACAGATTGAACAGTTTGCCGTCAATTGCGATGAAAAAGCAAAACTGGCAACACTGCTGATAACAAGTAGAGCTACTTTTCTGATGCCTTTTCTGAGCGCACATAAAAATTGTCTTCCACCTTTTAGGGCTAAAAAAGTGACTTCCATCTTTTAGAGCGTGTATTCATGTTTTTAAAAAAAAAAAAACAAGCACATGTCACTCCAGCTAGCCTCCAAGCAGCTACTCTTGGAAGTGCATCATGCGAAGGAACGACCGCGAGAGTGGCGATCTTGACGACGTGTGAAATGCGGAAATGCCTTCCGGTGAGTGGGTTTTTAATCACAACTCATTCTATACTGTAATTAGAGAAGAAAAAGAAAACGGAGCAAGTCACAAGCTCACTGCCTCGCACGGAAAAGCTTCCTGTCTTCGGTGAAAGTGTGCGATGCGACGGTAGAAAACTACCCGCCTCTAATAGCTTGGTCGTAATTTTAACCCCCTTGGGTACCACACTTGGCAGAGGTTAACGGTGTTTTATTCCCCTGCAGTCTCATTATACCGGGGCGCTTTAGTTTTCCCCTTCAGCGAACACTGCTTGTAGTTTATACTTGCGGGCCAGAGTGTTCCGGCCTTAGAATGAATGTTTACCACCGTAAGGAATAGGGGCACTTTGGGAATGTTCGTTTCGTACATAAGCTATGATATGGCAGCGAATCGGAACTGCATTAGCTTTAGGCGGTGCTATTCAATTTGCTGCGACCCACACGGGGCAGTCCCCCTAAGGGTGTATTATTTAATTGACTTACACTGGAGTTTGTGTTAAACTAACTCCTTCTATAAGTTTTATAGGAATAGTGCCCTACAGATATTCATAGCAGCTTCTGAACTATCCTAAACGAATGATTTGGATGGTGAGATATAATTTCGTGTTGCCACAACCATTGTGAAAATATTCACCTTTCTACCTCTATTCTAGAAACACCTTAGGCCGTGTCCTGTTTTGTTACTATAAATAAAATGAGCTAAAAGCTTTTCTTGTTCTGACCTTCATCTTTGTAAAAAGTAAAATTGCAACAGAATTCCCCCGAAAACAACGCAAACACGACCGGAATGTACAATTTCCCCGTGAACAAAAGAAACCCTAGTTGTTAGCCTTTTTTCCGCTACGAAGACCCACCGAACCGCAACAGCTTAAAGAAGACTCCAGCAAAGTGCGAGTTCGACCCACGTCAACGCGGCCTCCCCTTCACTCCGTAATGATGGATTCACGTGTACTGACAACAGCTGACTGACAGAGTGTTAATCGAGATAACCTCCTCGCACTAGAGAACGCTTTACCAACTTTACGAGCGGGACTAGAATAATAATATCCATCAACGACAGGCTGGGACAGATCGCGGCCGTTAATTTTTCCTGAACTTTTTTTTTATCATTCACTTATCCTACACCTGCGATGGCAAATAAGCGAGCAGATTGATGTCCTCTACCGTCAGATTCCGACAAAAAAGAAGAAGAAAAGTTTGTCATGGCACGTCGACTAGGTGCCGCAAACATGACAACTCCCACGATACGGACACAGGATGACTGCAGGCGAGGGATCCGAGGAGCTTTCCCTGGAAGTAAATGATTCCATCTCGGTGTTGTTTTTAGATTACAAACCTTGCCGAGGCAACAACGCTGAACACAAACAACGTGCGGCATACTATTCGTTTGAGAAATACGACAGACAAGAGTTGTGCCGCGCTACTGTCTGGGGAATGATTGTAAAACTTTCTGTGTCAGCGAGATAATCATGGATTAAAGTGTGCTTAAATTATTCTCTCATTTTCTTGGAGGCTTCCATACTTTTACTCATAAAAACAATTATAATTGGAATTTCGTATCTATTTTTCTTTTATTTTCATCATTTTCTTACCCTAGGATGTCTTGTTATATTACTATGTTACTTTTCTCAAATTTAATTTACACTTGAACTCCAGTGCAACCGAACATTTCTGTTTAAGAGGAAATTAAATGGAAAAACAACATACAATGGATCCCTAAAAGTATACCACACAGCAACAGACAGATTTTTCCACCCAGTTACGCTTCCCGGTCGGTTATTAGCTTATTTCTGTGCCAAGCCGTTCCACGGCGAAAGCATGTTGTTTGTGGTTTTCTAGTGGATTTTTTCGCATCCAAAATCCATTTAATCGGATTAGGGGTAATTGAAAAATTTTCATCCTCGCGGCGATGGAAACCCGTTCTTCGTGGATAGATAACACATACATATGGTGCCGAGTACAAGCTTATTTTCCAATAGTACACAAGCCCTCTCTGAGGAGTCGGCTCGGCGTAAATCTCTCTATCAGCTGTCGTTTCTGGTTTCTTGTTTGATTAAATTTTAAACGAGTTGGAAATTTTTTCGTTTTCCGATCTGGAAAAAACACTTTCTCTGCAATCAAATGTTGTTAATTTGTTTGTGCGTTATCGACTGAAAACGGAATGATAACGAAGCTGCTTTGTCTTGCATTTTTTGTGTAGTTCGGCTATTTCGTTTCTTCCAAACTTTTCTTACGACGTTTTACCATAAATAGGCTTCAATAATAAAAGAATCGTTAAATTAAGAACAGAATAGTTAATAGGTTAACTCTGATCATAATCGAATCATTCATCGTTTTTAACTTCATTCCAAAATTGTATCTAAATGTTTGAAATTTTTTTGGCTTCATAATAATTTTTAATTTTGAGCTGAATTTTGCCAACACAAACCATGTTTGTGTTGGCAAAATAAGTTAGTAAAATTAAAGTAAAGTTTTTTCTCTCGCTCAAGTTTTAGGAGACAACAGTCTGTTTCCAACTACCAATGACAACGGTCACGATACTCAGTTTGCTTGCGACAAAAATAATTACTTTTATTTTATGGGCATTGACTGAAGAACACAGAAAATCTTTACTGTCGTGGGAATCCATCGAGATGAGTTAATCGAATAAGCAAACAGAGGTGCTTCGGCCATACACTGTAGTACCTAATTGACCTCCGATCTTTTCGCATAAAACCGAGTATTCGTGATGTGGAGCATTCACTGAGAATGGAGCTTAAGCTTTCGGAAGTCACCTTTGTACAGTTCAACCATGTCAGGCATTCAGTGCTAATAACATTCAACAAACTGACCCAGACTAAAGGATTTACTTTGCATAACAACTTGAAACACGTGATTAAGTGTAATAACGATAAAATCAAGATCCCCATGTAAATCGACGATGAAAAATTCGAGGTTCGTCTACATGATCTGGAACAACTTACTTGAAGTGTCCTATTTCGGAGAAGTGAAATCTATTACGGAAGATACAAGGAAAAACTACTTCTTAAGCATTTCAAACGGTATTTTTATGGTGAAAATATAGGTGGACTGACTTATGCCCTCCTAACTGTAGTATAAAACACAATACGATATTGCAATTACACAAAGAACTCTTTGCACGTTAGCAAAACAAAGCTTTGCTACTAAATCCCAAAGCTTAACTTGACCTTCTTTTTCAACAGACTTTGCAAACGGATTCTCAGTGTACAGGACCGTACATTGCTAGAGCTGTCGTTCCTAGTGCCACAAAGAATCCTTCCTGATTGAGACGCCAACATACGATAACCGACTTATGTGGTCAGTGCAGTACTTGCTGAACCGCCAGACCAGAGCACATATCAAGGATGGAATGATCTGGATTAAACTTTTACTAACACTGCACTTAAATGATACTTCCGAGAATTTTCTATTACCTAACTTTCTTCAAAAAAATTCGATAAAAATTTAGGATTTACCTAATTTTCATAAAAAAATTTGATTTGCGCTCTAAATTTCTCTATAAATTAATAAAAAATATTTATATTTTTAAATTTAATGACAATTTTATTGAAACTTCAGACGCCAGACCATGGCATATAACAATGATAAAGCAATGTGAACAGGCATCGCTTTACGGACAACCTTATTCTGAAGCCGCGGAGGAAATTTCATTTACGAAGGCAAAGTCCAACGCCCAGTCTCCAATACCTTTACCTGAACCACGCCCGTTGCCAAATTAATGACTGCTGTTCAGTCGACAATAAAAACTGAAAAAATTGCACCAACCACCTCAACATCAAAAGCCAGCCCCATCAATGAAGCTCCTATCAAGGACGAAAGGCTCACACCAGAGCTTGAAAAAATTGACATCCCTGCGTGAACTTGAAAGAAAACAAAATTCAATTCATACCCGTCTCGATGAATAAAATGTTTGATTCGTTTCCCTCGTCATTCGTTCTCCCAACACAGCGCATTCAGGTTCGGACATGTTCGGTTTCAGAAGCAAACTGAATTTTGTTTCTATTTTACCTATGAGAAGGATTATTGAGCAAAAGTGCACCAGATATAGATTACGCAGTTCAATTATGCTCGAAAATGTAGAATATTTCAACTTCTGCCTTCAAACTGTCCATATAATAACAAATGAATGCTTTGGTTGGTGAAGGAATTTATATTTCCTCTGCACTCAAGCATTCGATTCTGCATGAAATTTCAGTCAGTTGGAAAGTAAATGAATGAGGGAGGCGGTGAATCTGAATGTTGGTTTCGGTAAATACAAGCAGAAATAGGTAAATGATTTTGAAATTTCGCAGGACTGGCTCACACTCAAGCCTCATAATGCCAAGAAGCAATGAAATGCATCAAATTTCGAACATCAAGGCAGCAAGGACCTATAAACGCATGTGTTCACGCGATCATGAATCAGACACGTCCGAAAGTTCTTTACCGTCGGCCCTAGTAGCATGTTTCAGTTGGACCAATCGAAAAAACGACGCGAGCAGCAACTTTAGTGATATGGGCAATCTCACTTTTTTATAGCATTCAACACGTTAACATACAAACGCTTAAGATCTTCGCGAGCAACTACGCAAACCAAATCCGCGGTCTCGCAAACATGAACATACCCTATGTTTAAGTAAATGTCTTAGCACTAATAAACCTATAAACGCGGTCTCAAACGCGAGTCTACAAATTCCCATGTTCGCGCAATAATGCATTGGTCACGTCTGAAATTCTCTTCCTTCGGTCTTAGCAGCCTAGGTCCACGCCTTCAGTTGGATCAATATAAAAATGACGCTCATATTCACTAGACAACACGTTTCACGGTGACATGACCGGGAACTTTAGTGATACGGGGAAAAGCATTCAAGAATAAACGTGAATATGCGAATGGCCAAACGGTTATAAAATCGAATTTATGCACGCGATGTTACATACACGCTAGCGCAAGCGACAAATACATTAACATACAAACGCTCGAGCCTTTCGCGATCGTGCACCCACACCTACGCCCGCGATCTCGCAAACAGCGTAACACCCCAGTGACTAAGTGAACGGTTTTAAAAGTGATCCTGCGAACGCCCGTGTTCGCGCGATCATGAATCGGTTACGTTCGAAAGTCCCTACTCTCCGTCCTAGCAGCCTAGGTTCATGCCTTCAGTTCAGTTAACGCACAATCGCTCGATCCATACGCGATCGTGATGGCATAGGGACGCCCGCACATATCTGACCCGTACAATGAATATCACATTCAGGATCACGGCCCGCTGCAATTGGCCTCAGGCAGTGTTTTGGTAGGTGACATTTTCCGTCTTGTCTTCAATTGTAGCGAGTAATTCCGACGGGGCGCCCTTCCGAAACCCTAGCTCCAGTAGGACAACTCTCGAAAGAAACATTTCTTAGTGACAGTGTAATTTTAGTAATTTTTAAACAATCTTTTAATGATTTTTATTTACATTTTCAATAAAATTTTAATTTAACTTTAATAAAATTCTTCCACTGGGGTTTCTTTTGACATAATTGCTTTCGCTCAAATCACCATTTCGATCTGTTTTCCCCGTTGAATACCACCAAAAAGTCTTAAAATTTTCATGACCTTTTAATAAAATTTAACCAAAATTTCACTACAACTTCTTCTAAACATTCTTTACTAGACTTCCAATAAAAATTTAGCCAGATTCTATTCAAAATTTTAATTTGTGTTTTCAATTTTTCTACAATTCTATCAAAAAATAATAAAATGTTTTGACAATTTTGCTAAAAGTGGACCAAAAATACACTAACCAAACAGTTTTTTTTAAATCATTTTAACATTTATTTATAAAACTGGACTATTTTTTAAATACAAGCAATTAAGTTTGAAGTAACATTATTAAAATTTGTGTAATTTTAGTAAAATTTTAGAAAATTCCCTGTAAAATTTTAGTAAATTCATTATAAAATTTTCTATTTGTGAAATTTTTGTAAAGTTTCAGAGGAATTTTCGCGAATTTTTTCTAAAATTTTAGTAGCCACGGTAATATTGTTGTAATACTGTAGTAAAATTACAGTCAATTTTAGTAGGTTGTAGTCAAGTACTTTCTCTAAATTTTTTGTAAATATTTATTTGAATTTAGTAAAATCTTAGTCAAGCTTCAAACTTCTTCCTAAAATGCAATTTACTTTTTTACTGGAGTTTTAAATGCATCCACAATGTGATTTTAGCGAAAATTTGTAAAACCAAGGCATTTCAGTAACTTTTGACTAAAATTTTGATAGACTTAAAAAATGTTTAGATGTCTCTAAAATGCAACTTTATCAAAGTTTTTGATATAATTTTTGCGCTAAAATTTAGCTTATATTTCATTAATTCTAAAAAAACTTAGGTACATTGACAACATCCTGAACTCCCACAATAATTTTTCTTAAATTTCAATTACAGGCGGTGGTCAGTTCTTTTCATCTGCGTTCATTATCACCTATTTTTAGTGTTATTTGCCGAACTAGGTAACTAATCCATAAGTCATTGAATGTGCGTGGGAAATACGTATGGTCCTGTTTGAGTGGAATGATGACTTTTGAAACGTGTAATAGGGTTGAGAATTGACAATTCGCGAGAATGATCGAAAACCAATTCAATATTCATTCCATATCAACTTCTGAACAGGGCTAATAAAATTTGTAAACAAACTTTTGTTTTGCTAATTTCTGTTAATTTGCTGTCAACCCAGAAAACATTTGAAATTGATTCTACCAACAGTAAAGATGTTGATTCATATGTGTTTTTCATGAAATTTAACTCGGCAGCGGAATAATGAGCGAAATACTTTTGCTTAGAAAAATCTCTTTAGCCCTTTTGAAGAATTAATATTTCCTTTTGCATTTGCTATTTTTCAAAAAATCAATATATTTAAAAAATCTACTTGCGTCGCTTGCTATCATTCTAAGAAATCGAAAAAACTTTTTGTTTCTGTCGCTAGGTCAAAGATTACGGGGGATAAATTTCCGGCTGCGGATCCTTTTATTTTTTGTTCATCAAAACTAGTATTATAAATCCCTTCTACAAGATCTCGATTCATCTTTTTATTGCGTCACGAAAATTTTCTGAAATATATTTTCGTGCGCTACAGTAGTGCAACCCCTTAAATTGGTAACTTAGTTTCTTTTAATTCTTATTGTCTCCAATCTTATTCTAGTAATAAGCATGTAGCACGCACGTGTGTCATTAGGAGCTGATGCCCACTAGAAAGGGATTGGTGTCCACTAGGAGGTTGATATAACTTAGATTAGGTTAACAATAAAGTACGCACGCATGAAATTGCTAGTATCTCCGTCATACAAAGTAAGATTTTCAGTACGATTAGTGCTTATTTTGGGCCACTCAAAATTATTTCATATTCTCGTCGTGTGAACAATCGATATTTTTGTAGTTGTAGCCCCAGTTTGTGTTCTACTCTAATTTTTTTTTTCCGATTTTTTGTTGCTGCTTTTTCTTTTGCTATCTGCTTCTGTAAGAATTATATTTGAATTAAGTATATCTCTCAATATTTGCCGTTATGATGTTCCAAAAGCGTGTTTAGACACCTTAATGAGTGTCCTAGTTTCCAGGTGCCCAGAGACTCCTGAAATTTTGGATCACGCGCGTCTCAATTTTTTATGCTTATCCTTACGAACAATATCAGTTGTCCCTTTATGCTTGTGAAGTGCGCGGTACGATCTTTTGCAAAAGCAAGTGTCGGACTAACATTCCTTCCCTTTGCTGCTGTGATCTTCGTCTGCGGGTCTGGCCGGTGTTGATATTGATCAATATACACTACTTGAAACTACCAAGAATTGTACCTTGAAGGATAATTTGTTACTACCAGACATTATCATCTATTTATTTATTGTCTTTGAAATATCAACTAGTCCCGATCAAAAAAGGAGGGAGTGTCAGCCAGGGGTGGTCACTCAAGTTTAAGCTCAAAATTGTACTAAAATTTAATTACAAATTTCCTTGAATTTTAATGAAAACATTCTGGACTCCTACTACAGTTTCTCTTGAATTTAAATTGCATTTAAACATTAACAAAACGTTTTGTTATTTTATTGTTTTTGTTAATTTTAATTAGAATTTTCCGAAAACTTAATTAAAAATCGGATGAAAAAAAAATATTTTTTTGTGATAAAAAGGTTGGTTGTGAAAAAACGATAGGTGGGTAATGTCAGCGACATAACCGAAGTGAAATAGAATACACTTTAGACTGTTAACCCATTCATGCCCATGTTGTTTGTGGACAACAACGTTTTTAAGCAGCTATAGCTTTTGATTGAGGCAAGATTTGCTCACAAAAACAAGTAAGGCTAATAAATGCGACTATTGCCTTTCATTTGAGTATTAATAGTTCCAAGGACCAGCTTTACCACTGAAGTTATTGCAATTAGTCTGATTGAACTCCGATGGAGCAGTGCTGCCAGGGACAGTTTACGTTGACGACGGAAAATGATTTTTTCATACAACTTTGTTAAGTTACAATATTAGTGAAAACTGATAAAACTTATCAATTTAGATTATTTTTGGCTACGTTTTCCACGCAGTTGGACTATTATAAATATTCTAGGAGAATTGTAGTGAGCATTGGAAGGTAAACATTGAGCCGCTTCTAGCACTGGCATGGAAGGACCTACCTTTATGAAAAAAAGTTTTTCGAGTTTCTTGACCTCACCGTTCTCAAGAAAAAATAGTTTTGAAACCCTAAATGCACTAGAAAAAAGTTGGGCATGAAAGGGTTAATACGAATGCTTCAATTTTTACTATATTCTCGAAGGATGTATTAAAACCAGCTTTTTAAGAATAATCTTGAATATTCAAACATATGGATTCTCATGTGGTAATTTTGAAAAGGATTTTTAATGAGAATGGAAGAATTTATTTTGCAGCAGAAAAAACTCGATGTACGTGTACCATTATTACGGTATTCCCGTTAGAAATACTGAAATAATTGGTTTTCATAAAGCCAAGATAGTAAAAATTGCGACATTCGTATTAACAGCCTAAAGTGTATTCTACTTCATTTCGGTTATGTCTTTGGCATTACCAACCCATCTCAGAACTGTTGATGGACAGTGATCTGTGACAGTTTCTGAAAAAGTTTTGACATGCTATTAAAAATTACAATGAAAATTGTCGTACTTTTTCGCACAGTGGGCCAAGGCCGGACATAAATTTGTTAGAATCATTTTTCGAATTTATTCACATCTCAATGAGATTCCCTCAAAATAACTTAGGAACGAAAGAAATGTCTGATCGGCATAACTTTCTGTTTTTTCGACATATTTGATGTTAAAATATATTATGATATCACAAACAGACAGACAGCAAACGGGAAAATATACAGTTAACCAGAGCGCTACACTGTAGAAAGCCGTTTTTATCATTCCGGCAGTGATGATTTTAGTGAGTTTCCGAGTTTCGGTACGGCCATTGAGAAATCCAAGAGGTCCTTCTACTTGAAAGTAGAGCGCGTGCTGAAAGAATGAATATTTTAAATTTTTTCTGCACAGTTGTCTAAACCACTTAGTCCTATTTTCTGCCACCAATCCGCTAATTGAATCATAATTCATTTCCCCCTGAATGAGAAATGTCCTGAACTGACGAGTTTACTGTCCGTACAGAGCAGAATAGGTTACCGTGATTGAGAAAATTCTCCAAGCAAACTCTGCATTAATTTCGGTAAGTGCTACACAGCCATTCGTCCAACATTCGAAACTTATCGTCCGCTGGCCGCATTCCAGACAATATTCGGCGAAGGCGATCACGGAACTTCGTGCGGTTATCATCCGCTCTAAAGTTAATTAAAATGCTTCAAAAACAGTAGCCACCTGACCCTGGCACGCTGTCCGGTTTCTGTTGGTTCCGAAAATGTCAAGCTCTGCTGGGAAGTAGGTCCACACTGAACTTTTTATGTCTGACAGGAAAGTAATAATAAAAAAAATATAAACTGGATGATAGCCGTCATCAGGACGCAAATGTGTAATCGTCACCGGCAATGAATACGCTGACATAAAATTACAATTTGGGCTTATAGTCGATATTAAAAGCTTGTTATGGGATGGCATCGGGCTTGTGGTAGCTCGTTTGCAGCTTCCGGTGCTTGGCAGGAAAGCTGCACTGATGGTGTTTTATTTTATTGGGCACAGATTTTTTCGCTTTGGAAATTAATCGAATTAATGTTATAAAAGCTGAAGCTAAAATTTTGCTGTTATAGCATCAGGGACATTATTTTCAGTCATTCAGTGGTCTTCAATTGATAAAGTAGTTGAATCCCTTCTGCACAATAGTTTTACTTAATTTAATACTTTTGATTATAAAAAACATCCTTCTTAAAGTTTGCGCACCACACTTCATGTATGTTCCCGTTTTATTGCTCGATTTTTTTTTATCATGAAAACGTAATTTTCCTAACGTTCTGGAATATGAAATGAACGTAACCGAACAAAACATGTCCTCATGATTCCCATGGCAAATTAGTAGTGACGTTTTGTAGAATGACCAGCGACCAAACAGAACTCAGTGCATCGGTGCTCAAGCCGCCGAAACCGTTTGAGTAATTGGGAAATATTCGGCATGCATGTTACGGAACTTTCCCCTAGCACCGACAACTTTTCGTACAATTTTCCGGCCATCCGTAGAAAACTTGTTCGCTTGAGGCAATATTTTTCTTCGAGAAGAACGACGAATAGTTAGGGGGTAGTTTTTGCTTTGATGCTAAGTTCTGACGAGGAAATTTGAACTTTGTTTGTTTAAATTGAGCGATGGTGTATACCGGAAATTTTAATAAATTGATTAAAAGTTAAATGTTGACTGACTCATGAAGGCACGAACAATAGTTTGTCTTTTCGAAAACCGGAAGAATCGTGCTAATTCAATAATAAGCAAAAAAACGCTGATCACAAGAGCATTTTGTGTAGATAAAAGATGTAATTTTGTGACACGATGTAAGAAAAGAAAGGTGAGAGCATTTGTCGTTTATGGTTGTGCTGGTTTTGAGCTTGTGAGATGGCTAGGCTCGCCAGAGGTAACATCAACAAAACCAAACAATCTAAACGAAGTTTTTGAACACGTAAATAAATCAAGTATGCCCGCAAAACCAATCAGAACAAAGCACCTATTTTCGACTTCTTCCTAACATCGTCCCATTCGTTCGAAAAACGATAATCTTACTCACACATAGATTAGTGTTTCTACCTTTTATTCAAAATCATGAGTACGTGATTTAGACAAGAAAAATCACAACAAAAGCGTACTAAAAACTTCACATTTTCCATCATAACCCATCCCGGGCTGTTTACATTCTAAAGAGCTGTAGTCGCACCAGATCTAGCAGCTCCCGGCGCAACCATTTTTACGAGTCATAAAAAGCGATGGAGAAAATCGTCCACCATCCTCTCTCTCTATTTTTCTTTCTCACACACAGCCGCTAGTCGACACCGTACTATTTTTTTTTTTTTGATGCGTGGAAAGCGATAAACCCTGAATATGTATTCACCGTCGTGTAGTTACAGCTGCACACAGAACACAGGAGACATTTCATAACAAAGGAAAGTTCTTGCAGTTTCATCATTCCACCAACCAACCAACAGATACCGGTTGGGTACATAATGGACACGACCCAGGCTGGCTGGAAGCGCTCTGCTGCCATCCGACACACCGGTGCGATACTCCGAAACATTTCCTGCATCCGGGTGGAAGAAAATTTCCTATAGGTAGAAAAGAGAAAAAAGGCCGAGGGTTGTCGTCATCGCTTGGCCAGACCGAATGGGAAAAACGACTCTTAGGAATGCGTTCTGCTTATGCTTCATTTGCATACAAAAAGTGTTGTCTTAGATCTTTGGGGGAAAAAACGAGAAGTCCCGTCTCCCATGGCTAGATGAATGGGCTTAGGAATGAAATCGGTCGCTATATACGTGTACATACAAGTCAATCGTTTTCATTTGAATTTCAAATTGGGTTTTCACCTTGCAATCAAGTAGGGAAAATACTGACGCCCAAAATACTGTTGAGGGATGTTTAACTAGGGAGATGTTTACGAACCATTTGAATCACTCTATTACGATTTTATTTATGAGACTTTAAAAGGGCTTATGAAAGAATTTAGGAATACAAACAAAGACTGTTGACTATTGAAAATATTTTAGAAGTATTTTGAAACAATTTTGAAAAATAACGATTTGTCCGGATTTCCCTTCTAAGTAAATTTTAACAGATGGCTTATGCGCCCTAATCATACTTCCATCCACTGTAATTGTTTTTATTCAGTTCGTCTATTTTTCTTTTTACATTTGAAGTATCTTAAACTAGGAGATTGCATTATTCAAGTATTTTTTATATTAGATCTAAGAGAAAAATATTTTATGGCTGTCTTTTAACTAGGATACAATTCGATATATAAGCGGGGAACAATAGTCTTATTATGAAAGATTTTACAGCTATCTTAAGACTAGGGAAACACTCCGATATCGATACAGTATTGCAATCGGTCGATACGAGTTGTGGTCGGAAGCTGGTTTCCCTGATTTTTGGATGGCGATGACCTTCACATGCCTCCAATCAGGAGGGAAAATGTTACCCTCAAGGAATTTGTTAAATTTGAGTTTGATTCTGTCTAATCCCGCAGCGTTATTGTTGCATGACAAGAGAGCAATGGAAAACGGAGTTTCGTTCGCGGTATCGTAAGGAGAGGCGGCACAGTAGTTCTACTGAACCAGAGGCAATTCTTCTTACCGAGAGTGAACATCCAACGGTTTGAATATTCTACGCTCTCGTTGGTACTGTTTCAGTCACGCATACGTCGCTGTTTCTTTCGTTAACCCGTCGACGAACCGGTGCCAATAACTGCGTTTTTTGTCTTTCATCAAACTCTTCATTCGTGTTTCTAACGTCACGTACTGTCGAAAGCTAGCGACTAATCCGTCGTCCCGAGAGACTTTATACGCAGTAAATTTTTCCGCGTTCAGGTCAGGAGCACTCTTTGCTACGGGGTAGGAGTTCCATTTGTTGGCGTTCGCGCCGGGTGCTGGTTTAGTCTGAACTTGATTGTGTTACCGAGAATCAATCCAGCCAAAGATCTGTACTTTGTACAAACAATGTTTCGTGTGAGGTTATACGAGACATTGACTGCTTCTGATGGTCTTGAGCCGTTATCAGTTGAAATCACGACGCTACCGTGGAGATCAAGTATCACCTTCCACAGTTAGATTGAACTGTAGCGAATTCGAGCATTTATCGATAAATCCAACGCGCTTGCGCGTTCTGGTGGTATAGGAACCCGTGTCATTTCTCCCAAGTTTAAAATGGTCATGTTGAAATTGATCTTTGCGACTTGGATCGGTTATTATCGTGAAGACAACCCTACCCTACCGAGGCTCTAGGGAGAATGTAAATGGAAACAATGTAAAAGCTCTCTCCAAACGGTCGATGATATATAGAATTCCTTGTCACCAGCAAGCGTGAGAAATTCCTTGCAGTCTATTATTTTCATCGGCTAAAGTAGGGGGTTTTTAAAACTGCCAACCCCATGCTTTAGCAGGTTCTCGCATGTCAAACTCTTCTCCGTCTATTTCTACATTCCTGCACGATACATATACCATATGGTGCGGCGTAAAGCGGTTACATTGCCTGTTTGAGGTCACCAACAATAATTTTCAACTTGTTAGTGAGAACCCTTTCGCAGATTTCACATATTTTTGAAAAAAATGCAGATCATTTTAAAATTTTACAAAATTTTGAAAATTTTACAAATTTTACAAATTTTTACAAATTTTGAAAATTTTACAAATATTTGCAAATTTTGCAAAATTTAACAAATTTTCAGAAATTTTCCAAATTTTTTAGCATTTACAAACTTTTGAAAATTTTACACATTTTACAAATTGAAATTTTTATAAACATTTCAAATGTTTTACAAATTTCTATAATTTTTTTCAAATTTTTGGATATTTGACAATTTTTTTTGGACTCAGTGAAAACCCGTTTTTATCAGTACATTTTTTTACAGTGAAAACCCGTTTTTATGAGCTCCTTGGTAAATCTCTACGATGATAAAAATATGCTCAAGATATGATTTACTTGAATTCAACTTAGTTCGTTTTCTAGAGCCCATAGTTGGTAGTATCAATTTTCATATGAGGCTGACAAAATCGGGCCAAAAAACTGATGAAATCGGACGCTTTTCAGTCCCCGACAAAATCGGGTCTTCACTGTATTATACACATTTTAACAAAATTCCAAATTTTTGTAATATTTTAAATAATTTAGAAATTTAGGAAAATTTAACAAATTCTTAAGTTTTTCAACTTTTTGAAAATTTTAAAAATATTTTGAAATTTTGCAAACTTTTGGAAATTTTTCTAAATATGTTTTACAATTTTAGAATATTTTACAAATTTTTGCTAACTTTTATAAATTTCTGAAAATTTTTCAAAAATCTTGCATTTTTTTTGAAAGTTTAGCTAATTTTTGAAAATGTTATAAATGTTTTGCAATTTTACAAATTCTTGGCAATTTTTTCAAAATTTTTAAAATTTTACAATTTTTTGCGAATTTTACAAATTTTTGCATATTGTAAAAAAATTTACAATATTTTCCAAATTTTTTGAAAATTCTACAAATTATTGAAAATTTTACAGATTTTAGAAACTTTTACAAATTTGAAAATTTACCAAATTTTTGAAAACTACAATTTTTTCAAATTTTACATTTTTTGCAAATTCTCCAAATCTAACAATTCTTGCAGATTTTACAAATTTTTGAAAATGTTACCAAATTAAGATAATTTTGAAAAAACTTTACATTTTTTTAAATGTTTGCAGTATTTTACAATTTTTGAAAATTTTACAAATTTTTGAATTTTTTTTCCAAATTTTTGAATATTTTACAATTTTTTGTAAATTTTATATTTTTTGCGGATTAACAAAAATTTACAATTTTACACATTTTCGCAATTTTACAATTTTTTGCATATTTTACAAATTTTACAAATTCTTGCAGATTTACAAATTTTTGAAAATGTTACAAAATTTAGATAATTTTACAAACTTTTGAAAATTTAACAAAATTTTGAAAACTCAACAAACTTTTAAAAATTTGATAAAATTTTGGAAATTTTACAAATTTTTTAAAATGTTTGCAGAATTTTACAATTTTTTGAAATCTTCTCACATTTTTGAAAATTTCACAAATGTTTGAATTTTTTTTTTCAAATTTTTGAATATTCCTCAATTTTTTGCAAATTTTATATTTTGCAGATTGAAAATAATTACAATTTTACACATTTTTGTAAATTTTACATTTTTTTCATATTTTACAAATTTTTGCATATTTTACAAATTCTTGCAGAAAACAAAATTTTGAAAATTCAATAAAATTTTGAAAATTTAATAAAATTTTGGAAATTTTACAAATTTTTGAAAATGTTTGCAGCATTTTACAATTGTTTAAAATCTTCACACAGTTTTTGAAAATTTCACAAATTTTATATTTTTGTTTCAAATTTTTGTATATTTTATCCCTCTCGCAGGTTGATGGGATTGACGGTATTGTAAACATCATCAAGCCACAATATATTCAATAGAGTTATCTAAATATAAGGACCTTCGCTCTTTTTAGTTTTTATTTGCACCAAGTTCTACTACTAGAGGTTAATTAGTTCTCATGTTAATATTCCACCAAACATTATGACTACTGAGGATTTGATTTATATAAGAAGCCCGCTTCAAGATGTTGATTACAATACGCCTCGATAGTGGTGTGTCGGGGAGGCCGGGAGGGCTGATATGAGCCTTTTGTCTGTTCTATACCTTTCCTCTATTCACCAGCTCATAACCAACAATCAACCAGTAACAAATAGATAATTGAGAAAGGATGTGCTATGTGTGGTGATTGGCTATTCAAGTATTAGTAGTGTTTGAAGTACTAATGTATGTCTCATGTGATGATCATAACTTCAGCTGTATCTTGTACCTATCTAATCTATTACGTCTCTCATATATTGTCTTTTATTTCTTCTTTTCGAGTCCTATACTGCCATTCTACACCCGCCTTCAGCTGGGTCAACAAAGATGGTGATAGTGAACGTCTTAACACTCACACATTCTCAAACGCGGTCTCAGCGGGAACCTACAAAAATGCCATCGTGCACGCGATTACGAATCGGTCATGTCCGAAAGTCTATCCTTGATCCTAGAAGCCTAGGTCCATGCCTTCAGCTGGACCATTTAAGAAAATACGCCCATACCTATTAGACAACACGTCTCATGGCGACATGACCGGGAACCCTATCGATATAAACGATCCCACTCTCTGCCAGAATTCAAACCGCGCACTGAAAATTTAATATCAGACTCACGGTTCGCGCAACCATTCAAGAACATACGTTACAAAATCACGTCAGCGCACAAACGTTAGAGCCCCTCGCGATTTTCCAAGCAACATACGAACTCGCAAACATGATTACACCCCGGTGATAAGGTGAAAATCTCAGCACTCATAAACTTACCAACACGATCTCAAGTGTCAACCTACAAACTCCCGCGCTCGCGCCATCATGAATCGGGATCGTCCGGAAGTATCTATCCTCGGTACAAACAATCTAGGTCCTTGTTAATTATTAAAAAAAATAATAAAATTGAAAAATAACTACCATATCCACTAGACAAAACGTTCCATGGCGACATGACCGGAAACTCTAGTGATATGGGGTAACTCTCTCCCTGTCAGAATGTGATCCGTACACCGAAAACTAAAGATCAGAATGACGGTCCGCGAATATATGAATCGCCGCAGGGTTTCAAAATCGAATTTATACATGCGAAGTCACATACACGCGACAAACACGTCAACATACGAACGCTTAAGCCCTTCGCGATCATCTACGCACACCTATGCCCGCGATCGCGTAAACTTGATAACACTGCGGCAATTGTGTGAACGTGTTAGTACTTACGAAGTTACAAACGCGATCTCAAACGCCAACCCGCAAATGCGCGATCATGAATCGGTCACGTCCGGAAATCTTTAACCTTCATTCTAGCAATTTAGGTCTATACATTCAGTTGGACCAATCAAAAAAAAAAAATAAAGCTCATATCCACTAGACCACGCGTTCTACGACGACATGATTGGGAACTCTAATGATATGGAAGAACCCACTTCCTTCTGGAATCTGAACCGTACACAAAAAATTAAGTATCAGATTCACGGTCCGCGCGCGATTATTCTAGAACACACGCGAATATGCGAAAGGCACACGGTTATGAAATAGAATTTATGCACGCGAAGTTACACGTTAGCACACGCGACATACAAACGCACACGCGATCGAGCACATTAACGTACAAATGTTCGAGCCCTTCGCGATGATACACGCGATTCCCTACGCCCGCACATGCCTGAACCGTACAATGAATATCACATTCAGAATCACGGCCCGCTACAATTGGCCTATTGCAGTGTTTTATTGGGCGACATTGCCTGTCTCGTCTGCAAATTGTAGTATGTGATTCTGACGGGGAGCCCTTCCGAGAACCTAGCTCTACAGCTCCAGTAGGACAACTCTCGAAAAAAAAAAAAAATTTTTTGTATATTTTATATTTTTTTGCAAATTTAACATTTTTGCAAATTGATACAAAATTACAAATTTTTGCAAATTTTATAAAGTTTTGCAAATTTTACAAATGTTTGCGAATTTAATTTTTCTAATCTTTTTATAAATTTTTTAATATTTGAATTTAATTTTTCTAATCTTTTTACAAATTTCACAAATTTTTGAAAATTTTACAAATTTTGAAAATTTTACAAATTTTGAAAATTTTACAAATTTTGAAAATTTTACAAATTTTGAAAATTTTACAAATTTTGAAAATTTTACAAATTTTGAAAATTTTATAATTTTTTGCAAATTGTATAAATATAACAATTTTACAAATTTTCGCATGCTTTACAAATTTTAGAAAATTTTACAAACTTTTGAAATTTTTGAAAAATTTTCAAATTTTGTACATTTTACAAATTTTTGAAAATTTTCGCATATTTTTGAAATTTTTTTTCCAAATTTTGAATATTTTACAATTTTTTGTAAATTTTATATTTTTTGCGGATTAACAAAAATTTACAATTTTACACATTTTCGCAATTTTACAATTCTTTGCATATTTTACAATTTTTTGCAAATTTTACAAATTCTTGCAGATTTACAAATTTTCGAAAATGTTACCAAATTTAGATAATTTTACAAACTTTTGAAAATTTAACAAAATTTTGAAAATTCAACAAACTTTTAAAAAATCAACAAAATTTTGGAAATTTTTTAAAATATTTGCAGAATTTTACAATTTTTTGAAATCTTCTCACATTTTTGAAAATTTCACAAATGTTTGAATCTTTTTTTTTTTTTCAAATTTTTGAATATTTCTCAATTTTTTGCAAATTTTATATTTTTTGCAGATAAAAAAATTACAATTTTACACATTTTTGCAAATTTTACAATTTTTTTCATATTTTACAATTTTTTTCATATTTTACAATTTTTTTCATATTTTACAAATTTTTGCATATTTTACAAATTCTTGCAGAAAACAAAATTTTGAAAATTCAATAAAATTTTGAAAATTCAATAAAAATTTGAAAATTCAATAAAATTTTGGAAATTTTGCTAATTTTTGAAAATGTTTGCAGCATTTTCAATTGTTTGAAATCTTTTACATTTATTTTGCAAATTTAACATTTTTTGCGAATTGATAAAAAATTACAAATTTTTTCAAATTTTATAAAATTTTGCAAATTTCACAAATGTTTGCGAATTTAAAAACTTGCAGATTTCATAAATTTTTGAAAATTTTTCTAATCTTTACAAATTTCACAAATTTTGAAAATTTCACAAATTTTGAAAATTTCACAAATTTTGAAAATTTGACAATTTTTTTCAAATTGTATAAATATTACAATTTTACAAATTTTTGCATATTTTACAAATTTTAGACAATTTTACAAACTTTTGAAAATATAACAAATTTTTTGAAAATTTTACAAATTTTGTACATTTTACAAATTTTTACACATTTTACAAATTTTTGAAAATTTTCGCATATTTTACGTCTTTACGTGGCACAGTTGACTGATTAGACCGCATCCTAACTATTTGTGCCTGTTAAATCCTTTAATCCTCTTTCATTCGTGTCAAGTCTGATGAAAAGTGATTATCCATTCGGGCATTTTTTTTTCAAAATTGTCCAAAAGCACTAAATCGTCATTTTCCGATATATCCAATTGATCAGTGCCTTTTTCGTGAATAATAAACGGAAATAATATTCAGACCCCAATATTCAGTGTTTTCGTACGTTTATTTATCAGTAGTTTTATTTAACGACAAAGACGATTTTGAAATTTTGATAAGGTGTTTGTACTTTATTTTGCTTATATTTCGGAAAAAAAACATCCATAATCAAGTTACGATTTCGAAGTTTCATCACTGCTGTACTTCCGAGACCTCACTCGGGACTAGTTGTTTGGTTCACGAGCACATGGCGTGTTGTTTTTGGTGCCTAGTCAGTGCCAGATACTGATGAGACGCAGTTGAAACACAATTCAAGACATACTAAGTTACAGGAAGTGTGAATGCGTAAATGACAACGCCAAAAAATGGTCTTAACCCCATTTTCTCCCTAGAACGTAATTATAACATGATTAAAAGGTTGTTCTAGATTGAAGCTTCCGCGGCGCCGATTTTTATTTGACTTGCCAATGATTAACTATTTTTTACCCAACCCCTAAATCGAACTCCCAATTACTTAACTGAACTGGTCTAATGAGCGTATTGTGTGTACGGTTCTGGGGGCGATCCAATTTAAGATGAAAGCAAACTTATCTCCGTATCCTTTATTTGCAGAGCGAAATTGTTGGCAGAAGAAGCAACTTTTTGCCGTTGCGGTTCAATTGCTTCCAAACCGGGCGGACGAGATACGTTTGTTTGCTTTTCTCTGTCAAATGCACTTTCCATTTTGGGTCACTCCTTCACCGAGGGAGAAATAAAATGTGTATGTAGGGCAGATTAGCTTGAAACTGGGGGTAACTTTCAATAACGAAGTAGAATATCTACTTGGAACAGCACGGAAGATGTTTTTTCCACGTACCGGAAAACTGAAATGGTTCATAGAAATAATCTGATAATTTAGCTCAGGTTGGAGACTATTTCGAGCACAATTTTATTCCGCTTCAAATAATGGTTTTATGGAAAACGCACTAAAAGCAAAGCGATGCGAAGCAAACAAAGGACACACTACAATTTGTCTATACCTTTTTTTTAACTGTCTCGGTAATAATCTAGGTGAATTTGAGCAAAACAAATTTAAAGTGTATTGTTTACATATGGCCAGCTTTGTAACAGTTCATATAATACTTTTAGTCACCTTTTAGAGAAAGCAATTTCTGCAACTTTAACCATCACACCATAATTGATAGGTATTTCTTTTATCATTCCCATTTCTCCCGGCAGGCTCTATTACACACGCATGACGTGGTAGCTAGAGAAGTATACGGCGAAGAAGCGCTACGGGTAACACCACCACCGATCGCACCCTACCTAAATGGAGGCAACGACGAGATCGACAACGGTGACGCCTCCGACCAGCAGCACGTCACGCGTGTCCGGCTGGTGCAGTTCCAGAAGAACACCGACGAACCGATGGTGAGTGGAGGAATCTCCGACGCAAAAGTTTTATTGCCATTGTTGTTGTTTTTGTTTACGCCCTCCACGCTTCCCCTTCCCGCAGGGCATAACGTTGAAGATGACCGAGGACGGCCGGTGCATCGTCGCCCGGATCATGCACGGTGGCATGATCCACCGGCAGGCGACACTGCACGTCGGGGATGAAATCCGCGAAATCAACGGCCAACCGGTACAGCACCAGACCGTCAGTCAATTACAGCGAATGCTGCGGGATGCACGCGGGTCCGTCACGTTCAAGATAGTTCCTTCCTATAGAAGTGCCCCACCACCGGTTGAGGTAAGTACGCGGGGCAGTACCATAGCTGTAGGGTTTCTATATTCGTAACGAAGCAAAAGCAAGCGCTATCCTCTAGGGGTGGGGAGGCATGAAACCGGAGAAGGTATCTTCGTTCAACGACGAACCACAAAAGGCTGATAAAATTATCTTTGATTACCAACTGGAGGATTTTGCTTGGTGCCGCAAGGCCGTGGTGAGGTTGTATCTAGTTCTTTCCGATCTTATCTCTCCTTGATGGGGAAACATGAAACCAATTTCGTGTATCAGTACTCGTTTGCAATCTCAACAAATCAGAAGCATTTAGGATGGGGTTGGGAGTTTTGCTTTACTATTTATCTGACCTATCAAATGGAATTTCGAGAAGCTATTGTTGAGAATGTTGAAGCGAGTAACTTTAAAACTTTTTTGATGGAAATTGTTTCAACTTCTACGGGTGAGAATTGCAAATAACTTACCGTAAATCTTGAACGATAACATTTGATGTAACTTTCCCACTGGTCCTTCAGGTTTTAGGGTTTTAGTTTGTTGCAATAATAGTAAGCGAATCAGTCAGAAATTGTATCAAAATTTGCCTGAAATGGATGCTCAGTTCAGTCAGTAAAATGTAATGTTCTGCTACTGAAAACCTTCAACCCATGGAACCGCGCCCTAATTGATTACACTTTCCATTACAAGCCCCAAATCATGTTTCGGGCCAGCTTTTTGGCACAGATTCTAGATTCTAGTGCCAGATGTCTGCTGCTTATTCTACAATTAGGTCCGCAGTGGAAGCTGCGTTAGATTGCGTTTTTCCTTTGGATTGTGATAAAACCGCGCCATTCATCGGTAGGTTGGATGGGTTGTATGTTGTTCGATGCAGATTTTCATTTGTAATAGCAAAGCAAAGAAGTTTTCAAAGCGGTTCGCTAAAAATAACCGGAGGGCGCGCGGGGTTTTGCAGCGGTAAAATAAGGTTAATTAATGGGATGTGTTTTAATCTTCCTTCAACCTTAATGCCACCTACTCGGGATCTGTCGTCGGGAAACCGTGCAGCTGTTCAGGATAAGACCGGCGCCCGTTTTAGTAAGTATTTTTGTTGACTCTCAAACCGTGGGAAAATAGTGGCAATCAAATTATACATTCAATTTATTTTTTCGAAAATTGGTTTTTTTCATTCTTCCAATTGTATTGCATGATTTATTATTTTGAATGTTCTGTTTAAGTTTTGCCTATTTAATATACTAATTTAACAGCTGAAACTAACACCAAAATTGGCCCCTGTTAGACACCAAATCCAAACAGTTCAAACAACATGCGGGAACGCATAGAGCAACTGGTTGGTACCGAGTGATGCCTCGGTTAGCCAAGCACAGAAGCTCTTGGTTGCTGACGAGGATGTTCGAATTTTTTGTGTCTACCTAGTGTTAATTCGGCTACTAGTTTAGATACATTGTCTATCTAGACACTCAGAGAGTGCTACGATGAATTCGAAACACAAAAAATCAATACTTAATTAAAGTTAGGTTTTGTGCCCTCAATGCACGAATGGATTTAATCCAATTTTCCCTTTTAGGAATAAAGATTACATAATGCCAATTTGGTGTTAGTTTGGAGATATCATCTAACTGCCAGCAATTTGATGTTAGTTACTGACGAATGGAATACGAAACATTCAAATCCAACTTTTCTAAGTTAGGTTTTCTGCCTTTACGCGTAAATTGGTACATCATTTTTTTCCTTTAGGAAAAAATAAAGGTCGCATTGACCAAATTGTTAGGCTAACAACTTCATTTTCATAATAAATGAATGAAATGAAATGATGAAAAACAAACACATGTTTCCAGCACTTTTTTTTTAAAGTCGTCATTTATTTATCTATAATTTGGCTTAACACACCAGCTCGATCGAACAAGCCGTTTACGCAATACCCATGCAAATAGTGTGCCGAATTTTAAATGGTCCATGGAATGGTTCAACTATGAATGCGATGTGACAACTGGTGTATAACTGTAAGCAAATAATATTCCGTTACGAATATCAAATCACTTCGATGATAGAGCAGTGGGTATAGGGCCAAGTTTCCTCAGGTGGAACTTTATTATTACAGGTCGGACTCGATTATCCGGGGATTCGATTATCCGTGATTCGATTATCCGGGTGTTTTGAAAAAAAAATCAAATTTCATCTATAATGTCTTATTATAGTGCTAATTCGATTATTGTAGTTAATAGAACATGTTTTCTGGCAGTTGGGGGTCTAGTATTAACCTTCTCTCAAATTTTGACCTACCTCAAAAATAGCTTATATACAGGTTATTACACGCAAAGTGATCTAAAAAACCAAAACTTGGAATCGACCTTCATGGATTGGAACCAGTTTTGAAAAAAATTGTTCAATTAGAGCCAATATATAATAACCTAAATTGTTGTGTCGTTTGTACAGCCCCTGAGTCCATGGGAACACTCTTAATTTTAACAAATTGTTTAAAAAAATGTTTTTCTTCGGATTATATCTCTGGTACTGTTTGCATTAGAATCAAACAACGAGATAATTTTTTCAAAGATTTGTTTAAGGAATCAAAACAAAAAAATAAAAAAATTTAACGCTAGTATTGCCAAATATGCAACTTTTTAATTTTACACTAAAAGTACATTTTTCTCGTAATACACATATCGGTTACTGCAGGCCACATAAAATGTCATTATACCTACAATACTCGGTTGATTTCTAGCTATCTCTTGGGATAATGATGACATGCTTCTCAGGATTCTGTTTGGATACTTTCCAGGGCTCTGATCGAAGTTTTCTTAGCATCTCAATGGAATCTATTTCAGAATTTCGATAGAATATTCATCCGTATTTCTATGGTTTTTTCTCTGAATTTTGATGAGAAAAGCTTACTAAATGTCTGGTGGAATCCTTCTCAAGATAGAATTCCGCTGAAGATTATGATTTATTCCAGATACTGAAAGAATTATGGTCCTATTTTCATTGAAATCCGGTGTAAATATTCTGCTCTGAGTTCCAGTGGACTTTGACATAATATTGCTCTTCTCCCATCATCCCCTTCAACAATTGATTCCTGCTCAGAATTCCAACGGCATCTTTAACCCCCTCATGCCCTTGTTGTTGATAAACAACCACGTTTCTAAATGACTATAACTTTTGGTTTACACAACGACAAGTAAGGCTAATAAAAGCGACTAAGATCTTTCATTTGAGCACTAAAAGCTATAAATATTATCAGTAGAACAGAAGTTATTATAATCAATCTGATTGGGTTCCGCTGAAGCAGTGCTGCCAGGGATCGTTTGAGTTAATGGTGAAAATGAAATATTGGAAGATTTTCTTAGCCTGGTAATATTATAGAAAACTGCTAAAACTTTCTAATTTAGATTTCCCTCAATTACCTTTTTCATGCAATTGAACTAGATCGGAAGGTAAATATTGAGCAGCTTCTAGCACTGCAAAAGAAGCACCTATCTTTATTAAACCAGGTTTTACGTGTTTCTTGACTGCAACAGTTCTAAGGAAAAATAGTTTTAGGACCCTATACGCGGTATAGAAAAGTTGGTCAAGAAATAATTAACAAGATTCTGAAAAGAGATCCGGCCGTCACTGGAGGTGATTTCACTTCTTGGGTAGCTCAAGCAAAGATGGATGATAGGCTATGTAAAGAGGGCGCCAGCAGTACTTCTCGCTGAGGCGACCGGGAACCCATCATCTACGTAACCTGGTAGTCCTTCCCTAGTGACAAGTATGGGTGGGAGAGTTTGCGAAAACTACACGCTAAGTATTACCTGACAATCCGGTACGACATTGGTCAACTAAATGATGCTATAAGGACAAGGACAAGGATTTCTTTGTGAGGGCGCAACACGCACTCTTCTAACTAGAATGAGGGTTACAAGACATGTTAGCTATGATATGTAATGCCATTACGTAAATTAAACTGGAGTCAAGAAACAGACGGCCCCCAGTTTACTTACTAACTCTATTTTTTCTGGTATTCGAGTAATCGAACATTTACCTTGGAAAATTGAAACCTCGGGTAATCGAGTTAGACCTGTATTACAAAAGACACGCCTTATTAAAAAGTTGATCTTAGAATTCTTACACAAATAGCTATAAATAACTGATTCATACCGTTAACTCGTTACCAATATGAATAATAAATGAAAACCAACTGAAAATACAAATCACACCCTGAAAGTCTGAAAAATCAACTAGGGCCAAAATAGGTACATTTACATTTACTATAATAGGAAAATTTACCCTGACCATTTTATTTCCAATTTCTTCACGAATGAAGCTTAAATTCATAAAATAACGCAAAAAAGTCCCGAGTAAATTCATAAAATAACGCAAAAAAAAGTCCCGACCTGTAATCTACTGCACAAACTATATTTTTTTCTTTTTTGTACTGTTTTCAAAAGATCATCAAAAACCTCATACCAGGAAATGCATGGTATATGCAAGGGAAATACGCATTGTTTAGTCTGAGTATGATGATGGCTGAACTTTTATGTTTTCAATCAATGTGTGATCTTTAAGAGGTTGTATATGTTGAGGTCGACCAAAAAATCGGTTCCTTTTTATTTTTTATCTTAAAGTATACGTTTCAAAGAATGTTATTTCAAATGTTTGTGGAGATCCAAGTAGTAGAAAATAAGTTATAGCTTTTTTCATCTTACTCTCTTACTTGAAACTTTACATGCGATTATCTCGAAAACATGCTTTTCCCCCAAAACATCGTTGAGGTGACCAGGATTGCCGCCAAAATTTTCTTTCGGTTTCATTTTTTGAATTGGTTGTAATTCATTTAATTTATTTCGGAGCAGGGAAAAAACCACTGGAACTGAATTTTGTTATCATATCATATCGGCAATAAAAACTGCTATCGCAACATTGTGACGAACGGACAGGAGATTGAGGTCAATAAGCTTACAGCGATCTATGTAGCTCGATAGGTTCAGTGGGTCCCTCCATGGAAATCGACGAAGTGCGAAACGAGCAAATTTGCACTGAATAGATTCAATGCATTGAATATCATTTTGGTAATAGGGTACCCAGACTGCATTACCGTATTCGAGTGCAGGACGAATCAAAACACAATAGAGTGCTTGTAAACAATGTATATTGGTTAAGGTCCTAGTGACCCTAAAAACGAATACCAGCAGCTAATAGAGGCCTTACAAATAGTGTACTCAATGTGGTGCTTGAAATTTAGTTTGGGATTTTAGTAGACTCCCAAATTTTTAACAGATGATTCTCCCTTGAGAACGATTTGTGAGATATTGTAGTCGAAATCAACTTTCGAGTATTTGCGAGCAAAAGATATAACCGAAAACTTGGAACCAAATTAAATTTCTGCACTTCTACGAATTTTTGGTTACTTTTTGAGAAAATTAAAAATTCATTATTTCAGAAATTTCAGAAAAGTTGGCTTTTTGGAAAAATCGGAAATTATTCTAACTTGGATAATTATTAGTATTTCTTCACGCTCTCAAGCTGATTTTACATATTAGCCATTCTACTACGCAAGACGTATAAAAATATTGAATAAAAATGTGGCTACATATCTTTGCAAAAATTCAAACTTTTCTCTATTTTTCCTGCACTTTAACATATATAACCCCTTAAATGAATGCGGCCGTCCAAATGATAGGGAAAAGTACACGTACCTTTGAAGAAGGATACCTTTCAATATAGAGGGCCCGTTTAAAAATTTTCAGCCTAGATAGCGTTTCCGAGTTTTTTGACGTGCATAACTGCCGCTGTGCAGAAGGAAATATCAAAATTGTTGCTCTCTCTGATCGAAAATATGCCCACCAATTAAAATTAAATTCCAATTTCGTAGAATGAACTATTTATATGAATAACGAAACAACACGATTGGTAGGTGATTGCTTGTCTGCTATACTACCGGCGAGCTAACATTTTACTGCTTTGTCAGCACCGCCCCATTTGATGACTATGAACGGTGGTTACGCATGAAAGACATTACCTGATTCGACATTATTCATTCCGGTGTTTTGTAGCCATGAAGTCGTGCGGACGTCGACAGCAAGTATGGGCCGTTAGTAGTGTACCAGTTCGAAATAACTTCTGCTATCTTTCGAACCATCCAACATGTCGCCTCTTTAAAGGGTCATCAATATAAGACATAAACAAATTAATTTGTTACTTGCTAGGGAAGTTTAGCAACATGTTGGGTAATAACCGAACGTAACACTAACGAACGGTAGGGCTATTAATTTGATGCAGTGTGTCGATTATCGCCGGATCGCACTTTATCCACAGAATACAGTAAGTCAAATTTATGAGCGTTTCTAGGAATTTGGTGAAAAAATTGTAATTTAAATTGTAATTGAAATTCTTGTTCGGGAAAATTCACCAATTGTCATTCGAATGCTATTGTATATTCGTGGCACGAAAACTCTCGAACATAACTAAATCCCTCTAAGGTTGTGAACCATTTAGCGAATTATTTAAACTTTTAGTTCAAATTTGACAGTTAGAAAGTTATTTCATCTCGAGTAGTTAAATTTAACCGAGAGAGCGACTCATTTGGATTAGAGCACTCTAGTTAGAGTGTGGCCATGAGGCCATGACGTATTCAAACGAACATGAAATTTGACATATTCACGATATAAATATGTCAGATTTCTGCTCGTTTGGGTACGTCAAACCCGTCTTGGCCACACTCTAACTAGAGTGCTTTAATTTGGATAGTTATTTAGAATTGACTGCTGCGAAAACCTGGAATCGTTAGAGGTGTGATCATATGTCGCTCTTTTCATATTAGTTTTTTGCTATATATTATATATGACAGTCGTAACCTCGAAACGTAAACATCCACATTATGAAATAACCTAAACAAAGCTTGACACAACATGCTTTCGTTTCCATCTTTCTCCCTTCTTTTTCTGTTGAAAAGTATTGACAACCTTAATTGAGAAAATGTTTCCACCTGGGCAAAAATTTTAGGTATCGAGTTGTCAAATATAACCATGCTCCAGAGCAGAGTTATTTTGCAAATACATTTCAAAAGTTGAAATTTTCGCAAAATGGTTCGCAGCCTAAATATTTCCTATGCAACGAATGTAACTAACGAAGCAATTCTTTAACTACCTGTATGGCTGTATCTTCTCATTCACTACGCTGACGTTTGCACGCAATACAACTTGCATGCAAATTTCCTTTTGTGTTTCATGATTAGAGACGACGGGTATTGTGGCATGTTCTAAAGGCTCTCCCTTTAATAGAAGAATAATTTAGGAATAATATTTAATTCAGTGGAGTTGCCAGACAGTTCCATCGTTTTAGACGGGTTTTTCAATTTGTTTAACATAACCTCCCCGGTCGTTCCTATGTACTGGTCCATATCATATGTGGCAGGTCATCTGGTTCTCATAATATACCGGAACGAATATAATTATTTTCGACTGAGCCCCGGAGTAAAATATCAAATTATAGCTCACTTCGGAAAAGCCATTCCAATTTCATTAGCATAGTTATCTCTGAATCCGAAACGAAGCGTAAGAGTGCCGCAGTTTTGTTCCGTTTTTTTTTCGTGCACCATTCAGTTGTAATTCGGGTCATCCGGATTAACTGTTTGTGGATACTACCGCCATTTGCATGAATTTTCTTTTTTTGTTTCTCATCTCACATCCGAATTGGTAGCGGCAGGATAATTTTCCAACGATAATAAACCCGCCAATTATAAAAACACGGCCACTCTATTAACCGGCATTTGTGTTTTTTTTTTCATTTTTTCCACCCCCCTGGTTGATCAGATTTTCGTTCGTGCCCAGTTCGACTACGACCCGCTCGACGACGAGCTGATCCCGTGTGCACAGGCGGGAATAGCTTTCCGTGTGGGTGATATTCTGCAGGTAATTGCATTTAAAACTTCGCGTAATTTATCCGAGATATCAGACTAAATGGCGAATGCCGTCTCTATCCCCTCCCCTTTTTTTAACAGATCATCAGCAAAGACGACCACCATTGGTGGCAGGCCCGCCACGATGCCGCCGGAGGTTCGGCCGGATTGATACCCTCGCCGGAGCTTCAGGAGTGGCGCATTGCCTGCCAGTCGGCGGACAAAACCCACAAGGAACAAGGTGAGCCGGGGTGGAGGGGTGTATCGTTGTTCAATGCCCTAGGGTTTAGGTTTATTTGTGTTTCTGTTAAATCTGTTGTATTGTGGAAGCTTCACGGCATAATCATAGTCGCTATATTCAAGATCTGGTTTGAAGAGAGTACATAGAATCATATTGTTACATTGCTAGACAAACATAACAAATGGTCCTAACTGCAACTGAGAGCCTCTCTTTGTTTACTTATAGAGAAAGTTTAGAATAGGACATAAGTAACGTTGAGAGTCTCTCTTTGTTTACATTCCCTTTTGTTATTACGACGTCACAAAGACACTTATCATAAATTTCCTAGTACATATCGAAAGCCGGTTTTTACTAGCATAATATGCAGAGTTGAGTAGTAAATGTTGAAAAGACCGATGAAAGATTCTCTTTGGGAAAGATCCCAAAGAGAATCTTCCATTGTTTCTTACGCCCTAATCTTTTTTTTCAATTATTACAGCGTCATCATAACCTTTCTAAGAACTGCATATTATACTAAACGTTGGGGAGCAAAAGTAAGAGCGACCGAATTGTTAATGAAAGAGAAAGAAAACAAAGAGAAACTCTCATTCGTACTTAGGACCACATGTCATTTTCTAGATTTGCAAGTGCCCACATGATTACGACTTAAAACGCCAACTGTTAATTTAGATTGTGTCGAACTGTCATCGTAAATCTTGTTCACATTGATCGTAAAAGGAACTGTACAGTTTGATTGCCTTTGACATTTGACCGGTTGTGTAATAGATGACCCCTGAATATAGCCACTAAAAACAAAAAGTGTTATGAGGAATTTGTTTACCTAGAAGCTGAATCGCATACATTTAAGTGTCGGAGAAAGGTAAAATTATTAATTTAGGTTCCGTTAGATGAGTACAAAAGAGCTTGGAAATATAATCTACACTGATTCACTTTGTTCGACGTTTTGTTAAATGTAGGGCTAGTTTTTTTGTAGGACTTGACGTCTTACACGCAACGCAAAATACATTCTGAATTTCTATTTTGATGGCAAGAAATGTTCCTAGGATAGCAATACGCTAAGAATCACTCATCCTTCACGATGTTATTTGTTGTACGGTGTAACAAAGAAAGAACAATAACAGATCAAGTTTCAGTTTTGTAGACATGTTGTCACAACTGCAAACAAACATCAATTGAGATATATGACGTTTAAAATACGTACACTGAGATCTTCCTTTTCTGCTCGTGATTGACAAAACGAGCAATCGGTTTGAATATTGAGGTTAGAACTAGTTCAAAGCCCGCGACTACCTTTTCTTCTATTAGGGAAATAAAATTGAGCTATGTTACTATCGCAGTGAACTTACTGCTTTGTCCAACACTGTTAACTAGCATTTACTCTTATGGCGATTTCGCTTGAACCCGAAACTGAGTTAGGTTCTAACCCCAACCGCTGTCAGGTCATACATTTTGACAGCAGTTGGGGTTAGCAACTGACTCAGTTTCGCTTCAAGCGAAAACCACATTAGTAAGAGTGGCTGCCGCTAAATTCATTTACAAAATAATATGTTGGGTGTTTTCTGTGGCAGTCGAGTCTTTTCAGAAATTTACGATAAAAAATAAAGATTGATGTTTGAGGTGACCTTAAAAACGTTCTATCGATCAGCACGGTTCCGTCAACCGTGGAGCCAAAACTATTACCATCAAGCAGCAATATTCCATTTGCCCAGTTACGCAGCAGAAAGTAGTAATAGAAAATCAATCGTTCGTCAACGCTCCAACACTCCTCAAACAGAGCGCAAATTCCAGTAAACTCACGCTGGAAAGACACTCTCAAACTGGGACGTTCTGTCACGCCACGCGCGATGACAACCGTGGTCGTGCTGCTATACTACTCGAGCGGTGTGATATTAGAGCTGCCGGTTACTAACTGTCGAACTATCCGGTTCCGGACCGGTGCACAATTCAATGGAAACTTTTCCTTGTCACGCGCTTTTCTCTTCTGTCAAATTGCACCTTTCTCGTTGCATGACGAGAAAATAGACATCAGCATCTTTGCAAAAAAGGGTGAGATGATTACCATCCCGCCTTTCGATGAGAATCAATGAAGCGGAAATGGAGTTCTGAGTTGGAGGATGCATGCGAAAGATACACCTTTCCGGAAGCAGCTTCTCCCGAACGCTTTTTGTGAGGCAGATATTTTTTTCAGTGGACTCTTACTGAATGATGGTGGTTTTCTAGTTTTAGGAAAGGTAAAATCTGAGTAATGAGTTGAGCATTCAGGGTTGACCTGTTGAAATATTGGTCGGCACCTGTATGAAGCCGAAATTGTCATATTGAAAATATTTTTCAGAAATAATCGTAATGATCGACGTTTAAATAGGTTTTCAACGCTTAAATGTATGCAATACCAGCTTCTGGCAACCAACGTCCTGCGAAGATCTTTCACAATTAGTACCAATTACCCAGTTGTAATTTCAGTTGATTTCGAATGAAAAAAAAAACTTTTTGCGTGCCATGATGGCGGCATACATCGCTATGTTTGTAACACGTTAGTAACTATTGTTTTGACAATAGTTTTTTACATCATTTTGACAGCAGCGCCTCATTAGTGATGTCGGGGTGTTTATTGAACAAGATATAAGATGACTTTCTGGTAATGAGCGCATGGTGTAAACAACTACATATTGTCAAAAAGCGGACTGTAAACATATCACGAAAAGGGAAATTGGCCGCCATTATGACACGCAAAAAGTTGGATAGATATTTAAGTGAGAATTTAATCCCCTAATCAAAGCAACTGAGAGTACAAATCTCTAGAATGAGACTGTCCGTGTCGTGACACTGTAAAGAAATCATTAATCATTTTCACCATAAACCTATCCGTTATCTGTAAACCATTCTCACATCCATGGCTTCAATCAATGTTTCGAGTTCCATTTTTTCCCAATTTTGTTCAACCTTTGCTGATCATCAGCTTCTCTTTTTATTTTTGTTCAGATTCTCTTCTTTTCGAAGCGTGTGTGCGTGTGCGAATGTTTTCTGTGTCCTATTACTTCTAACCTCTGTAAATAACAAAATTTGTAAATATGTTTTGAGACTGTGTGTTTCGTTATTTTTCCCTAAACAATCTCTCTTTGTCGTTCCATCTATACTTTTATAAACAACTGCTAACCACACAAAAAAACAATTACACTATGCCTACTATTCCTTCGAGAACCTGCCCTTGCTCTCCCATAAATAAACATCTAACATAACTAAAAACAACACATTTGAACCCCGACTCGTTTCCATGTTCCGCAAATGTCGATTTAGGAGAGGTAGGGCCCGGTTGTTCGGCTCACGCGGAAGGATGTGACGGATCGACAGGTACTAGCTATTTTGACAGCTTATATGCTCTCATTTTATTATATATCTCTTTCTCCCTCTCTGCCATTTTCTTGCTCTCCTAGTCTTGTCTTGTTGTTCCCTCGCAAATCACGCCATAGTTTTTGCGACATAAAAAGCTGCTAACATAAGAGTTAGAGCTTTTCGACAATTTTACCCACGATTGGCTATGTTTCACATCCGCGTGTTATGCTAGGAAGGCCAAACCCAGTAAAGTTCAGCCAAAAAATGAGCTGGAATTCTGGCTGGTTCCAGTTAGTATATCGGCTCCTGTGACAGACGATTCTAATTAGAATCGGTAGTGTCACAGGAGCCGGAGTGCTAACTAGAACTAGCCCCAATTCCAACTGAACTTACCCAGCTAAATCATTTGGAATTCTGAATAGAGTCAGTATGGAATTCAGTTCAAAGGCAACAACTGATTCCGAAACCTTCAGTTTTTTTTTTAATCGGCTTTTTAATTTAAGCTGGAATCCACACTGACTCCATTCAGAATTTTGAACCGGTTCCGGAATGAGTTTAACAGGGCCGCAGTTTATATTATTAGGTTTTACGCCGTTCTATCATAACCTCATAAAATGAGCCGAATGAACTTCATTTGACAATTCTCGGAGATTTGTTTACATGGGAGTTACGTGAGTTTGAATGCAACAGCTGAACATCCGTTGCATTCGAAATCACGCAACTTATTAGGTAAACTAACCACCCAGTAGTATCAAACATGAACGTCATTCATCATGAGTTCATTCGTGATTTCATCTTGTAAAACTCAATTTTAAACAAAAAAATTCATTACCCGGGCCCATGGCGAATACAGACCCACAAAAAATCTACACTTTGTTTTTTATTTCGTTCAATGATGCCTGTGCGTGGGTGGGTTTCTATTCCCCCGCCTGTCCCGCGTAATAAGTAATGTTAGTTTTTGTCCCCCTCCAGTTGCGACCGTTTGTTGCTGTGTTATATTTCGCTTTTATACGCATAAATCAGTGATTTTTATTGCTTTTCGTTTTGATTACTATTGCTTTTGTACAACCGCCGCCTGTTCGCTGTAATGAAACGTATTTTTAGGCGTACATTTTCATGCTTTTTTTAACAACTTGAAGCTTTATTGCCAAAGCTAAAATAAAATTACAAATGCAGGTGTAAAGTGTTTCTGCGTTAAGTAAAATATTTCTGATGTAGACCTTTTTCTTTCCCAATCAGATCAGCCGGAATTTGATTTGAAATCGTGGTAGTTTTTATCAAAATTTCGGCTCAAATGAAAAAATCGATTCCGACTCGCAATTGTGCTGGAATTCCGACGGAAACTAACCGATCGATTTCTGGATGGATTTGACTGGGATATCATAGGATTTACAATTTAAATGCGTTTTTTTTATGATTTTTCAATGCATATTTAGAATCTGTTCGGAAATAATTTACATTGCATTGAGCGCCAGAAATCTGGCTCAAAATCAACAACCGTTTTCGAATCCTGATCGTTGAAGACATTTGAAAATATACCTGCCCACTGAGACGTCCAAAAAATTGTTTCAAAATCGTTCAACACGGGTCCTACGATGGACGTTTGTTGAACGGTTATTTGGACGTTGTCCAAATTGGTCCAACGAACGTCCTTCATTGGACGATTTTGAAACCAACCGTTCTTAGAGGGTGGTATCCCTGCATCACAGAATCCCAGTTAAACTCATTCCGGAACCGGTTCGGCTTTCTGAATGGAGTCAGTATGGTTTCCAACTGAAATGCAACAACCGATTCCGACTCAATCGGTTTCAGAACCGGTTGTTGCATTTGAGCTGGAATCCATACTGGTTCCATTCAGGATTCCGAATCAAATTACGAATGGCTTGACTGGGATGCTGTGCATTTGACTGTCGACTTTCGTTTGTTTACTTTTTTGTACGGTTTAAATTCTTCATAAGGTTTTTCACAAAACGACATAACCCCACAAACTGAGACGAATGAGCTTCCTTTGATAATTCTCGGTGGTTTGTTTACATGGGAGTTATCTGAGTTCGTTACACTCGCACTCACGCAACTGACAAAGTAAACAAACCATCCAGAATTGTCAAACATGAACTTCATTCATCGTGAATTCATTCGTGTCGTCATCTTGTAGAACTGAATTGCCAAAACACAGAGAACAGACGTCCATCTTCAGTATTCAACTTGTGTAAAATCTCTAACGGTATCGAAGGTAGTTGGGATATCTAAACCAGGTGCGCTACTGTCGTCATGATTTTTGTGGCTGAGTTCGACAGAATTGACAGCGGTTATTCCTCTACCCAGTCAAACTTGTCCGGAACCGGTTCGGACTTCCAGCTCAAATGCATCAACCGATAGAGTCGGAATCGGTTGTTTTCTTTGAGCAAGATTCCATACTGAATCCATTCAGGATTTCGAACCGGTTCCGGAATGGATTTGACGGATAGCTGGGATAGCTTGGTGTGGCGGCGCTAGTGCTTATCGTATATTAGTTCAAATGTTTACACACGTTTTTTAAATATTTTTGTTCGATCATGGATGTCTGTTCTCTGTGGCCAAAATGTCGCGTATTGAAAATTAAGTGAACTTGTGGTTTTGGACACATGTCTTAATGAAAAGGGTGTAAGGAAAAAACGGCAAAATGCTTTGAAATTCAACACGCGAATGTAAAATCCTTCATAAACAAGTTTGGGAGTATTAGTCAGATGAGTCAGAAACCTCAGATCTTCCAACCTGGATCTGAAAGGAAAAATATGCCATAAGCAATGTCAACAGTGGTCAATAAAGCGGGAACATCCGTCGGAATGATCCAACATTTCGAAAAACGGAACAACCTGAAGAACCTATAAAGAACAGACAACAACACCGTGCTGCAACAAGGTATCGGAAATTGTATACACGAGTTTTGCAGTGTGTTTAATGGACAATATTATACTTTAGTCTTAGGGGACGATATAAGCGATGCGGACAGGTCGATTAAAGTGGAGAAATTCGGTTGAAAAGTGTCGATATGGCAAGCAATGTGTTGCTGCGGTTTGAAGTCTACCATGTTTTACACTACCGGATCTATAATGGCGGAAAACTATCGAGCCGAGTGTTGCAGCCTTTATATGAGAAGCCTAGTGACCCTTCACTGTTTTGACTGGTTTTAGCATCGGTGTATTATGCCAAAACAACTGTTATTCGGATCTCCCGCACGGTACGCGAATATTAGGTCAGCTTACTAACAAAGTGCGAAGATGAGAAGCACAGAAGTGAGAAAGGGAAAACAAAATACTCGCGAAATTTAAGCCGTTAGTCTAGCTCACTTACGTCGCTTTTATGAACGCGTATACTGCCGTGATCAGCATAACAGTCCCATTTGCTATGGGTTTCCTATGCAGGTGGGACTGTTATGCGTATAACGGCAGTATATGTCCGGTCAAAAGGGATACCAGGTATCTTTTTCAAATGTCCACATTTTATAAGAAATGTCTTCGTTTGTCTTCAACGGCCAGGATTCTGAATCGGTTATTGTTTTTGAGCCAGAATTCTGCCAGAATTCTGCCAGAAATCAGGCTGACGCCCGAGTAAATTTGTCTTCAAAATGAAAAACACACCCAGCGATGCTATATGTGAAGACATGTCTTCATTTTGAAGACATTTGAAAGGTTGTGAAGACGGGTTTTTCATTTTGAAGACAAATTTGTTTCGTTTGTCTGACCAATTTCTGGCAGAATTCTGGCTCAAAAGCTAAAACCGATCGCAATCCTGGTCGGTGAAGACAAATGAAGACATTTTTTCATGAAATGTGAAGACATTTGAAAAATATACCTGGTATCCCTGGTCAAACCACTCGGAATCCTGAATAGAGTCACCCAGTAAAGCTCAGCCGGAATTGAACTGGAATTCTGGCTGGTTCCAGTTCGTACACGGGCTCCAGTGACACAACCGATTCTAACTAGAATCGGTTGTGTCACTGGAGCCGGAATACGAACTGGAACCAGCCAGAATTCCGGTTCATTTCCGGCTGAGCTTAACTGGGCAGTATTGATTCCAACTCAAATGCAATAACCGATTGAGTCGGAATCGGTTGTTGCATTTGAACTGGAATTCATACTGATTTCATTCAGAATTCTGAGCTGGGTGTGCGCTTTCGGCCGTACCACAGTCACAGTTAGGCTCAGCCGGAAATGAACCGGAATTCTGGGTTATTCCAGCTCGTATTCCGGCTCCAGTGACACAACCAATTCTAGTTAGAATCGGTTGTGTCACTGGAGCCGGAATACGAACTGGAACCAACCAGAATTCCAGTTCATTTCCGGTTGAACTTAACTGGGGTTAAGTTCAGCCGGAATGCTGGCTGGTTCTAGTTCGTACTCCGGCTCCAGTGACACGACCGATTCTAACTAGAATCGGTTGTGCCCTGGAGCCTGAATACCCACTGAGACGTCCAAATAATTGTTTCAAAATCGATCAACACGGGTCCAACGATGGACGTTTGTTGAACCGTTATTTGTACCTTGTCCAAATTGGTCCAACGAACGTCCTTCATTGGACGATTTTGAAACAAACCGTTCTTAGAGGGTACTATCTGAAACCAGCCGGAATTCCAGCTCATTTCCGACTGAACTTTACTGAGAAATTGACAGATTCGTCGCCTCGTTTTCAATATGGCGTATCCACCAAAATTGTGAAAAGTCATTTTAGGGATGTTTCGTCGTTTTGTAAAAATTACATAATGAAATATATTTAGCTTGAATTTGCAATTTTTAAAAAACATGCAATAAAAACTAGCTCTGTAATGTGATTTTGTGACTTACGTCTATTTCAAAAAATCATTAGAGAATTGTCATTACCCCCTGAGAACGTTTGGTTTCAAAAATTGTCTAATGAGGGACCTTCGTTGGACCAACGTTGGAGGACGTCCAAATAACCGTTCAACGGACTTCCATTGTTGGGCCCGCTTTGAACGATTTTGGAACAATTTTTTGGGCTTCTCTGGGTAATAATTAATAAATATTGCGAAAAGAAGAAAGTCGAGTGAAAAATAAGAACATGATTATCACGTCTTCTCTTCCCAGTAAGTGAAGCCAGAAAATGAGCTCGAATTCTGGCTGGATCTACCCAGTAAGTTCAGTCGAAAAATGCGCCGGCTGGTTCTCGTTGGTATTCCAGTTCCAGAGACAACCGATTTCAATTTTAAATACTAACGAGAACCAGTCAGAATTTCAGCTCATTTTCCGGCTGGTTAAGTAATATACATGTCATGGCAGTCCACAGGAAATTTTCGCCTCCGAATGTGTAATATGACACTCAACGTTTTTAGTTGTTCGCTGCTGTAGCAGTTCAAAACATCATACACTGTAAGAGTGGAAAGGATTTCAATACATGTTTACGTTTCTATGGAGGGTCCATATTAAGCTTTAGGATAGGTACTTCAACAGCACACTTGCAAAAACGTGAAGTACAAAACCAAATCGCTTTCCGCTGGCGAGCGATTCACCTTCGTTATTTTTTGGGACGAGATTCGCGAATAGATGTTTTCGTTTTTTCTGTTTATTTTATTTTTCGTATCACATATCCTCTTAATCAGTCTTACATATTTCAAGCAGTTTCAACTGGCTGCACTTGACGTTATTTTTCTTCGTATCTCAGGTTTTTAGAAAAAAATTGGCATTAAGCATACTTCAAACTGGTGAAATTAATTTTCATAAAGCATACTTTCAAGTGCAGCACATATTGGAAATTTTTTAATTCACAACCGTAAAAAGGATTACAAACTACCTCTCGCTTAGATATCACAAGACTCTAAACGAAAAAGAAAATTTTCACAGGAAAAGCCATTTGGTTTTCTCAGCTATAGAACATATTTGTAAAATCTTTCAAACCACTTAAATTGACAGGAACGTTCAAAGCATAAATCCGTTGAGCGTAAATTATTGCCACTAGCGACAATAATTTTTCCCGAAAGTCACGATCCCAATCGCTCATTAAAGTTTTTCTTCAGCTCGCTTCCAACCGGACGCAATCGCTAGCAACACAATATAGCCGAGCGGAAGGAAAAGTAGTTCACCCAACGCGAATTGTGTAATTTTATACCCCTCGTCCGACATCGATCTAGCTTCCGTGTCGATATTCTGAAATGCATTTTTCCGCGCGTATCTTCTTCCACTCCAGTGCCACGAACAAAGGGTTCACAATTTATAGCAAAGCTTTATCACACCACGTTTCTTACACCCCCAATGCTCGTTTACTTTCCACGGTAGTCGTTAGCTCGCTCGCATGAATAAGCTTGGTTTTTGATTGCTTGACTAGCTGCTCCTCGGACAGAATATATTTAAAGCTAACCACATCATCCCCAAGTTGTGCACTTAACATCTTTCCACCTTCCGAGTCTTGCAACAAATGGATGACTAAGCGAAACCATTTCTCGTTTATTTTTTCTTCCCCTGTTTCACTCGTTCGAAACCAAAGCAGTTAATTGCTCAATATTTAGCCGTAAAAAGAAGCAGTGCCGAGATAAGTATCTAGCCAAACACAATGCCGTTTTCGATCAGCTGGATCTGGTGACCTACGAAGAGGTAGTCAAAGTTCCTGGTAAGCACTGTCTGTTTAATTACATTTTTCACCCCATTAGCTTTTTGCTCGCTTACATTCCAGTGGGCGATCCGGCCTTCCAGCGGCGAACTCTGGTGCTACTCGGAGCTCACGGTGTCGGTAGACGTCATATCAAAAATACCCTCATAGCAAAGTATCCGGACAAATACGCTTACCCAATACCACGTAAGTTCGGGCCATCCATCGCCTAAATCGATCACGATTCGAACCTCTCCGTTTTATTTCATTCTGCAGACACCACCAGACAGCCGCGGCCGGACGAGGAAAACGGTCGCAGTTACTACTTCATATCACACGACGAGATGATGGCGGATATTGCGGCCAACGAGTACCTCGAGTACGGCACCCACGAGGACGCCATGTACGGCACCAAGCTGGAGACGATACGGCGGATCCACGCCGACGGCAAAATGGCAATCCTGGACGTCGAACCACAGGCCTTAAAAATACTGCGCACAGCCGAATTCACACCGTACGTTGTGTTCATCGCGGCGCCGCTACTGCAAAACATCGCCGATGTGAGTATTGTTGAGGCTCGCTAGAGTTGGAAATAGTGAACCGTAATTGTTTCTTTTTGAGTTTTATATCTCAGTTGGCTTCCGTAAAATTTGTAAATATTGTAAACCTACTTACCAGATGAAGCATTTTGATGAGAACTGCGATGAAATTCCTTACATCATGTCGAAGCTGTATTGGCTTATTTTATTTGTAATTTGATTTGCTGTAATGAAAAAATAAAATTTAGAAAAATGTTATTTCAAAGTTTTACCAAAATATTCCTTTTTCAGTATGACGGAAGTCTTGAGCGTCTGGCCAAGGAATCGGATATGTTGCGATCGGCCTACGGGCACTTTTTCGATCTGACAATCGTCAACAACGACATCGGCGAAACGATAGCGTTGCTAGAGAACGCAATCGACAAGGTGCACTCCACGGCCCAGTGGGTCCCGGTGTCTTGGCTGTACTGACAAGATAGTGAGCTAGAATGTCCGGCATGCTTGGGGGAGGAATGCGACTGCGACTGTGACTGCGAGCTAGATCTTAAGTAGATGCGCCCGACCGGGATATGTTGACACGACACCAGCTCCACTATACAAATGAAATAACCTGCTGCAAATAAAATGCAAAATAATACAAAAAACAGGCAACACAAAACGGTACTTGAGCTCGATAGATAATACACCATACTAAAACTAAAAAAACACACCCACACCTACAAAGAAATAATCTTACCAACACAACAATTGTTTAGTGCAGCATATAAGCAAATCCCAAATCGATCCATGTTACACGAATAGAATCGATGAAAAGCATGCAAAGCAGTTATGTATATTGAAATGTTTCGAAAGTCTAGTTATTGTTTTAATCAAAACAAAAAAAATCTACTACTACTAGGTCGTCAACACGAGAAATGGCTGATTTTATATTGTACCAATAGTAGACCCCATTAACACAAACTCATCTACGTATGCTACTACTATTGAAACGTAATCATTTTTCATCGAACCGGATCGGATCACTTCATTTGAGTTGAGTGTCATTATTGATAGTAGGAAGAAATCAAAACAAGCAAAAAACGCACGCATTTACGTCTGAAGTCAAAAACAAACAAATGGAAAATCATCGAATTTCAAGAGAAAAAATACAACAACAAAAGGAAGGAGAAAGAAAAGCAACAGCACAAAAGAAAACAAAACAAAGACACAATTACTTGCGCAGCAAATTTATCACTTTTACGCACGAAAAGATAGTGGAAACGCTGCAGGTTAGTTTGCTGACGAGCAACAGTTTAAAAACAACAAGTTTAACTAATAACGAAGTGATAGAGATAAAACAAAACAAAAAGCGCGCAGGTTAGGTTGAAGAAATCCCCGCGATGAAAGAATGTTTAGGAAGATTATGGAGAGGATGGTAAGAAGGATAAAAGTAAACAAACTCTGAAGCAGAAATAAAAGATGGAGAATATTAGTTAGACTTAATATTAACCAAAAAACAAATGTTAACATGATTATTAATAATTAAAGGTAAACAAAATTACAATTAAAGAAAGAGGTACGAGAAGGCAAAGCTGTAGCTTGCGAGATAATAAAAGAAACTCATTTATTTAAATCCAGAAGTAAACGGTACACAGGTGGGATATGTGCAACAGAAGGGTGTCCCGTTAGAAACAGATTTTTATTGAGACATCAGAAACAGTAAGCAAAGCAGCAATTCCTTGAATTATGTACGACGGGGGGAAAGGGTTTGAAACCAAAAAAAAAAAAAATAGTCAAAATTTCAAACAGTAGTAAATAAAGTATTGGAAAGTTTCAGGGTTCAATGATTTAACTTAACAGAACACAAACACACACAAAACAACATAAAACGTAGTAGAGGAAAGGCGACATAGTGCTCAAGGTGAGAAAGGAACTAATCAACGTACAGTTTAATTTACCTTGTTTATAGACGAAATGCCGATCGGAGTGTTAAAGTTTCGAGTCGAATTGGCGGGTTCGTAGGAATAATGAACATATTAAATCGCATTTCATTAAATCCACTTTTGCACTTATAAGTCCGGCCTTTGTTGTTAACAGATGTAGGAAAGGATGTTAAAAAAGATAGGTTATAACTATTAGAGGGAACATCCCGCTTCCAGCACCGATGGGTTATCTCGATTTTACGTGTGATAGGTTCATTAGTTTGATATTTAGTGCCTCGGGTACATATATGTCAAAGTAATATGTTACAATACTTTAGAACGAAATAACATGATTCGATCAGTGATTGGAGACAGTGGCAGTTCGCTCCCTCTAGTAGTTATAATCTAATTCGATGTTAAGTTTGCCCATTTCATTCGCTATATTTCGAAGCCGAACCATTGGATTGATAACGTATGATTTCGATTTATTCTCTGAATAAAGACTCGGAGTCTCAATATTTTACTTATCATTTACCTGTCAGTGTCATTCCAATCGAACACGAGACCTGTTAAAAGCATTCAAACCGAGAAAAACCTACCAGTCCTTGAACAAGAACAATTGACAAATCTCTTGTTGGATTCGATTGGCACTGACAGATAAATGGTAAACAATAGATCGAGATGTCAAGTTTTAATACCAGGTTCTATGCTGATACTTCTGGACATGGCGAATTTATTAATTTATTAAGTTTGTGAACCAAACGAATATAGTTCCGTTGCTGATGCAGTGTCAGACAGTATTTGACAAATTCTACAATTTTCGGATCAACATTAAAACGTTGGTAATGTGACCAGACGTCCTGGATTAGGCGGGGTAGTTCCGGATTTCAAGGTATTGTCCCGCATGGTAAAACGTGCCGGAAATTGTCCCGCATTTACCAAAACACTGATTTTTATTCCAAAATATCCATATTGTGCACTCAATTTATGCTGATTGCCACGGTGCCCTTTTCGACTTCGAATGTGAGCCAGATCATGAGCCTCAACGAAAAGTCTTACACAAGTAGTGCAAAAATTCGGAAAACGTATGTCGTTAGTAGGTGTTATGGGCCCGTCCCACAACGTCATTGTTGGACTCGTGTTGAACGACTTTGAAACATTTTTTGGGCTTTTCAGTGGGACTGAACGGTTGTGGAAGAAACCGTTCTAACCCACAGAGAAGCCCAAAAAAATGTCTCACAATCGCGCAACAAGAAGGGAATACAGAATGTGTTCAGTAAGGATTCCATGTCAAATTCAACAACCGAATATGAAAACGGTTGGAGCGGGACCCTCTAAGAACGGTTGATGCCAGATGCCGGTTGAAGGACGTTCGTTTGACCAACGTGGGACGATGTGCAAATTACCGTTCAACAAACGTCCATCGTTGAACCCGCGTTGAACGATTTTGAAACATTTTTTTGGGCTTCTCGGTAGCTTGGAATACTGACTCCATTCAGAATTCCAAACCGGTTGCGTAATGGGTTTAACTGGGACGTGGTACTTGTTCCCATTAAAGTTCAGCCGGAAATGAGCCAGTTGGTACTCCGGCTCCAGTGACATAACCGATTCTAGTTAGAATTTCATTTCCGGCTGAACTTTGATGGGTTCCCACTGAGACGTCCAAAAAATTGTTTCAAAATCGTTCAACACGGGTCCAACGATGGACGTTCGTTGAACGGTTATTTGGACGTTGTCCAAATTGGTCCAACGAACGTCCTTCATTGGACGATTTTGAAACCAACCGTTTTAGAGGGTTGTATTTATTGTTCAACCTTAAGGTGCATTAAGGTGGCACCAAGCACTTCTTTTGTACTGCAAAAACTGCCAGCATTAGTATCGGTCATAACAGCAATGTATCTCTTGCAGTTTGCGTGAAGCAACACAAAATCTTACCGCGCAAACTATAACAACAAAAAACACAAAATTATTTCCGGACAGTATAATAATCAAAAACAACTATGAATCAGTTAAATATACAACAAAAACTGCAATCACGAAAATACAATATAATCAGCAAACTTTTCGATTTTGATAAACACACTAAAGCAAGCACAGAACCCCCATAATAGAGGCCGAAGAAACGGAACAAAAACCAAATTACTCGTAGAAGAAGCGTTCAACAGATATTTGCATACAATAAAAAAATGCTCGTGTTACATCAAAATCTGACAGCAACACAAATTTTTAGGAAAAAGGGAACAGTTGAGCAAACAACCGCTTAAAAAGAATCCAAAAACGAGAGCTAACTTTTGGGGGCAGACTACTATGATGAACAAAAGCAACAATAACGGAAAGATCATCAAAGTCGAATGATGGAAAAGGGAGAAAACACGTAAACAGATAGTGTATTGTAATAATATTATTTTATTAGTTTTTTGTTTTTGGATGAGAAAAAATTCTAATAAAATGAAGTTAATATAAAAGTTTAAAAAATTGGGAACGGCCGCTTTGAAGAACTTCTACGAAATGGAATATTTCGTTCATCATAAAAACCAAGCTGCTTACCAGGCTGAACAAAGATATCTAATTCGGTTGACAACTAGTTCTAGATCTAATTTTTTTTCATTGCATTTGAAAATCAGACTAAATAGTTGGGTGTAAAAATGAATATCTATCATTACTCGCCACAATTAGTCGTGAAAGATTCCAATTCAATATCCTGTAGAAATTTTGACAGTTGCGAAATTTCCCAGTCGACCGACGAAAGCACCCGGCTTCGCGGTCGATCGATTAATTAGCCTGTGCACGCTGAAGCAGTGGACTGTTATGTCGACATAATATGAAGTTTACTGTGAGCCGTGTTTACTAAAATTGCTATTAAAACAATGTTTGTAAACACGGCTTACAGTAAAAGTCAATTTAATGGCGACTTCGTCAGCGTGCACAGACTAATTATTTACTCGACTAAAATTGGTTTCATTGGTGAAAAATTTTCATCAGCATATTGATCGCCACGTTTTATTTATGTAAATGTGGTTTCAGTTTTGAATCACCAACTAAGCGATTGATTTAATTGGTTAAAATCTTGGGGCAGATCACTTGTGATGCTTGTTAAAAATCAGCGGAATTGAATACATTTCTTTCCATCAAAATAGAAATTCAAAATGTATTTTGCGTTGCGTGTCAGACGTCAAAACCCTACAAAAAACTAGCCCTACATCCAACGAAACATCGAACAAAGTGGGTCAGCGTTGGACGTTTTTTCAACAAACTTCTGTGAGGGATTGCAAAGTTGATGCAAAAATGGAAATTAAATGAATTTCTTCTAATTTAATGCAAATTTCTTATATATTCCTAGCACAGAGAACAGACGTCCATCTTCAGCATTCAACTTGTGTAAAAATCCCTAACGGTTTCCAAGATAGTTGGGATAACTAAACCAGGTGCGCTACTGTCGTTATGCTTTTTAGTGGCAGAGTTGGCCTGAATTGACAGCGCCCCCTGAGACGTCCAAAAAATTGTTTCAAAATCGTTCAACACGGGTCCAATGATAGACGTTCGTTCAACGGTTATTTGGACGTTGTCCAAATTGGTCCAACGAACGTCCTTCATTGGACGATTTTGAAACCAACCGTTCTTAGAGGTAATGTTTCAAAGATTTTCTTCCATTTAATTCCACTATGTTTATTTTTCCTAAGGCTAATAAATTTATTATGCTCACTTGGCTTGGTTGCCATTTTCACAATATATACGCGAACGGAGGTCTTAGTGGAATGTACGTAATGTTTCAAAGATTTTCTTCCATTTAATAAACATAGTGGAATTAAATGGAAGAAAATCTTTGAAACATTACGTACATTCCACTAAGACCTCCGTTCGCGTATATATCGTTCTTAGAGGGTTGTTGACAGAACCCACCGCTGAATTGTCAAACAAACGTCTAATCACAGAGAACAGACGTCCATCTTCAGCATTCAACTTGTGTAAAATCTCTAACGGTTTCGAAGGTAGTTTGGATATCTAAACCAGGTGCGCTACTGTCGTCATGTTTTTTTGTGGCTGAGTGCGACAGAATTGACAGCGGTTATTCCTCTACCCAGTCAAACTAGTCCGGAACCGATTCGGACTTCCAGCATGAATTCCAGCTCAAATGCGTCAACCGATAGAGTCAGAATCGGTTGTTTTCTTTGAGCTAGATTCCATGCTGAATCCATCCAGGATTTCGAACCGGTTCCGGAATCGATTTGACGGATAGTTGGGATAGGTGTTTACACACGTTTTTTGAATATTTTTGTTCGATCATGGATGTCTGTTCTCTGTGGTCTAATGGATTCCCTCTAAGAACGGTTGGTTTCAAAATCGTCCAATGAAGGACGTTCGTTGGACCAATTTGGACCACGTCCAAATAACCGTTCAACAGATGTCCATCGTTGGACCCGTGTTGAACGATTTTGCAACAATTTTTTGGACGTCTCAGTGGGTTGCCTAATTCGAAGGCGAAAGTTCACCGTGAACAGCAATGACTTTTGTATTCACCACTCCGCATCGATTCCGTCCGTGGAATGGTTAAGTATATTAATGTATTATCGCTTAGTTCCATTTTTATTAATTTATATGCGCTAATAAGGGATACTACAATACATGGGGTTTTCGATTGATTGACAGCGGTATAGTGGAGTGCACTGAAACTGCACCGTTTTTGCACTTTCTAACAGAAGTGCAGAAAACTGGGTATGTTCCATTGACACTTCTGCTAGAAAGTGCAAAACCAGTGCAATCCACTAGACCGGTGTCAATCAATCGAAAATCCCAACAGATAATACAATTTGATGCGCATCAAGTTTACGTTCATTTTCACCGAGGGTGTAAATACACAAAAACACAAACTGGCAGGTTGGTTCAAAAAACCAGTAACGATTTTTCTATTTGTTAAAACTATTTCACAAATAAATACTTCAACACAACATTTTTCTCCTAAACAAACAACTCCACCTCCGTCAGCGGCCAAACCCGACAAAGGGCCCTACTCTTAACCAGCCCGATCGGAACCGGACCGTAGTTTCGCGAGTCCGAACTGTTATGTACATTATCGCCCTCGATCCAAAGGTGACCTCTCGGTACAGTCACGATGCTAATCCGAATTTCCGGCTGTTGGTGTTCTTCGGCAACTGAAGCCGTCGGCAATCTCTCCTTTGCACTCTTGGTGGCGGTATCGACCGACCCGGAAACGGCATCCCACTTTTGGCGCAGTTTTTGCTCAAACGCTGGGGGTTTGGTGAGTGATGTCGAAACGATTGTACTGTGAATGGTGTACGTGTTGGACAGTGGATTTAGATTGAAGGACGCTTTGGTCATAATACGGTCCCCTGGCATGCCGACGATTCGCTTGCACACGTGCTGCTGTGGATTCGTGGGGCTTCTGGTGATGACAATGTCACCGCGCTGTAGATTTTTCAGCCGAGGGCTGATTCGATCCGTAATAAGTACATTGTTGGTGTGAAGCGTCGGTTCCATTGATGGTCCTACGCACTGCGAAAAAGTTAGAAACCGGCTGTGAATTATATAATAATCATCGTATTTCGTTACGAATGCCTACCACAACAAAATCACCCAAATACTCGAAAGTACAATGCGTTATGCAGCCGTACTGGATAATGTAGCCGCCGATGCCGGCGATTTTCGACAAGGTTTTGTACATTTTAAGAATCGAATCAGTGAACGAGGTTTTGAATTTTGTTTCTACCATCAAAAATAAACAAAACGGACAGCTGATTTTGACAGTTCAAAACGTTATCACAGCACTGTCACAGGTTCCTCAGAAAAAACCTTTTGTTTTGATTGTACGCTTGTGACTCTCATTTGTATTTGACGTTTAGAATGCATTGTTGTCAATTTGAATGTTCCGTTAATTTTGGAGTTTTGTAAAACATGTACTGATCCTTTTATAAATCAACCATGTGTTGTTACGCAAAATTTACTCCTCAAAGGGAAGAAATTACGTCATCCAATGTAAGCCAAATAACCGTTCAACAGACGTCCATCGTTGGACCCGCGTTGAACGATCTTGAAACAATTTTTTGAGCTTCTCAGCGGGATATTTTGATCTCGAATTTCATGGACATCGTTTGTGTTTGAGGCGGCTAAGTCTAAATTTTATAATAATATTCAGCCCAGAGGCACAGAGAACAGACATCCATGATCGAACAAAAATATTTAAAAAACGTGTGCAAACATTCGAATTAATATACGATAAACACTAGCGCCGCTACACCAACCCATCCCAACTATCCGTCAAATCCATTCCGGAACCGGTTCGAAATCCTGAATGGATTCCGTATGGAATCTTGCTAACAGAAAACAAGCGATTCCGACTATCGGTTGATGCATTTGAGCTGGAAGTCCGAACCGGTTCCGGACTAGTTTGACTGGGTAGAGGAATAACCGCTGTCAATTCTGTAGAACTCAGCCATAAAAAACATGACGACAGTAGCGCACTTGGTTTCGATATCCCAACTACCTTAGAAACCGTTAGAGGTTTTACACAAGTTGAATGCTGAAAATGGACGTCTGTTCTCTGTGCCAGAGGTGTTTAAAGGTCAATGAAGCCAAATCTGGGGGCTGGAATCTATTTAGAAATGTGAACCGGTTCCGGAATGATTTTCCTGTTAAAAAGCTCGGTTGAGTGGAAAACCTCTCATTTTGTTTTTGACGACAATTTCTTCACTGAATTAAAACAGGTTTTCGCTGAAAACCAGTTTTCGGGATGCTGGAGACCAGTTGGCTGAAAACCGGTTTTCATCCAAGCGAAGAAATTGGCTCTCAGTGGGTAACCTCAAATCAAAACCGCATAACTTGTGATATGCGATGATACTTAAAACCTGTTCTCTGACAAAAACCACATAAGAATCATCCGGCAATGAAATCGAACTACCTGGGTTCTACGGTTGAAATATTTCAATTGCCGTTCTCAATTTTCAATGTAAATTTTTTCATAGTGCATTTCCTTATCATCTACTGTCAAACGAACATCACATTTTTGACACATCGATTATAAGTAGAAAATTTTACGACTCATTGACTGTAGAATTTTTCCTTTAGCAGTTTCTAACAAAAAATTGTGCAAAATCTAACATATTGTTGAAAAAAATGTGTTCCGTCTAGTTCTCGAACAGTTGAGTACCATTTACCTCAGTTATCTTCCGCAATTTTAGGCGGAAACCAGCTGGAAAGTTTTTCGTGAAAATTTCCTTATCTCCATTCGCTTCAAAAACAATGGATGACCCGCTCCAGCCGCAGGTTAATCCACTGACTCTCAAGATTAATGCTCTAATTGAGAGGGTATTTCTGATAACGCTAAGCAAGAATGGACCTAAGGCCAGTGCTAGCCGGGAGCAGTTAGTTTACATGGAAGACGTGGCCCAGTGTGCCGGGGATGGTAGTCTGCTCACCGTGGAACTGCTAGAGCAGGCCCTGTTCGAACGAATCATTCTCTTCAATCCCGCGGACTATCTGATACCGAACAATGTGACCGACGCACACACGGAAACGGTGGCTCAAACCAAGGTGATGCTGTATCTATTTGGATGTTTTCTGAGAAATGAACGGGCAGGCGATCAAAATGATTCCATTGCTGCGGATACCTGCCGGAAGATGCGGGATTTGATTCTGCGTAATGCATGTACTTCACTGAAACAACCTGAACTGTTCGACGGGCAGAATTTGTCCAACCAGTTGTTGGATATTTTTAAGCTTTCAGAGGATGATCAGTCCGTAAAGGCGAGGTTCATTTCGGAAACGGTTAAGGAGATTTTTGCCGATTCCGAAAGTGAACAGGAAGGGTTCGTGGTGCTGAAGAGCATATTCACGCCGATGTTCGTAGAGGTGTTGCGTGCATTGAGAAGTGCTTCGTTGATAAGCATGGAACGGTGGATTTTGCCTTTCCTGGGGATTTTCACTAGCGATAAGTCGAATCCCAGGTTGGCTCATGTGTTTCTGGATTTTACTAGCCCGCCGGCGGATGCGGAAGGTAAATGATTTAACAAAATTTGAAGGTTCCAGAAATCTTTAAAGCGATTTGTTTTATTTCTAGGTATCAAGTACTCGGAATCATTGTTGGGTCAACTGCTATCGCTCTCGATTATGCCCCGAAACCAAAATGGACCGTACGAATTTTTCGAAAATCCGCTAACCACAAACCGCTCGGCACACGATAATCTTTCGTCATCGTTGTGGAACTACGCCAAGTTGCATCTGGAATCAATGCATCTGTTTATCAAGGGGTTTCTTCTACTCGGCGGAGATGTTCGCAGTAAAATTCTAACCTGGATCGGGAAGTGTCTGCACGCCAATCTGCCACGGGGACAAATTTGGAACACTCACCAGGTGCAGAGTATTTTTGGAAATTTGACAACGGCACCGGATTCTTTCAGCGTTAACTTGGCCGGCGTTCTGTTGCGTTTGTGCCAGCCGCTTTTGAAGCCACAGTTGAAAGTTTTAATCGTCGATCCGACGTACTGTGCGGTGAAGGAACCGGAAAAATCGATCAAAGGAGTTCACATGCAAGATACTGAGAAAGAAACCTGTCTTTTGCCTGTAGAGGAAAACGAGACCCGGTTGGAGGCAGACAAATACAATTTCGTAACGGAATGTTTCTTCATGACCCATAAAGCGATTGATCTCGGTTATCGCGTTTGCATCGAGAAGTTCTTCCGGATGAATCGTGAATTGCACCGACTGCAGAGCGCCTATCAGGATACGATGGTCGGTGGCGCATTAGCTGGCGCCGGTGGCACCGACGTGGCCAACAATATTATGCAAATGTTGTCTAGCCAAACGCAGCAATTTCTCTGTCTGCAAAATTTACTCCGAGAACCAACGACCGATCAGCTGCTGTTACAGTTTTACGAAGCATCGGCCATCTGGTTGGCTCAGTTGGCATCACGGGATGCAAAGCGGATCGATGGGCTGGACAAGACGAAAGGTTATGCACCACAAAGCGTGGATGAAGTTAACTTACCGTTGACGAACGAAATTTCCAATGTTTTAAAGTAAGTGTCTAAGATATGTGGTATTCCGAGGAATTCTGTCTGGTTTTTTTTGTCAATATATCATTTTCTTTTCAGATGCATTCCCGAGTACATCATGGAGAACATTGTTGGCTATCTGCAGTTCTCTCGCCACTACGACAGTCAACCACTGCGTGTAGACGTTGAGGCCCAGAACAATATCTTCACCATGATTCTGGTGTTTATGGGTTCTTCGGAGAGGATCCGAAATCCTCATCTGCGGGCCAGATTGGCCGAAGGTCTGGAAAGTCTGCTGCCGAAGGATACCGAAACCGGCGGGTTCTGTTTTAGCGCTGCCTTGTTCTCGAACCATCCGCACCGTCTCGAAATCATCCCCAATCTGCTGCGGGTTTTTGTCAGCATTGAAATGACCGGTCAGAGTGTGCAGTTTGAGCAGAAATTTAACTACCGCCGGCCAATGTATGCCATTATGGATTACTTGTGGAAGATGGACGAACAGAAGCAGTGCTTCCGGGAGCTAGAACGGGAAGCCATTCGGAACATTGAAGCCGAAGATCCTCCAATTTTTCTGCGTTTCATTAACTTGTTAATTAACGATGCGATATTTCTGCTGGACGAGTCTCTCAGCAATTTGCAACAGATTCGACAATTGCAAGCAGCTCAGGACGCTGGCGAGTGGGCTAGTTTGGCAGCAAACGAACGACAACAGAACGTGGCTAATCTGCGACATTTGGGAATGCTAGCCCGTTTCGATAACATCCTGGGCAGGGATACCATTAACATTCTGCAGCTGCTTACATCGGAGACACAGGAAATCTTCTGTCACTCTTCTATGGTTGACCGAGTAGCGGCCATGTTAAACTATTTTCTACTGAACCTTACCGGGCCCAAGAAGAGCAACTTCAAAGTCAGAGATAAGCGGGAGTTTGAGTTCGATCCGGCCAATACGGTGCTCGAGATTTGTCGGATATACGTCAACCTGCAGGGTTGTGATGCGTTCTGTCTAGCGGTGTCCCAGGATGGACGGTCCTACAGTCCGAAGTTGTTCGAGTATGCTGAGCAGGTGTTGAGTAAGTGAATTGTAGAACATAATTTGATTCTGGTATTGATATATATGTTTTCCTCTCATCCCATCAGCCCGCATCGGAGGAGGCCAGTTGATCGGTGAAATGCAGGAACTTTCGGCACGTGTTCAACAGCTGGAAGCACAACAAAAGATTGACGAGGAAGCACTCGTCGATCCACCGGAGGAATTCCTCGACCCGATCATGTCCTCCCTGATGACCGATCCGGTAATTCTACCAAGTTCCCGGAATACCGTCGATCGGTCTACTATTGCCCGGCATCTGCTGTCGGACCAATCGGATCCGTTCAATCGGTCTCCGCTCACAATGGACCAGGTCAAGCGAAATGTCGAGCTAAAGACACGTATCGACGAATGGATCCGGGAGAAGCGGGCTGCCCACGCTGCCAAAATGAGTACCGAGTAGTTGGCGGTTTTGGTAGATATTGGGTGTTGACCAGCTTATTTTTGATAATTTTCTCCTTCACGGAACGTACTTTTGCGCATTCTACGTTTTTGTTCTGTTCGTTTTTTTTTTGGTTTTAGTTGACGTGTAATAGAGCAACAATTAAAAGATTTTATTTTTATTTTATTCGTTGGAATATGGACCATATTTCACTTTCCGAAGTACATCATTGTACAGTGGGACAGATACCACATGTAGTAGCATATTTAGGAAAAATGGATAAAATTAAGTCCCGTTTAACATATTTCAATAGTTGAGTATATAGTTCTGATCTGTGAAATAGAATCGAAAGAAGTTTCCGTTCATGTCCACTTTAATTAGTTTAAAGTAATATGTCATTCACCACGCATTTATCCACATGTTTCTGCCTCCTCTCCTGTCAACAGTCTGTCTGAAATCTACTGCTCTTCACCAAAGTTCGTCAGCGAGAGGAAGCTTGATGAGGTCAGCGCTTCCAGAAGACCACGAGAAACCATCAATCGAAAAACGCAATCAACATCAAATGCGCTCAACTGCACCCATGTCTGTGTCCGATTGAGATAGTTGCTGGCATGCATAAATATATCACCCCCAAACGACGGGCTCTCGTCACTGATTTATTGACACACTTCAATTTAGCATAAATCTAATTAAAATTTCGAACCCAGCAGGCAAAACCAAAACCGCAGAAATGACATCACCATTATGCGCTCTTCCTCGAAAAATTTGCAAACGGACCATTGAAATGCCAGAATGGAGCCTCCCTCCCGGTTCGAGAGTTATCGTCCTGGCGAGGCTGATATTATGCACACCAACACGCTGATTAGGGTGTCCCCTACATTTGGATGGTTGCTTGAATTCTACTCAATAACGGATATTGTTCATCCTTTGTCCAGAGCGTTATTCGAACAGCCGAGTACATGGAGCACCCTGTCGTCATTGCTCCACTCTAATGAAACAACTCATGTCGAGTGATTCGTTCCCAGCTTCACAGCCAATGACTGATGGACGCTCAGCCGAAAAGGCTCATTTCATTAAAGTGATAAGGCACGTTAAAACCCAGACTCAATTTAGCTGGCTCTTTTGTTTTAACACAAAAAGGAATCGAGAAAAGTGCATATACCCACTCAGCGTTAAATTCAATCGTTTTTCCGGTTTTGGTTCACTTCTCTCGTTATTTGTCCGTGATTTTAAACTAAAGCGTTGGAATTGACTTAGCAAAATTGAAAATAGTAGAGTTAATTAAAATGCATAATTATAGGTTTGTTCCACTAGGGGAAGGTAGTCTAAGACGTACGCTGTGGGTAAAATGGACACCTTGCGTTTCTCACAAACTGGTAAAATTCAGTTATAATGTATTGATACTATATCATTTTGAGAAGATTTCAAATGATTTTGAAGATATTGCTATTAGCTAATACGTAGATAAAGCAAAACAATTTTTCTCGAGGTCACGCTAATGGATATAATTTTTATTTTCCGCGAAGGCAGCTGGTTTGCATTTGAAGAAACGGCACTAAAGCACTAGGTTGATGCATTTGAGCTGGAATTCATGCTGGAAGTTCGAAACGGTTCCGGACTAGTTTGACTGGGTTGAGGAATAACCGCTATCAATTCTGTCGAACTCACCCTCTAAGAACGGTTGGTTTCAAAATCGTCCAATGACGGACGTTCGTTGGACCAATTTGGACAACGTCCAAATAACCGTTCAACGAACGTCCATCATTGGACCCGTGTTGAACGATTTTGAAACAAATTTTTGGACGTCTCAGTGGGCAGCTACAAAAAACATGATTTGGATATCCCAACTACCTTCGAAACCGTTAGAGATTTTACACAAGTTGAATGCTGAAGATGGACGTCTGTTCTCTGTGGTTATACTATATCAATAATGTTTTTCATCGAATTCTGAGGAATGAACCACATGTCCACCACCACGCCAGGGCAGAATGGTGTGCAGAACGAATGAGTCTTACAGTGGCGGAGTAAGCACGGCACATGCTGAAGTATGCGTAGCTGTTACGATACGACAGCCGCTTACCTGGTGAACCGATGTCCAACAAGGTCACTGGATGACAAGACACAAGAAGAGGCGTGGACTGGAGAGAAGATAAACGTAAAACAATTGAAAGTGATTGGATCTCGTGTGATGGTACATATCTCGAAGGTCGTATAAAGTCATGGGTGCGTTTCGACTTCGTCACTAACTTATTATCGGAATAGATTAGCGCCGGCTTGACGCTAAATCCCTAAAACTTAAACACACTTTGTTTTGTTTCAGTCGAACGACTGGTCAAACGTGATGTCCCGTCCGAGCAGAAGTTCTCTTTATGCCGATAAGACACAGCGAAGCCGAAACTTGTCTTAGCATAGCAATAAGTTAGTCGGTTTCTGATGAGACGAAGTCGAAACGCACCCATGACTTTATTAAGTTAGGATTTGTGTCCTCAACGCACAAAGACTGGTTTCACCCAAAAATTTTCGCCCTGGTGAGTAGTGTTTACCAAATTTTCTCCTTAGGGGGAAATATAGCATAAAGGCATTGTCGCCGATTACTGCGAGGACACCTTAGAGACAGAATCTATGATGCTGAGAAAAGGGAGTTCCAGATAAGTGGAGGTGTCAAGTTTTTGGAAGCATTAAGTATGACCATGATTGCGAACCCGTGAATTTCATCCAGCTAAATTTAAAGGAACTGTTGGTATCAACTAACCCAGCTGGTTGTGAAGTGATGAGGAAGATTCTCTGCTCTGCTATCACTGGGAAAACGGATAACCTCTGTGCTGAGCTAAAGACCAAATTTCGGACATACTGTCTGCCAGGGTGAATTGCTCTATAATCCTCGGACACATGGATCTTCAAGCCCTCATCGCTGTTACTGGACTTCAGCGTATTTTTAACACCGTGGCGACGATTTTCGACATCAACATTACGAAGAATTCGATGAAAGCTAAAATATTGATTAAGCAACCACCGTTGGGGTCAAAGGGTCCGTTGGTGACAAATTCACAAATTTAATTGAGCTCCCGTCACAATTCAATAAACCAGCTGATATCCAGCAAGAGATAAGGTGCGGTGGCCGGGTGTGGCTCTCAGGCCGTCTCCGGATATAGTCGAAAGCGATAAAACTATTGATAATGGGTCAAGAAGATAATACGTTACCTGAAAGTGTCCTCGAAGAAGCAGGAACATTCTAACCAAGCTTCAACAAAATTAGTTGTATTTAGTGAAGTCGATTGAGAAGAAGATCTCTTAATAACATTACCTAAGGAAGTTGGATTGATTTGCTTTCGTTGCGTTGCGAAGCACGCTTCTATTCGTAGGTTGCATACTAACGATTATCATGTTGCCTATAGGTAGTTTAGCTCATCTTGTGAGATAAATGATCGGGAATGAGCTTTATGATTGTATAACATTCCCTCGAAAACCATTCCCCAGAAGAAAAAATACCGAAGCTTTTTCCCTAGAAACACATTCCAGAAAGTACTAATTCCCAGAAAACTAATCCCCAGAAAGTACCAAAGCCCAGAAAACTTTCACCCAGAAAGAACCATAACCCAGAAAACTGTTCCGCAGAAAGTACCAAAACCCAGAAAATTATTTTACCGAAATTTTTTCTTCTTCTATTTTCTCAAGAAACAATTCGTTACATTTAGATCATGTGTACTTAAATACTTGTTATAAGTTTGCTATTCACATTTTTTCTAATATTTACGCATCGCGCTTAAATTTAAACGCATTAAAAAAGATGGAATGGGTGATGATTATGTGTTAAATGAAAGCTTTCGATTCCTATTTGATAGAAAAAATATAATTGGTTTTGAATTGCATTTAAAACCGCTTGCTCCGCATGTAGCAATAGTGGCCCAATTGCTAATTCCGGTTCCTATAGATGCAAAACCCATTGATTACTTTTGAAGCATGCAACTCTAGGTACATTTGGCCCACTATAGCTGCATAGGAGCTCAAAAATCAAGGAAAACTCATTATTTCAGTTGTTTTTTGAGCAAACTTCTATGATAAAACTTGTGTTGCCATGCGAGTTTAGTGCAAACCACAAAGCAAGAAATAATTAACGGCGTTTGGCATTTTAATCAAGTGTTTAGCCTATTACTGCGACTAGTAGTACACCGCGGCTATTGCAGCACCCACCCTATTGTTTGTTAAATATTCAACAATCGTCGATTTTCAATATTTGCGGCATCGTGCCGCGGAAATATCCCAAAACTCTATAATACATTTGAGTTGCAAAGACATGTAATATTACCTGAAGATTTAGAAACATAAAAAGAGCTCCATTAGGTTAAATACCTAGTAGGACACCTCAAATCTCTATCGCTTTGCGTGCTATTGACGGTTAATGATTGAGCACAAAGCTTTGGTTGCCTAGAGCCAAACTAAATTTTTTTCTCGATTTCTTGGTACAATAGCAAGCAACGTAGGATTTTGTGAAATCGTGCACTTGTTAATGAAAAAGCGCTGTAAACGTCATTAAAATCGACGCAAATTTGCATACGGACAGTTTTTAGAAGAAATGAAACATTTTTATGGTAATGGCTTTCGAATTTCACTTTTGAAGACGAGAATTAGCCGAAACTTTACTTAAGCGGGGCCCATGTAATTTAAACATCAATGTCACAAATGACGTTTCAAGGGTGCAGAGATGTTTGGTTTTGTCGTTTAAAGTTAAATTGAAAAGCCGAAACAAAATAAAAATAAAAAAAATCAAGATCCATTCAGTAGATCTTTCGCAAATTATTCCCAAAAAATTTCAATTTTAGGCCTCGAGAGTAGAGGAACCCCTTGAAATTTCGATGGTACGTGGTGCAACAAACATCGAAGAATGTTATAAAAATCTTTAATGTGATAGTTCGAATGTTTTTCCTATTTTAGCCAACTTTTTGCTCCAGCTATTCCATAGTGTGCTGGAAAGAATGAATCAATCCTATGTTTGAGAAAACCGGTCAGACGAGTAGATAACAAGTTTCATTCCGAGGGCCATTTGGCATACATATTCAAAGAATTGCTCATGTTTAAAAGAAGGAGTCAACTCCTATGTTTGAATAAACCGAGCATACGAGTTGATCACAGGTCATGTCCTTATTGATTCATCTGCTACATAAATTGACATCCGCGGGTCAATCGGAACATTGAGCATTGAACGAACGTTCCTACCCTTAGTACACATGCTCCTTCCAGATAAATCAGAATCCAACTACAAAAAAGCTCTAGAACTAATGAAAACCATAGCAGCCAACAACAATATTGTAATTAATCCGTCGATTGCATTAACAGATTTCGAAACAGCTGAGATAAACGCTATCGCAAGGATTATTCCCAATTCTGTGCGATATGGTTGCTTTTTCCACCTAACGAAAAATTGGTGGAAACGGATCCAAAAATTGGGATTATCTGGAATTTATTTGAAAAGCGTGCAAATGCAGATCTCTTTCAGACAAACCCAGGCCTTGGATGAAGCCTCAAGATGTGCCTGAAGGCTTGGGTATTGGGGAAGCGAAGGGTTGGAAAACACTGCGCACAGGCACAGGCCAGATTTTCCCCTGAATTTCACATGCGATGCAACACTATGGACCATGCGATACAACACCCTCAATGACATACCTCAAACGCAATAGAAGGGTATCACAACCAATTAAATGCACTCTTAAAAGGTACCAGTGCCCTTAAACTTTATGCGGTTGTGAAAGCATTCAAAGAGGAAGAGCAGTCCACGTCGGCGGAATATATGCGATATCTGCAAGGAGATATGATAAACCGGCGTCGCTGTAAAAAACATGCAGGAGACAAAAAATAAAAATAAGTTTTAATTGCCGACCAGGACGATGGTACAACATTAAAAGATACCATTTTATCAATAGCTCTTATAATACAAAACCAAACCAGAATATTAATACTAATAAAAAATAAGTCATCTTCAGTTAAAATACCTCAATTTCTGGGAAATGGTTTTTTCTGGGGTATGAACTTCTGGGTATTTGTTCATTCTGGGTAACGGTTTTCTGGGCAAAAATACTTTCTGGGAAAAGGTTTTCTGGTAATTGGTACTTTCGACGGAATGGTTTTCTGGAGAATGGTTCTTTCTGGGGAAAAAACTTCGGTGTTTTAGTTTCTGGGGAATGGTTTTCGGGGGAAAGTCGTACAACCGAGCTTTATCTCTTTTCAGTTCAGTAGACCAATAGCATGAGAATCGTCATTGCCGGCCGCGACCATCATCACCGATACTTAGGATAGGGTAGAAAATGTTGATGTAATATCTATTTAAGGAAGGCCACCGACTCAGCGACGCTTCCATGGGTATTACGGAGTTGAAGTTGGATTGATATGCTTTCTTTAACAAAGTATTTCTTTCAATAGTGTACCATTGAACTGAACCGGTTCCATTTATTCGAATTCAGATTAGATTTGTGTACCGCTTAATCAGTTTTCTCCAGAACTCTATCCGCTCCGGGTACGGATTGCGCACCATCCTAGGTCTTACATTAATATCTAAGCAATCTAAATCAAACTCTGCCGTTTCGGGATCTACCTTCGTCACAGGTAACCACTTGAAGCACAGACCACTCGTATCCGGAGTTGGGTCGCTGTACTTGGCAAAGTTCGTCCATAGTTCCACCAAGGTGTCTCGTACACGAATTTCATCACTATCCGCTGATAGCGCTGGCAGAAACGGAGGACTGAACATGTAGAAACAATCGTCAGCATGAGATGTTCCTTCGATTTGGCTAACATTGAGGAGCCTTTTCACGATACTGAATCTGCCATCGTACGAAAATAAATAGTGATACTGAGGTGCATTCGGTTGGAATTTGGCCAACCACTCCGCACTCAAATTGGATGTAGTCAGGAATGTTAAATCTGAAAATAAATCACTTATTTCATTTGATGTTTTCCAACATATTTGTTTGCCTTTGCAGTAGAACTGTTTGATTCCTTCGCCAACGGTGGTTTTGTTGAGGCCAACCGGGTTACCGATGAGCTGCGGGATTAGCCATTCTGGATGTTGGTCAAATTGCCATAGTCTGTTTTTGTTTAGACAAAGCGTTAGAATTCCTTCGCCACTCGTGTACCCTTGAATTATTGGCATCTGTATAGTGTCGAATGATTTCAACGTCAACTCCGGCGATTGGTTCAGAATGGTATCCTCGTTCAATTCCAGCTCAATGACTGGTCGGAATAAAAATTGTAGAGGCAGACCGATCTCTTGCTCACTGATAGCAGCGTCCTGGTATTTGATTAGTCGTCGAGCAGGTGTCCTTCTGAGAATGTCTGAAACAAATCGAGCATAGTTTCTTAGAGCATGTTGGAGTGTGTCGATCGTTTCCTCACCTAACGCTCCTTGATCGGAGTTTCCCTTATATCCCAGGCAACGGGCTAATCTACGAGCTTTCTCAGTCGGATCTACTTGCAGTACCGACTCTGTACAGGCGTCTCCACTTTGACAGATAACACGATGAAAGTATTTCCTGTGTTTGATCAAGAATTTTGATTGAAATTTTACCAACAGAAATTTCAGTAGACTACACACCTTGAGTTTGCCGAAAGGTAATGTAAGTAAGCTGACCAACTTCCAGCACTTTCCCCGAAAAGTGTCACATTTTTTGGATTACCTCCGAAGCTTTCAATGTTTTCTTGAATCCATCTTAGCGCTAACCGCTAAACGATTGAAACTAGATTAGCAACCATTACAATAAATCGTTCGTCTACTTACTTGATCTTTCAATCCAAAATTCCCGCTAATTCCCACGCTTGGTATGCTCAGAAATCCAAAGGGCCCTAGTCTGTAGGACATTACTACTACAACAACTCCTTTCTGGACAAAGTATCGAGGATCGTAGATGAAACTGCTTGCCGTTCCTTGCTTTAATCCGCCCCCATGGATGTACACCATGACGGCATATTCCTTCGTCCCGACGACAGGTAGTTGTGGTGTGTAGATATTCAAGAACAGTGCATCCTCGGTACCGGCAATCCAATAATTGCCAAGAACTTCGTGCGGTTGAATGAATTGACTCCTATCGACTAGGCATTTTAACAGTGGCGTTGTGAATCGCTCCAATGGTACTGGGGAGCAGAACCGCAGCTCACCAATAGGTGGTTTAGCGTACGGAATGCCTTTGAAGAGGTGATATAGCGTTCCATTAGGCAGTTTGGAAGTGACACCTTGTACCTTCCCTTGCTTCACCTGCACGATGGGGCGCTCTAGTCCCGGCCAATGCTGTATATAAATGTCCTCGAATAACCTTTGCACGAATGCTATGACTAGCTTGAGAATAAGAAGTAACAATTTGAACATATTTTTGGAACCGGCAGCAGACATCCTGTGACCACGAACAATCGCTCTCGACTGAGACGTGTTTATCATCATCGTAAGCGGTCAGTTTAAAGTGCAATATGAGTTGCAAAAAGCATATGCGTTATCAATAATGCGGCAGACTAGTTAGTTTTGAGAGGAATACCCGGCAAAAGAACTGGTTTCCACTGAATACTAACTACGGAACACATGTGGGAACAAATGCACCTGATTTTTTTTTATTTATATTTAGTATTGATTATCCAGAAATTGAGAATGTAATCGTTGTACCATTGGTTGGGTATAAATAACTCTTCTCGGTACTACATCTTTTCCGCGATTAGTTCTGGTTTTAATTCAATTTGAACGCAAAACTAAATGTGTACCAAGTTAAATATATTTCATTTTTGATAAATTTTATAATTTATTGGGTAAAATTGTGTAGATAACGCTCATTCTTCATTGGGATCAATGGTTTCACTCTTTAGTGATAATAAAATGGAAAATAGCTGGAGTCGATCGAACTACATTTGTTTAAAAACACCATCCGCCGTAATACCGAGATAACCTTTCAGTCATAATATATTAACAGTATTTGGAAAGGGAAATATTTCCATCGAAAGAAAATAATTGAAATTAAGTAAAATGATACCCATGAGCACAACGTGATCTGATCGAAGAAATCGTCAACGTTCAACCTCACCAATCCCGTTCGGTTTCGGCCTTCCTCGATTGCATGTACGGAGGAGTCAAGGAAAAATCACTTCCCTTGTAAGCATGATTATCCACGCAGTACTTGATCATCGAGTACCAGTGCAGATCCCGCTGCAGCGTGTCCGGATTACCAACGATGATCATCAGTGCTCGCGCCCGCGTTGTTGCCACGTTCAATCGTTTCTCGTTGTTCAAAAATCCCACCGTAGCCGTCGCCGACCGGACGGTAGAAATCAACATAATCGGCTTCTCCCGGCCCTGATACTGCTCGGTGGAACCAACTTCCACATTGTCCCAGCCGTTATTCTTGCATAGCGTCTTGATCAGCAGCACCTGCTTCGTGTATGGCGATATGATACCAACCTCATGCTGGCCTACCGTTCGGTCACAAATTCCTTCCGAAAAAATCTTCTTTAAATAGAATATAATCTGGTCAGCTTCCTGTCGATTGTAGAGACTGCTCGAGTGTGCATCCTTTTCTGTGATCCCCCGAATCGAATGAAAGAACATAGGGAACTTTTTTCGCGGCAGTTCTGACCATCCAATCGCCCAGTCCGTAGCAGTAGAAGGCGCATGAGATCTGAGATCACCTTCGTAGAATGCGTAGTTTGGGAATTGAAGCATATGCCGGTGCGAACGATAGTTGTCCAACAGCTTTGTGATTACGAATGGATTATATTCTCCCGTTTCCAAGTTCTTTCGATAGATGTCGTGATTCATTAACCGTTCCAGCATGGAGATCTGCTGCACGGTATCTTGCAGATAGGTATATCGTATCATAGGTCCTAGCTGCTTTGGATCTCCAGATAAAATCACGCTGGCCGTTATCTCTCTCCCATTTGTACCGATTCCGGCAATCGGAACCAGTGCGGAAATCTCTTTAGCGCTTCCAGCTTCATCGATAAATATGTAACTGAAGTGATTGGGATCAATCTTGGCTTGAGCCAGTCGACCACACATCGTAACCGTAGCCACCACAACGCGACTGTTGTAGATATCGTGCCACGACGGAGCGGAATACGTCCCAGATGCCAAATTAGAGATACCAACCACTGCCTCATCCATATTGAGCACGTTCTTCTCACAAGACTTCGATAGATATCGAAAAACGTCAGATGATGGAATGAATTCCAACAGTCGCTTAGTAAATTCGTCGCAGGCAAAGTTTGACGACGCCGATACCAGTACATTCGCTTTCGGCAGTAGTTTCCAAATTTGAACTACCGCCTCAACCAAAGTAGAAGTTTTTCCCGTACCAGGTGGCCCAAAAAGTATGTATGGGGCAGGGAAAGCCATACGGTTGACGATATTTTCAACGGCGGACATTTGCTCCACGTTCGTGCTAACATTCTTACTACACCAATCAAAACTGAAAGGGGTGGAGAAACAATGATCATTTACTATAAAACCGCACATTTCTACGGAAACTTACTCTTTGAAAAGTATTTTCTTTTTCTCGGGCTCCTTCGGAAAAAGCAGCTTGCCAATGTCAATTTTCTCCAATAGTGATAAGGCTAAATACTCCATCTGGAACGTAAGTCGGTTCAGTTCGAACACGATCGTATAAAACGCCGCTGGAACTAACGGTTGGTTCACGTGAATCACCATGTAATCCGGGTGAATGTTATGTATCGAGCCAAGAAAGCTCCTCTGCTCGAAATCACTCGGAATTATAATTTTAACACCGCATTCCTCATCTAACAGCGTAGGTGCAACTTCGAATTGGTCAACCTGTCAGTGAAACACAAAAAATATCAATTTCATTTCTTTAACTAAGAACCAACTCACCGAAAGACGATAAAATTTCTCCGTAATACCAGGAACCAGTTTGGCATTCTTTATCTGATACTTCTCGTACTCAACCTGCAAGTCGTAATCCTCGATCTGATTGAGCACGTTAAGATATTCCAAGTAATTTGCCGGGTGGAGCCCTTGGTGTTTGAAATCCTGCAGCTTATCCAGCAAACTCTTAGCCCCAGCAGCACGAGCCACTGCCCGTGGCGAAAAATCACTAGCATACAGTTCCCGAATCACCTTCGGTACAGGATAACTGTTTAAAGGAGGACAGTGTATTGGCGGTTGCTTCAATGCCAGCTGTTCACCAGAAAAGTGGCACAACTCGTTCACCTGCAGGTAATACTGTTCCAAAATTTCCGTCTTCGCATCCAACATGCCGACCATAATCAAAGAGAAATTACGATCTACCGCCGACAGATAGGAACTCCGAAAGGAAAATGTTGTAAAGGATCCCCACGGAATGCGCTGCTCACTTTCGAACAGTGTCATCAGCTGACCATCCGGTAGATGGAGATAAGCCATGGTCAACACGGTTACTGGACTGGAGGAAACATTACGCACGTACGCCAAAACTTTTGCAAAGTCCGGCCGATAATCCAACCGGATGTGAAACATTGGTTCCTCTTGGATGCAATCATCCACCTGCCGAAGGAAACGGAATTCCTTACCGTGTTTTTCTCGATGCACTTCCAGTTTGACCTCATCGGGAAAGTTCAAACGACAGGTATAACATGACCGCACGTTATGTTCCATTTTGCGGAAATCACGGGTGAATGTTCGGACGTGGCGTAGTTTGTAATGGCTCTGCTTCCGCTTCGGTTGAGATAATTCCTTCATTTGGTTGGCTTTGGTTTCACTGCGGATTGGTTCATGGTAGACGGGGGCAGAAGGCTGTGCCTTAGAGAGCGGCAGCTTGACGCTCTTTGTCAAACATGGTTCCATTTGAGGGAGCTGAAGGAAAATGGAATAACGATCACAATTTTGGTAGAAAAACGGACACTTACCTTCTCGAAGGCGGCTGCAATTTTGCAGTTTCTTTCAGTTCCTACAGTTTTCGTCATCTCTATTAGCGAAGTTTTACATGAAAATTCTTAATTAAATTTTCACAAAATAATTCCCGCGTGACAATTTATTCACCAGAAATAAAACTTTTGACGGCTTCCGAGATCGCTGTTGCCAGCTACCCAAATAATTTTACATTGGCCCAATAAATCCAGCCGGAGAAAAGGCTGGGCTTCTGCCTCAATTCCACCTCTAATGACAAAACTAATTCCGAATCGGTATCGGTTGTGTGATTTGAGCCAACATTTCAGTGGCAATTAGCCGGAATTTTGAGCCTATTTTCGGGTGGGATTTACTACGAGTTCCCGCTGTGAAACCCAAAAAAATGTTTCCAAACCATCCAACACAGGTCCAACGCTAGACGTATATTGAACAGTTTGTTATGTCGTTTTCGCTTGAAGCAGAAACTAACTCAGTTTCGGACCTAACTGCTGTCAAACCGTTTGTTTGAAGCAGAGATGCCAGGTACTTTTTTCAAATGTCTGCAATAATAATTTTAAAAGTCTGGGAAGAACAAAAATGTCAGGAAAGCTAGTGTAACCAAAAGCCTTAATATTCAAAAATCTGCAAATATCTGCAACAAAACTAAAAAATCTGCAAATATCTGCAACCAAACTAGAAAATCTGCAAATATCTGCGTCATCGAAAAAATCTGCAGCCTAAATTAAAATCTGCGAATTTGCAGACTTGTCTGCAAATCTGGCATCTCTGGTTTGAAGCCAGTTTCCAACCTAGGTTATGCGCCACTGAACTGAAAACCGGGTTGGGTTCCAACCAGGAGGGTGTCACTCCTGTCATCCTCTATGGAGATATACAGACTTTGACAGTAGTCAACATATGTGGGCCTAGCTGCATCTAGGCCCATGTCGCCTGTGCAATAGCATTGGGTTGTTTTGATTTGAACAAAGGCAGATGTTGGCTAGGACAAAATGGTTGCCTAGCAGGGGGCTGGTTCCAACCTGAAATATATTTCGGGTTCGCTCACACCACTGCTGTTTGGCGAGAACCCAATTCAGTTTCATTAAAAACGTTCGTTTGAAGCAACTAACCTGGGTTAGTTTCTAGGTTCTCAATCGAAAACGACATTAGGGATCGACCTCCGTTCGTCCTATGAGGGTCTGCTTCAAAGAGACCCGATCAAACCATTCGGAATTTGATTCGGAATCCTGAATGGAGTCAGTATATATTCCGAATCAAATGCAACAACCGATTCTGAGTCGGAATCGGTTGTTGCATTTGATTTGGAATCCATAATGACTCCCCTCTAAGAACGGTTGGTTTCAAAATTGTCCAATGAAGGACGTTCGTTGGGCCAATTTGGACAACGTCCAAATAACCGTTCAACAAACGTCCATCGTTGGACCCGTGTAGAACGATTTTGAAACAATTTTTTGGACGCCTCAGTGGGTCCATTTAGAAATCCGAACCGGTTCCGGAATGAGTTTAACTGGGGGGTTTAACTACAGCCCACCCACTGAGACGTCCAACAAAACCCTCTAAGAACGGTTGGTTTCAAAATCGTCCAATGAAGGACGTTCGTTGGACCAATTTGGACATCGTCCAAATAACCGTTCAACGAACGTCCATCGTTGGACCCGTGTTGAACGATTTTGAAACAATTTTTTGGACTTCTCAGTGGGAATGTTTCAAAATCGTTCAACACGCCCCACTAAGACGTCCAAAAAATTGTTTCAAAATCGTTCAACACGTGTCCAACGATGGACGTTCGTTGAACGGTTATTTGGACGTTGTCCAAATTGGTCCAACGAACGTCCTTCATTGGACGATTTTGAAACCAACCGTTCTTAGAGGGGCGTCCAACGATGGACATTTGTTGAACGGTTATTTGGACGTCGTCCAAATTGGTCCAACGAACGTCCTTCATTGGACGGTTTTGAAACCAACCGTTCTTAGAGGGTTGTATCACTGGACCCAGTCACCGTGTCCTAGCAAAAAGTTGTCAGTTCTTGCCACCATTTTGCGCGATTTGTACGAGAATTCTGGCAGAGTATTCGCTTAAATGCAATATCCGTTGGAAAATTCGTGATTTGGCCCGGACGACCCAGTTAAGCTCAGCCGGAAATGAACTGGAATTCTGGCTGGTTTCAGTTCGTATTCCGGCTCCAGTGACACAACCGATTCTAGTTAGAATCGGTTGTGTCACTGGAGCCCATATGCGAACTGGAACCAGCCAGAATTCCAGTTCATTTCCGGCTGAACTTTACTGGTGAGTTTCATTTGCACACAACTGCCATTACCCTCTAAGAACGGTTGGTTTCAAAATCGTACAATGAAGGACGTTTGTAGGACCAATTTGGACAACGTCCAAATAACCGTTCAACGAACGTCCATCGTTGGACCCGTGTTGAACGATTTTGAAACAATTTTTTGGACGTCTCAGTGGGTATAAGAAGAACCGGTCCGAGAAAAAGAATGAGAAAGGTCAATCTCCAGCACCTTTCTCATTCTTTTTCTCGGACCGGTTCGGAGAAAGTTCGATCGGAATTTGCTTAGTTCTTTGTGCGTGCATACGGCCGGAATCGCGCGAATCGGTCCTCGGGTTTTACGATGCAAGTTTGCAGTGATCCTATCGAGTAAAGGACGAAATGAAATGGAAGGGAAAGTCGGTGCATTCCCATGCAATTTGTTCAAACCAATTAAATGTACCTTGCCATCTTCAGCAAACCGCATGTGTACCAGGGTCGACTAGGGGAAAAAGAAGACAAAGCAACGTCGCAGGGCACAACGAAGAGGAAACCCTAAAGCAATTCCCGAGATCATGTGATGACGGCGGCCAACATCATTAAGGTGAGTGCATTTCTTTTTACCTCTTTCTAAGAACCATGAAATCATACATGATTCTTAGAAACAGGGGCATGCTTTGAATTAGATTTGAGTACAGCCAACTTTCATTTTACATTGGCGCCCAACGTGGTTTCTGACTGAAAATGTTAAACTAACCGATACTGCTCACTTTTAGCACAGAGAACAGACATCCATGATCGAACAAAAATATTTAAAAAAAACGTGCAAACATTTGAAGGAAATTAATATACGATAAACACTAGCTTCGCCACATCAACTTATCCCAACTATCCGTTAAATCCATTCCGGAACTAGTTCGTACTGGTACTGAAACCATTCAGGATTTCGAACCGGCTCCGGAATAGATTTGACGGAAAGTTGGGATAAGTTGGTTTGGCGGCGCTAGCGTATATTGATTCAAATGTTTACCCACGTTTTATTAATACATTTGTTCGATCATGGATGTCTGTTCTCTGTGCTGGTGATATCCCAACTACCTTTGAAAACGTTAGGAATTTTTATACAAATTGAATGCTGAAGATGGACATCTGTTCTCTGTGGTCTAACTATAAAATCTCTGAATATAAAAGTACACGCAGCCATAAAATAACCTACAGAATAAGTTCTTTTAACTTAAATTTAGGTCCTTTTGAGCTGTGATCGCTTTCGCACTTACCCGGTCAGCGTGGCAAGCAGAAAGTTAGCTAAAGTTTAGCAAAGCGAAATTGATGCTGGCAGAGTTTCTGCGAGCATTTTGCGCGATTTGTGCGAGAATTCTGGCAACGAATTCGCTCAAATGCAACAACCGTTTCTGACAAAAGCGGTTACACCAATCGATGCTGCTCACTTTTATCCAGAATCGAGCCAGAAATGTATGGCCAAGATCTCTGCTCGCTTCCTGCCACATCTTTGTCAGACGTTTTGCTCGATTCGTGCTAAATTCTACCAGGTAGGAATTGCCAGAATCTTTGCACAGTTTATGTCCGAGTTATGGCAGGGTTTAGCTCGGTTCCTGTCAAAATTTGCCAGAAAATGCGAGCGAAACCGAGTTCGCCCTAGCTCAACTAACCCGACAGGGTACGCGCAAAAATCTGACAGGGCTGCCAAACCAAGACTTACAGAAATATAGCAGAGCGGTCTCCTGCCAGAAAATTTGCTCACTGGGTATTAGTGTTATCAAAAACAAAACGAGAGGTTCGACTCAGTCGAGGTCTTCCGTGCAGTAAGGTACTTTTGAGTTGTTTGGCGTATACCCAAAATTAGGTAAATTCAACTTAAATTTAAGTAAATTAAACTCAAGGTTGAGTTATTATCACAGAGCACAGACATCCATGATCAAACAAAAATATTTAAAAAACGTGTAAACATTTGAATTTATATCACAGACTAACAGACATAACACTATGAGGGAATTCCCTAAAAAATATCGATCCAGCAATTTTCCCAGAACACTAGCTCCACCTTTTATTCACGGTCTCAAACACTCATTTGCTGGTGGGTTACCCCTCAGGTTTGGGAACAATTTTTCAGTAGTGGTATATCCCCCACATGCTTGTTCATATGTCAGTGGCGCCATAATTTCAAATGTGGCCACAGTCCCAACTACAAATATGTTTAAAATGACCGTTAAAGCAGGCGAAGCTTTGTTTTTGAGTGTTATGTCTGTTAGTCTGTGTTTATATACGATAAAAACTAGCGCCGCCACACCAACCTATCCCAACTATCTGTCAAATCCATTCCGGAACCGGTTTGAAATCTTGAATGGATTCAGTATGGAATCATGCTCAAAGAAAACCGATTCCGACTATCGGTTGATGCATTTGAGCTGGAATTCATGCTGGAAGTACGAACCGGTTCCTGACTAGTTTGACTGGGTAGAGGAATAACCGCTGTCAATTCTGTGGAATCAACCACAAAAAAACATGACGACATAGCGCACCTGGTTTGGATATCCCAACTACCTTTGAAACCGTTAGAGCATGTTCAGGAGCGTTTCAGTTCTAGATTCATAATTTTGAGTTCTAAAAAATAAAACTGAAAATTTTTAAACTAGAACCTGCTGTTCCCAGCAGCAGTTTTAGCGGGTGTTCTATTTAGTTTAAAATTCATGTCTCGCCATGCCTTCAACGTTACTACATTCAAAATTATTTTTCCCCAGTCTATCGGATCTAAGTGGCTGTGCTGAAAACTTTGCATGTATTTAAAACACAGTTCTAAACGTGTTTTTAAATCAGCAAAAAATAGAACGGCGTCGTATAACAGTTTTAAATTTTAAAACAAACTTCGAAATTATAAAACAAAGCGCTCTGCTGGGGATGTCAATGTTTCAGTTCCAGTTCTACTTTGAAACTCATACAAAATAAAACGCTCCTGAACATGCCCTTAGAAATTTTACACAAGTTGAATGCTGAAGATGGACGTCTGTTCTCTGTGTTATTATTTTTGCCGTAGTTAAATCACAGAGAACAGACGTCCATATTCAGCATTAAACTTGTGTAAAATCTCTAACGGTTTCGAAGGTAGTTGGGATATCCAAACCAGGCGCGCTACTGTCGTCATGTTTTTTTGTGGCTGAGTTCGACAGAATTGACAGCGGTTATTCCTCTACCCAGTCCGGACTAGGGAACCGGTTCGGACTTCCAGCATGAATTCCAGCTCAAATGCATCAATCGATAGAGTCGGAATCAGTTGTTTTCTTTGAGCAAGATTTTATACCGAATCCATTCAGGATTTCGACCCGGTTCCGGAATGGATTTGACGGATAGTTGGGATAGGTTGGTGTCGCGGCGCTAGTGTTTATCGTTTATTAATTCAAATGTTTACACACGTTTTTTAAATATTTTTGTTCGATCATGGATGTCTGTTCTCTGTGGTTAAATGGAAACAACCTTCAACACGGTTTACCTAATTTTACTTTCCTGCACGATACCACGAGATTGAGTCAAAAAGACTCAATTTTCGGTAGTTTTTCGGTGGCGTGTAGATTTAGAGAAAACTCAGAATTTGAAGTGTTTATATCATACAGCTATTTTATTGATCAGCAGCCATTTCTGATCGACATAATGATCCTTCATATGGTTTATTTTATTTTGGATGCAAATTTAAAAGAAATTCATAAAGTAGTAATGTGAAGTAATTTTCGAAAAAATTTGTACTCTTAAAATGTTTAAAATAGGCGCATCGTCCTGTGGAATGGTTGCTTACAAACAATTTTTTAGATGCATTGTGCCGAGAACAACAGCTTCTTTATTTGAAAGTGAACAATAAGAACCAGCTTGTCTTGTAGAAGCTAGAGCTTAAATAATTAAATGTATGTAATCTCTACAACGAGTCAAAACTCATTTCTTAATAAGCCATAGTTACGTTTTGTTTCTCCGGATGGGTGTAGTGCAGTTGGATTCTGAAGCAACTAAGTCAATCATGGAAGTAAAACGGAATAAAATGCACCTTTTACTCCGGTTTGCTACCAGAAGAACACAAGAGAAGAAGAGAACACAAGAAAGACCTACTTCATGTTTGCTTCCAAGTACTTTCAGTTTCTCCGTGTACTGAAACAAACCTCATGTTACTCATATACAAGCATCCATTTGCGGAAGTATCCTCCACGAAGTCGCACTTTCAATTATACGATGTCCTACGTACGTACAAGACAGCATTAATAGATTTCCTATTTTCCCGAACGCTGCCGGCAAAACCACTACTGAATGGTCATTATTTTCTCATTTCTCATTAGTGTAATGAGGTTTCCTCTTGCCAACCGACGACATTGTGGCGACACGCTTGTTTCATCATGTTAGATAGTGCTGCGCTATCGATAGTGTTAAATATCTTTTGTTATCCGATAAGGATATCTTGTCCTTTTGTCCACCCTGCTCAATTCCCGTGGGGGGATTGAACAATTTTCATCCTTTTATATATCTATTCTCTTTTCGACGCCAAAGCTATAACGGCGAGGAAACGCAGAGGCAGATCATCACGGTCGCCGCCAGCTACTCATTACATCGTTCCGGTTCTTCTGATATGCCGAGTAGTTACATAAGCCCACTTACAGGAACGGTCATAAATCCACATCACTTCTGGAAACGATAATCGAAAATCAAAGCTCATTTGGCCAATGGTCGACATTGGGAATTGCCTAGAGGTTCAATCCTTTCGTGAATTTTACTTTCTTTCTCTACATTTTTACCCCACATCAGCGCTAGGAAGTTTTGTTTCCTCCAGTAAAAAATCCATTAGTGATCCAACAAGATTGAACATAAAAACACAGTGAACAGACGTCCACCTTCAGCATTCAACTTGTGTAAAAACCTCTAAGGTAGTTGGGATCCCCCAACCAGGTGCGCTACTGTCGTCATGTTTTTTTGTGGCTGAGTTCGACTGAATTGACAGCGGTTATTCCTCTACCCAGTCAAACTAGTCCGAAACCGGTTTGGACTTCCAGCATGAATTCCAGCTCAAATGCATCAACCGATAGAGTCGGAATCGGTTGTTTTCTTTGAGCAAGATTCCATACTGAATCCATTCAGGATTTCGAACCGGTTCCGGAAGGGATTTGACGGATAGTTGGGATAGGTTGATGTGGCGGCGCTAGTGTTTATCGTTTATTAATTCAAATGTTTACACACGTTTTTTTTTTAAATATTTTTGTTCGATCATGGATGTCTGTTTTCTGTGATAAAAATACATTCCATTAGCAGCCCACAGAATCTTAAAGCAGAGGTTTTCAACTGGTGATGAATTAGTCTATTGTGGGCGTGAAACTTGCGTGGTAGATTCTTACTTGTTATCCTAACATTCCCATCGCATCCCTCCAAGAACGGTTAGTTTCAAAAGAGTTCAATGAAGAACATTCGTTAGACGATGTCCAAATAGGATGTGAATAATCTTGATGATTAAAATCCAGACGGACCGTCGAACGACAACGAATATTGGGATTGGGATTGAGAATGTTGAGGTGTGAACCTAAAATCCATTAATTTAATTTCGAATTTGTTCAACTCAATCGTCGAGTTTCAATCAATGCTGTTTGATGTATGACCTAGTGTGTGACTTAGTCACAGTTCATGGTGGTGTAATTGGTAGCGCATTTGGCCCTAATTGAAAAGAAGGCAGGTTCATGTTTTCCTCCGGGTGAGTTTTTCGAATCAATTGGAACGACTCAATTGATTCATTATTTTTCAGTCGGTTTTTCTGTGTCAAAACAGGAATACCAGAAGAGATTTAAATATGACTTATGACGTGCTCGGAAGCAATGCTTCATTTCACGAGAAGACGGATGTTCGTTGAACTTGTTATTATCTTTCAAAAAGTGGATAGCTCACCTCTTAATATTCTTCAAGTTATACCGAGCACATTTTCAACCAATAATATACGTAGAAAATAGAACCATCAAACTTATGTGAAAAGTCTTGGATAAATCTAATAATACTCGCTTCAAAACTTTTGTACCTCTCCAACGGAATCCGGTACCGAGAATCCATTATGCAAACTTATGTGGTTTTCGTTTGAGGCGAAACTGAGTCAGTTCCTAACCCCAACTGCTGTCAAAATGTATGAACTGACAGCAGTTGGGGTTAGAACCTGACTCAGTTTCAGGTTCAAGCGAAATCGCCATTAGTAACTCAAACTCAGCTGCGGAGCGCATGGATAGTCACACATGTCCACACATACACACATATACTAAGCAGTTTCAATAGACCAATTTTCCTTGCATCGCAAGGCCCGGAAAAGCACACACCGTTTTGAACTCAAACGAGAAACTTTTGTCCGGATTACGGCTGAAGTATGTCGAAATCTCCCGAAGCAGTTGAGTTTTGTCTCGACAAAACAATTCCTACACGCATGTGTGTGCATTGTTTCCTTTTCAGTCTTCTCTCAGGGTATATCGCTATGTTTGTCGCACACGAAGCACAAACAGCAGGTATGCATTTAATTGACGTGGCACTACCGTCGTCGTAGTTATCATCATCGTCAGCCCAGAACCGGTATCCATTCGGTGTAAAATTTTCCTGAGGCGAAAACAATTTAATCAGTTTCCCACTTTACTTGCTGAACTATCGCATCGTGTGTACACAATAACAGAGAGTTGGGAGTTTTTCATTTCCAGTATATTCATCATTTTAATGCCAGATATGCCCGGAATGACGTTCTGGTCGCATATGCAATGGGTTCTTTCATGCAGCAACGAGAATCATAAGAAAATGTGGGATTGGAGTTATCCTGTTGCTTCGTTAGAGAATGTATTGATAAATTTGTTCTTAGCTATACTGTCAATTGAAAAGTTGGATTTCGTCAGAAATGAAGCGAAAGCGAACAAAGATTTAATTAAATTGTGTGTATGTGAAATGGCTGTGTGCACAAAAATTCTCATGCTGCTATTTGAGAACCGAGTCAGTATGGTTTGACGTAAAACCTATATTTTCATGTATACCCACTAGAGCTTTTTCCGATAGCTCTAGTTCACCCAAAAGAGGTTTCAAGTTTCTATAGTAATATACAACGCAAATTCGTTAGTTGGGTCACGACTGCGCCCCAACTAGCGAATCGTATCCGATAATTGGGGCAACTGACAGCTGACAAAAATTACCCAAGGGAAACGCTGATTTTTTGTTTTATTTCGTAAAAAAACAAACAATAATCAAATAAAAGTTTTCCTTTTAAGCTAATGAGGAATAGTAATCAAAATAAAAGTTTTATTTTCAAACTAAGAGTATACGTTGGTTGTTTTTTGCTAAAAGTAAAAAACTCTTATTTTTACCAACATTTTTTTTAAAATATCTTCACAAAAAACAGGAAATGGATACATCGTCGGGAAAAGCCGATAAAGCACAAACATACTACGTTGTGACTAGCTAAAAAAGATTGGATAATGTGATTGAATATATCAGACCTTCAAAAGTTAGTAAACTAACCTCTCTGCGACACAAACTAATTGATACTGAATGGAAGAAGCGAAATATTTAACACATTTATTTCACTATTCACATTCCGGAATATGAATTCAAAAAATAAAATTCCATTGAATTTCAAAGTATGCTTTTTTCCTAGATGGCCACAGAAATCAACCAATGAACCCCTTGAAATCAATGACATTCAAACGTCAATCAGTTTTTGACTTTCAGTTTTGACATAAGAGTGTCTTTTAGTTGGGGCATGCCCCAACTAGCGAACACCCAACTAACGAACAGCCCAACTAGCGAACCCCCAACTAACGAATTTGCGCTGTATATGGAAACTCGGAAATAAAAACTTAAAATCCGAATTAAAAAATTCCACAGTAACTCTGTATACCTCAAAACATTTGGTCGCGCAGCTTATTTTATAACGAACAGCTTTATTGAATGGGAGGAGGTTCCCCGACAATGTTATTTAACTTTGAAGATCAACCGATTTTTTTTTTTTAAATTTCCTATTCTAAGCATGTGCGAGAAAGGCCTCTATAACATTGTATGAGAATATCTTTTCACTGCAAAATCGGATCAATTTGCAGTCTTGGGAAATGTTGACCCTTACACTTTAAGCTATACAACTGTAGATTATGGGATGGGCAAGATTATACTGGCATTTTTTACTGAATTAATAGTTTCTGTTGGCTATTTTTCATACATTTTCACATACAAACTTGAAAACTTGTGAGTGAGCTAGAGTTTTCGGAAAATATATTTGATAAATGGTATGTGAAGCCAATTCCCGGTCAAACCATTCGGAATTTGATTCGGAATCCTGAATGGTGTCAGTATGGAGTGCAACAACCGATTGAGTCGGAATCGGTTGTTGCATTTAAGTTGGAATCCATTCAGAATTCCGAGCTGGCTCCGGAGTTGGTTTAAATAAGTTTGATCGATTTACACACATTCTTTATCGCAACACCCTTTAATTTTTGAAAAGATTTAACCAGAAACAAATTTGACTGACATTTGACAAAATATGGGTGAACCTGTCTAATTCAGAGCAAATGACAATAACAAATCAACACATAAAGCTTTTTTAAACATTTGAATGAATGTGCGATAAAACATTTGCGCTGCGTTACCAGCATATCCCAATTAGGCAATCCATGAGACGTTTCTGATCAGCTGATTATTTCTTCTTTACTTCCCGGTCAGCGTGGCAAGCAGAAAGTTAGCAAAAGTTGAGCAAAGCGAAATTGATGCTGGCAGAGTTTCTGCGAGCATTTTGCGCGATTTGTGCGAGAATTCTGGCAACGAATTCGCTCAAATGCAACAACTGTTTCTGACAGAAGCGGTTAAACCAACCGACGCTGCTCACTTTTATCCAGAATCCAGTCAGAAATGTACGGCCAAGATCTCTGCACGCTTCCTGCCACATCTTTGTCAGATGTTTTGCTCGATTCGTGCTAAATTCTATCAGGTAGGAATTGCCAGGATATTTGCACAGTTTATGTCCGAGTTATGCCAGGGTTTTGCTCGGTTCCTGTCAAAATTTGCCAGAAAACGCGAGCAAAACCAAGTTCGCCCTAGCTCAACTAACCCGCACAGAGAACAGACGTCCATCTTCAGCATTCAACTTGTGTAAAATCTCTAACGGTTTCGAAGGTAGTTTGGATATCTAAACCAGGTGCGCTACTGTCATGTTTTTTTTGTGGCTGAGTGCGACAGAATTGACAGCGGTTATTCCTCTACCCAGTCAAACTAGTCCGGAACCGATTCGGACTTCCAGCATGAATTCCAGCTCAAATGCGTCAACCGATAGAGTCGGAATCGGTTGTTTTCTTTGAGCTAGAGTCCATGCTGAATCCATCCAGGATTTCGAACCGGTTCCGGAATCGATTTGAAGGATAGTTGGGATAGGTTGGTGTGGCGGCGCTAGTGTTTTTCGTATATTAATTCAAATGTTTACACACGTTTTTTAAATATTTTTGTTCGATCATGGATGTCTGTTCTCTGTGTAACCCGGCAGGATACGCGCAGAAATCTGACAGGGCTGCCAAACCAAGACTTACAGAAATCTAGCAGAGCGGTCTCTGCCAGAAAATTTGCTCACTGGGTTATTCTGACGTTACTCCGAGGGGTGCGACGTCCGACAATATCGTTGATTCGATCCAACATCAAACGAATCGGACTAACAAAGTTGTTTGTCGGACGAGTTTTTCTGTTCGCAGGAGTATACTTCCCACTGAGACGTCCAAAAAATTGTTTCAAAATCGTTCAACACGGGTCCAACGATGGACGTTCGTTGAACGGTTATTTGGACGATGTCCAAATTGGTCCAACGAACGTCCTTCATTGGACGATTTTGAAACCAACCGTTCTTAGAGGGTTGTTGACTTGTTGACTAACCCACCGCTGAATTGTCAAACAAACATCTAATGGATTGCCTAATTACCCTTTCAAACCCATTCCGAAACCGGTTCGGAATCCAGAATGGATGCAGTACCCACTGAGAATCCCCAAAAACTGTTCCAAATCGTTCCCCCTAAGAACGGTTGGTTTTAAAATCGTCCAATGAAGTACGCTCGTTGGACAAACGTTGGACGACGTCCAAATAACCGTTCAACAGACGTCCATACCCTCTAAGAACGGTTGGTTTCAAAATCGTCCAATGAAGGACGTTTGTAGGACCAATTTGGACAACGTCCAAATAACCGTTCAACGAACGTCCATCGTTGGACCCGTGTTGAACGATTTTGAAACAATTTTTTGGACTTCTCAGTGGGTAGTAGGACCCCTGTTCAACGATTTTGAAACATTTTTTTGGATTTCTCAGTGGGTCAATACGGGTCCAACGCTGAACGGTTATTTGTAAGTCGCCCAACCCACTGAGACGTCCAAAAAATTGTTTCAAAATCGTTCAACACGGGTCCAACGATGGACGTTCGTTGAACGGTTATTTGGACGATGTCCAAATTGGTCCAACGAACGTCCTTCATTGGACGATTTTGAAACCAACCGTTCTTAGAGGGTTGTTGACTTGTTGACTAACCCACCGCTGAATTGTCAAACAAACATCTAATGGATTGCCTAATTACCCTTTCAAACCCATTCCGAAACCGGTTCGGAATCCAGAATGGATGCAGTACCCACTGAGAATCCCCAAAAACTGTTCCAAATCGTTCCCCCTAAGAACGGTTGGTTTTAAAATCGTCCAATGAAGTACGCTCGTTGGACCAACGTTGGACGACGTCCAAATAACCGTTCAACAGACGTCCATAGTAGGACCCCTGTTCAACGATTTTGAAACATTTTTTTGGATTTCTCAGTGGGTCAATACGGGTCCAACGCTAAACGGTTATTTGTAAGTCGCCCAACCCACTGAGACGTCCAAAAAATTGTTTCAAAATCGTTCAACACGGGTCCAACGATGGACGTTCGTTGAACGGTTATTTGGACGATGTCCAAATTGGTCCAACAAACGTCCTTCATTGGACGATTTTGAAACCAACCGTTCTTAGAGGGAACGTTGGTCTAACGAACGTCCTTCATTGGAAGATTTTGAAACCAACCGTTCTTACGAATCAGGAATCAGAATATATTGGCTCAAATGACACGTTCCCCGTACATAGTCGGGGATTTGAACGTCCTTCATTGGAAGATTTTGAAACCAACCGTTCTTACGAGCTGTTAAACCCATCCCGGAACCGGTTCGGGATTGTGAAAAGAATCAGTATGGATTCCAACTCAAATGCAACAACCGATTCCGAATCAATCGGTTTCGGAATCGGTTGTTGCATTTGAGCTGGATTCCATATTGATTCCATTCAGGATTCCGAACGATTAGATTGGGTAGTGGTTTTATTTTCCGAGGTCTGAAATGGACTGTTTTTACAATCGATCCCCTTAGCACGGTTGGTTTCAAAATAGTCCAGCGTTGGATGACGTCCAAATAACCGTTCAACAGACGTCAATCGTTGGAGCCGTGTTGAACGATTTTGGGACAATTTTTCGAGCGTGTGGGAATCCATACCTAATCCACTCACGATTCCGAACGGGTTCCGGAATGGGTTTGACAGTGTAGTTGGGATTACCTGGTGTGGCGGTGTAGTGTTTTAACGTATATTCATTTAAATGTTGACACAAGTTTTCTTTAAAATATATTTGTTCGATAATGTATGTCTGTGAAAAATATCGTTTTTTTTCGATTCGCTTTTCATGGAGTCAACTTGACCACAAACAAGGGCACCAAGGCTTGAAAGTATCCCAGCTCATTTTCCGACTGAACTTACTGGGTATGGAGGACCCGACTAGTGCAAAATTACTCGCTGGAGGATAACTAAGCGGAAAGATATTTTTGAAGGAATTCTCTCTTATCGTTTTGCATGTTTGCCTGTGTTATAAGTTTTTTTTCAGGCTAATTGAATTACTCCAAATCGTACAGTTCAGGAATCAGAATATATTGGCTCAAATGGCGCGTTCCCCGTACATAGTCGGGGATTTGTGCCTTGCCGTGTGTTTTCATCATTTCCTGAGTGGAAGGAAAGGACAAGGAGGAGTGGGGAAGTAGAATTGGAAGGGTGGGAAAAATAACAGCACAAAACAAAAATAAACAACAGGTAAGTTAAACTCACAAGTAGTTCAACTTGCCTGCGAATAATCCTAAAGCTCTTTACCACATTGGATAAGAAACTTTAGTATGTCTCTGAGTTTCAGTCGACCAAACATGGTTTCGTCTATATAAGGACGGCTGAAGACTCGAAATCGCAATTGCGCTAGCGCTGGACAGTTGCATATCAGATGATATGAGGTTCCGTAGTCGGATTCACAAAGATCACATGAAAAAGACTCAGCGCGCTGAATAGTTGCCATGTGATAATTGAGTTTGCAGTGGCCGGTTAAAGCCCTGGTCAGCATGCCGCAGTGGAGCTTCGAAAAATGTAAGAGATTTTTCGAAACCACTGGGCATGGTTGTTCTAGAAACGCCTTTGTTTGGCGACACGTTTGTAGATTTCTCCAATAATTGCGGTGCTCGGACAAAGCCCAGGACCGTATTTTTTCCCTTATCCAACTTGTCGAAATTGGCAGGGCGGGCTCAGGACCAACGAAGTCAATCGCTGAACCTGCCCTGGCCAATTCGTCAGCCCATTCATTTCCAGTAATACCGCAATGTCCGGGCACCCAGACAAGGTAGATAGTGTTGACAATGCTTAGTTCTTCGATTTGGGTTCGGCACGCGATCACTAGCTTGGACCGGGATTTGTCTGAGCTAAGGGCCTTGATTGCAGCCTGACTATCGGAGCAGAAGTTTATAACTCTGCCGGACAAACTCAGTTGAAGGGCCGATTGCACCCCGCACATAATCGCAAAGATTTCTGCTTGGAATACAGTACAATATCTACCTAGTGAGTGAGATTGTTCCAATCTCATTTCACGACAGTAGACACCAGCACCAGCACGTCCCTCCATCAGAGAACCGTCAGTGTAACAGACTACTTGCGTTTGTTGTTGTCTTTCCATAAAGCCAGACAACCACTCCTCTCGAGAGGGAATCTTCACATGGAATGTCCTGTAAGGAAAACTACAAGTGAGTGTAATATCGCTGGGAGCAAGAATATCTTCACCCCATGTAACCATTTGTGACCACAATCGTGTATGACTGGTAGCAAGATCAACATGATTACTGTTCCAAAGCCCAGTAACCTGCAGTCTGTATGCACATGATAGTGCTTCTTGTTTTAAGTGTATGTGTAATGGTTTGATATTTAGAAGTGCCTCAAGAGCAGCAGTCGGAGTCGTGGTGAAAGCACCAGTCAACGCCATGAGCGCCATTCTTTGCAGATGGTTTAGCTTTGACTGGACTGTCACCACCTCTCCCCTCTGCCACCACACAAGGCATCCGTATGACAGTATTGGACGTACAATTGTCGTGTAAATCCAATAGATGTATTTAGGTTTGAGACCCCAGGTCTTTCCAAAAGTTCGTCTGCACTGCCCGAAGGCCATGCACGCTTTCTTGACTCTGAACTCAATGTGAGCAGACCAATTCAGTTTGGAATCCAATATGACTCCAACGTATTTGACTTGATCCGCACACAGTAGCTCAGAATCAAAGAACTGCAAGGGACGAACCCCGGTTGTTATTCGCTTCTTCGTGAAAAGAACCATTGAAGTTTTGCTTGGGTTAACTGATAGTTTAACTTGTCGACACCACTGTTCGACAGCTCTTAATGCCTGTTGCATCAAGTCAAAGATTGTTCCGATGCAAAATCCAGTAATTAGTATTTGGTAATCGTCAGCAAACCCGTAGGTTGGAAATCCAAGCTCATTGAGTTTCTTCAACAAGCCGTCAGCTACTAAGTTCCATAACAAAGGTGACAGAACGCCGCCCTGAGGACAACCGCAAATACTCAACTTCCGTATCTCAGCCTGTCGCAGTGACGAGCAAAGCATGCGGTTACTAAGCATTGCGTTTATCCAACCTGAGATACATGCAGGTATCCCATGACCGCGCGTCGCTTCCAGAATAGACTGGAAGGACACATTGTCAAAAGCACCCTCAATATCTAGGAATACACCCAAGCTAGATTGCTTGAGCGAGAAGGCTTTCTCAATGTTGTAAACAACATCGTGAAGCAGAGTGATCGTGGATTTCCCACACTGATATGCATGTTGCATTTTGTGCAGTGGATATTCAACTAAACTAACGTTCCTGATGTGATGATCGATTATCCGTTCCAAAGCTTTCAGAAGAAAAGAACTTAAGCTGATTGGCCTAAAACTCTTGGCTTCTTCATAGCTTGAGCGCCCCCCTTTGGGAATAAATCTAACAGTTATTTCTCGCCATGCTTTCGGGATATACCCGGTAGCAAGACTGGAAAGCAAAATCTTTTTCAAGACATGTTTAAGAATATCAAATCCCTTTTGCAGTAGCACGGGAAGTATCCCATCTTTTCCGGGTGATTTGTATGGAGCAAAGCTGTCAACTGCCCACTTGACCGATTCAGTGGAAACCAATGTGCGTGCTAACGCCCACGAGTCCGAATCACCAGAATGAGATCTGTGAACGTTCATCAACTCCGGATCGATACAGCCTGGAAAGTGTGTGTCGAAGAGACAATTAAGAACATCTTTTTCGTCCGTCACATAAACACCATCTCTGGTTTTCAAGGAGTTCATCTGAAAATCATTCGATTTGGAGAGAATTTTATTTAATCTGCTAGCCTCGTTCAGACTAGAGACATTAGTGCATAGGCTTTGCCAGCCAGCCCGTTCTGCAGATCTAAGACATTTCTTATATGCACTACGAGCTGACCTGAAAGCCCTGGAGTCATCACGCTGACGCCGATTCCAAGCTCTTCTCATAACTTTCTTCATTCTTTCAAGCTCAGCCCTCCACCAAGGGGTTCCCCTAGTCGATTTAACAGTACGAAGTGGACAAGCTTCTTCGTAGGATGCTAATATGAATGAGTTTGTCGTATCCACGACGTCATCTAAGTCGTCTAGTTGACTAATTGTTGGAAAATATCCATGAAATTTAGTCGCCAAGTTTTCCAAAAAGAGGTCCCAGTTTGTAGATTTAGGATTACGATAGGTCACCACGTTGAAGGTGACATCAAAATGCTCGAAAAATATATATTTATGATCGGATAGAGACGGTTCAGTTTCATTTGGAACCTGCCAATTTCCCAGTTCATGCAAAATTCTATCAGAGCAAAGTGTTATGTCTAACACCTCCTCCCTCCCAGACCTCGCAAAAGTTGGTCGGTTTCCCACATTCAGAATATGGAGATTTGTACTACTTATGTACTCCATCAGTTCAGAGCCTCTCAGATTGATGTCTGAGCTGCCCCAAATGATGTGATGAGCATTCGCATCACTGCCGATAATGAGCGGAAGCCCATTTCTGCTACAATATGATACAACGCTTTTGAAATCATCAGAAGGAGATGATTCGTTATGCGGTAGGTATGCTGAACAATATATATATTTTTTGTCTACGTTTTCGACAGTCAATGTAACTGTGACAACACAGATATCGCGAGTTGTGAGCTCCGATATGAGACACGCGTCAATAGCCTTATTTGCAAGAATGCAAGCACGAGGCATTTCACGTGGGTTAGTCATGCCTGTCTTGTTGTAAGCAATGAAGGCAGTGTTAAGTAACTTTCCAAAATAGAAGTTTCCTTTATGGAAATACGGTTCTTGAACCAATGCTATGGAAGCTTTACCTTCCTGCATGAGTCGAGATAAATTCATAGTTGCTGTACGTTTATGTTGGAGATTGATTTGTGCTATTCTAACCATTGTTGATTAGAGAACTGTACATTTCATCTCCAACACAAATTGCACAACAACTAGAGGACACCAAGCGAGTTGGGATGTTAACGCATTTAGCGAGCCATATCAGGTTTAAATGGGACATGATCATTTGATTCCCACGATTTGCGAAGAAAATAATGGTCCACTGTGTCAGAGATTCGCATAACACAGCAAGGGCAAAACCCAAAATGCTCCGTGCGCGACTGGCATATTTTAGACCCTCCAATCATTAAGTCCTCGGCACGGAACTACACCTTGACTTAGGGTCTCCTACTTTCAGTCGCCTCCTACGACATGGCAGCAGGACTCCAGTGGCTCAATTCTAGGCCGGATACCACACGGCCTCTGGGCAGGTTCATCTGTACACATCGAAATTTGATAATCGAAACTCAACAAAACTTCACCGAAGTACCATCAGCCGAGAGTCTCTGCAAACCCCCAGCCAACAAAAATTCGGCAAAATTAAGTGGATCATCGGTGAAAAAATCGGTGTGTAGAGTGAACGTTCCGCTGCGTAATGCAGCATACTGGGGAGTTCGCCCGACTTTTCCCAGGCTCCGTTCGCCATTGAGAATGTTTTAAACCCCCTCAACAATTTTACCCATAGCACGGGTCGCATGACACTATGGAATTGGGGTTCCCTGTTTGGTAGATTTTTACCACTGAAACAGGTAGTCCGTAGTGTTATTCTTAGCCGGTTGAAACAACCACTACCGACACTACACGGCTTATCTAGGCTGTTCGGTGAAAGAAGCTGACATTGAAGAACAGCTTCCATATTTAGATGGGCGAACAGCCGCAGTTAGTCAATGTATTAGAAAAACATCTTTCCATGATATGCAATTCCATTTTGAAATAACACAAGCCGTCATCAATTAAAGTTTCCAATATTTGTTTTTCATTTGTCGAACAGCTTCATTCCATTGGGTGATTTTTATTAGCTGCCACATTCGATTTTTTTTTTCTCAAGAGCAATTGAATTACTGTCCAATTTTCCACACCCCGAACGTGCTCCATATAAACTCGTTCAAACTGCTACATTGCCCTCCACCGATAAAGACTCAGAATGACAAAACGGCCAGGATATATTCGTTTAATTAATCGGCAAAGTTTATAAGAAATAAATCTATTTCCGGTTGTCTTTTAAGTCTTTCGACTTCTCTGGCCGTGTGTTGCGGCTTTCACACAAGGGACTGATTCTGTGTCCTATGTAGGTCCCCGAAGAAGGAAGGATGTGACTGAGTACATAGTCATAGCCACTTGTGTATTCTCTCTTCGGGCATCTCGTTCCCAGACCAATAGTCTTAGAGCTCCACATACACTTGCGAAGAAGCACGAGAGGAAGCTGGCAGCGATAATTGACTTTGCTACTACAAGACCACCGATGGGATCCGGTCGACATAAGTGGCGAGTGGTGAATCGCAGACAGTGTTTCCCCTCAGGAAATGGAACTAACAAAAAGAAGGCGAAAAGTCCCACTCTATCATACGTATTATAAGTAACGTGGGATGGGGTAAAAACTGGCGAACGGAAAAAAGAGACTGCAGAACTCCTGGTCGTTGACTTTGCCAGCATCGTATGAGTGCTGGGGTTCAGTTTCAAGTGTGGTCGTGTGTGTGCATACGTGGGCAAGTAAGGGGTAGCTTAGCGCTCATTATGGTCAACAAGATGTGTGGCGAGTCTGAAGATCACTTGTGGGACCAGCTTCAATGAGCTCATGGGTAATCGGTTTATGGGGAAAGGAAATTTATCCCGGGGACTCAAAGTTTTCGAACAATGGCAATTGCAGAATTACGATGCTGTTGAGAGATTAGTCCTAGCCACGGGAAATTAAGAATCAAATTAAACAGAACAATCTGCTTTGTGTGATTTCCCTTTCGTGTCACTTGCTCTGTAATGTTTTGAAAATTGGAGGGCAATTCTATGAATATATCTGGAGGTGGAGGTTTTTCGTACCTTAAACACATGTCGATAAAGGATATTTTGTTGCGCAATTTTAGTAAATATGTGAACTTACCTATTCTGGAATATTGTTTTCTCCGTGCATAAATACTTCAAAATATACAAGAATCCAATACCAACAAATCCTTCGCCTATATATCTTTTTGCGTTAAGTATAATAATACAATATTTCTTAATAAACCTTTGAATACCTCCATTTAATTGAACAAAGGATCATCCGCCTACATCAAACTACAGATATTATAGCTTCTTTTCAACTAACCAGCTAGTGTAAATTTCAACTAACCAGCTAGTGTAAATTTTGACTTCACAATAATGAGTGATGATAATTAATGATAGTTAAATTTATTGCTGACACTTTTGTTTCTATCATAGATTACTGAGTGCATATAAAGGGAGTGACTGTCAAAATTGGAAGGTTATTTGTCAGTGCCGTGTAGATGTAGACACAGAGAACAGACGTCCATCTTCAGCATTCAACTTGTGTAAAATCTCTTACGGTTTCGAAGGTTAATGGGATATCCAAACCAGGTGCGCTACTGTCGTTATGTTTTTTTTGTGGCTGCCCAGTTAAACTCATTCCGGAACCGGTTCGGATTTCTGAATGGACCCTCTAAGAACGGTTGGTTTCAAAATCGTCCAATGAAGGACGTTCGTTGGACCAATTTGGACATCGTCCAAATAACCATTCAACGAACGTCCATCGTAGGATCCGTGTTGAACGATTTTGAAACAATTTTTTGGACTTCTCAGTGGGGAGTCATTATGGATTCCAAATCAAATGCAACAACCGATTCCGACTCAGAATCGGTTGTTGCATTTGATTTGGAATCCATACTGACTCCATTCAGGATTCCGAATCAAATTCCGAATGGTTTGACCGGGTGAGTTCGACAGAACGTTCAAAAAATTGTTTCAAAATCGTTCAACACGGGTCTAACGATGGACGTTTGTTGAACGGTTATTTGGACGTTGTCCAAATTGGTCCAACGAACGTCCGTCATTGGACGATTTTGAAACCAACCGTTCTTAGAGGGAGCTCAAATACATCAACATCAAGAGTCGGAATCGGTTGTTTTCTTTGAGCAAGATTCCATACTGAATCCAGTCAGGATTTCGCACCAGTTCCGGAATGGATTTGACGGATACCCAGTTAAACTCATTCCGGAACCGGTTCGGATTTCTGAATGGAGTCATTATGGATTCCAAATCAAATGCAACAACCGATTCCGACTCAGAATCGGTTGTTGCATTTGATTTGGAATCCATAATGACTCCATTCAGGATTCCGAATCAAATTCCGAATGGTTTGACCGGGTGTTGGGATAGGTTGGTGTGGCGGCGCTAATGTTTATCGTATATTAATTCAAATATTTACACACGTTTTTTAAATATTTTTGTTCGATCATGGATGTCTGTTCTCTGTGCTACTACGCTATGCCCACACCTTAACTTACCGCATTAGTACCAATACTTTGCAATCAAATAAATATTCAAAGGCAGTGTCTTTTAAGAGCGCCAGTTACATAATTAATCTGAGCTGTTTCCACAAGAAACAACCCTCAAAACTCAGAACTGCGATGAATAGGTATTAGATGTACTTAATAAAATAAGCTTCCGCTGCTTATCGCTCACTTATGCTCATCCAAACTATACACCAGGTCCAACCATGCTTCCCAGCTGAACTTTCTGTTTCCTGCCAGGATACGGATCCATGGCTGGATGATAAATCTCAAGTCGCTTCTTCGGAGGTGCTTTGCACCTGTTAGTAAATGTTTTTGTTGGTGTATCATAAATACCTACCAACAAAAAGATTCATTCGCAGAGCATAAGCACATAAAGCATCGGAGGGCGTTCAGACGTAATGTATGTGCATAAGTAATGGTTGTGCAAACATTAATCTGCTTGCAGCGCCCGGATGAGGTATCGCGGTTTGGGAAGAAGCAAACGGAAGCACACCAGGAGAACGCGGTGCGAGCATAACCAAACTATGTATGATGTTTTGCTTTGGTTGAAACTCGTTACGTTACAAGCTTCCCATCGTATGTGTATGTGGGCTGAGGAGTGTTTTGTAAGATGTGTTTGCCTGTCGGATTTGGCCAGCAGGAAACTGTGTTCCAGATGTAACTAAACTTTACCTTGTGTTGTGAAGCTCTATTTCATACCGTGAATCGAAAGTGTGGGACTGGGAAGCAGAAAATTTTGGCGGAAATAGATTTGCATCCCAACGAGGAGCAAGTTTTAAGCGCGGCTGGTATTAATATGTATTATGCCATCAGGAGAGGAGTTCGCATAAGATACTTGTTCTTGAAGCTGGTCGGGAAAACTTATTGGATAGACTAGTTAACCCCCTGGCAGTGCCAACCGATGTCATTAATTTTCAGAGGTATGTAAACATCCTGAATGAGAGCAATGCATTTTCTGCGACAACGGAGAATAACTTCTTGTTTAGATCCAGCTTTGTTATTTGTGACGTTGAATAATGTACAATCGACAATCGCTCCTATAAAGCTCTTTACCAGTTCATCGTCAAGCGATTGACTCATATAAATGAAAATGCTATTCGACTTCAATATGACTCATTCAATTAATTCAGTTTGCAACTGGTTATTTTAATAGGGCGATATCCTTTACAAATTGAGTAATTCAATCCACCTTCTAGTTAGACAAGTAAAACAAGTTGAGGAGGAAAGCTAAAAATTTAATTAATTCACACACACACACACACACACACAAACTTGAAAGTTATCCTAGCTTTACTTGAAATTGAGTGACCATGTATGGAATGGTAAAAAAAACTACAGCAAAGTAAGTTACGATTACGTTTTGCCGGAAGGATGGCCAACCCTTTTTCAATCTGCTTTGCATGAGGAAGCTGTTTGAAGGATATCAAATTCGTTATGTTATACATTTATCAAAGACCTTCAAAATGGTTCCCATTGGAATTAGATCTGGGTTCCAGATTATATCGACCAAAAATCATCTCCTTTTGAATGTGCTTGATATTATTCAAAGTGTCATAATGCTGACATCAAGCGTAAGAGAAGGACATAATAGTTTAAATTAAAATCACGCCTAATTATAACTACCCTCATCACTTCCTTAAAAAAATATATATATTTACTGAACATTTCGGTTTGGCTCTGATTAGAAAAACATATTAATCCTAGTAGTCACAGTTCGAAACATGTCACTTGCAGATTCTGTACACTACCGTATAGGAATACGAACAGAACATATCAGTTCTTGAGCACCACTTCATCTAATCGACCCCGTTCGTCGTCCCATTTGATGTGAATCACGCTGAGAGCCACACACGGAACACCAACAAGGAACAATCATCAATCAAAATCAAACCCACTTAACGTGTCTGACATCGCCATGCTGCTGGAGCAGGGATATTTTGCGGTCGCCCTATATTTGGCACCGAAATGAGCCACGGACATCAAGTGAGAAGAAAGTTCTTCCATACATTTTATAAACCAAAAAATTGTTTTGCGTTTTGTGGAATTTTAAGCTATCAGAAAAAAATGTATTGATTTTTCGGGCGTTTTTGAATTTATGTACTTATTCCCAGTATACAAAAAGACTTTACTGTGTTTACTTTGCGAGGCAAGTCAACACATGTACCGGGAACATGGAGTAAATAAACCGCAAAATGTCCTTTTAAAAAGTTTATCCTTGCAGCCGTAACCGACGGTTTTGCTAGAGGCACCGGTGCTTTTCCCGTTTGCTGTGAACTTCCTTGCTCGAAATCAGCCACGTAGTGTGAAGTGACAACGCAGGAGATAAGATTTTTTGTGTGGTTTTTGTATGTTCATCTAATGCTATTTTAACAATCTTGATTTTACGAGTCTTTACCGTGTGTTATCACGCCTCCGACTCGGTCGAAAGGTGATATAATCAGTCTCATTCTTCACTTACGAAAGTAATTTGAGAAACAGGATTCCACGAAGTACATTTCACAGTACATTTTCATATAGACAAACAAGGAAGTGATAAACTCTTTCAGTTTTAACCGGCTGTTGTTGCGTTGCACAATCTTGCTGTGCACATAAAATGCTTTATCAGCTGGTTGAAAACTGTGTACTGAATTCAAAGAAAAAAAGACGGACGTTTCTATCCAAATCATCGATATATAAAAAAAAGTCCCAAATGGACCGAAACGTCGGATGAAGACGAAATCACAGAGAACAGACACCCACGATCGAACAAACACAGAGAACAGACGTCCATCTTCAGCATTCAACTTGTGTAAAATCTCTAACGGTTTCGAAGGTAGTTAGGATATCCAAACCATGTGCGCTACCACAGAGAACATACATCCATGATCGAACAAAAATATTTAAAAAACGTGTGTAAACATTTGAGCTAATATACGATAAACACTAGCGCCGCCACACCAACCTATCCTAACTATTCGTCAAATCCATTCCGGAACCGGTTCGAAATCCTGAATGCTCAAAGAAAACAACCGATTCCGACTATCGGTTGATGCATTTGAGCTGGAATTCATGCTGGAAGTCCGAACCGGTTTCGGACTAGTTTGACTGGGTAGAGGAATAACCGTTGTCAATTCCCACTGAGACGTCCAAAAAATTGTTTCAAAATCGTTCAACACGGGTCCAACGATGGACGTTTGTTGAACGGTTATTTGGACGTTGTCCAAATTGGTCCAACGAACGTCCTTCATTGGACAATTTTGAAACCAACCGTTCTTAGAGGGTTCTGTCGAACTCAGCCACAAAATAACATGACGACAGTAGCGCACCTAGTTTGGATATCCCAACTAACTTCGAAACCGTTAGAGATTTTACACAAATTGAATACTGAAGATGGACGTCTGTTCTCTGTGTACGCACCTTGCCTACAGAAAGGTATATTCGCAGCTAATGCAGCAGGAGCCGGATGTGAATAAAAGGTTGAAACATCATTTATAATTTCGATACAGTCGCCGTTTTCCCGGTGCTCGTCCGGACAGTCCATGTATGAAGAGTCTATGTTTGCGATTGTCGGCTTTCCCACCCCACATAGTCAATATTTGCGAAATGGGTATTCAAATATAGTCATGCTACATTGCAGCCCACCTTCCCTTTCGTATCGTGTGCGGGCGATGTCAACGACAGGCTTTATGGAAGCGAAGCCTTTTATGATCTCAAGCTTGATAACGACTATTCAAGTTGATGGATAAATTTTGTAGCATTGGATGCAGCAAATAGTATGTTTCAAATGTCTGCTGTGTGTTTGCTTCGTAAAAATCATATCACGAAACAACGAAACACTTTATTGCGATTTTTTTAGAAATTTGGGTGAAGCGAATTGATCAAAACTTTTGTACATTGTATTGTATCATTTCAATAACATTCTGTAATTTTTCTGTGTAAAAATATTCTGGTTGCAGTTGAAAATCGAAATAGTGAACTTGCGTCTTTCGATTTTTCTTCTATTTTCAGCGTGCGGAACTAAAGCGCAACTGGTGTAGATGATGCGCAAGTTGATTCTCTAACATGTACACAAGATGCGCTTTAGTTGCCCACTCTGCAAATAGCGAAAAAACGAAAGGCGCAGGTCAATTCTTCAATTTTCAACTGCAACCAGTGTATCGACAAGCAACTCGGTTTCCCATCTTTCTATGTATAAAATACCTAACCCACAGAGAAAAGACGTCCATCTTCAGCATTCAACTTGTGTAAAAATCCCTAACGGTTTCCAAGGTAGTTGGGATATCTTCACCAGGTGCGCTACTGTCGTCATGTTTTTTAAAGATTGAATTCGGCTGAATTGACAGCGGTTATACATCTACCCAGTCAAAACATTTCGGAACCGGTTCGGAAAAAAAATGTTTTCAGTATGGATTCCAACTCAAATTCATTATCCGATTGAGCCGGAATCGGTTGTTTTCATTGAGCCAGATTCCATACTGAATCCATTCAGGATTTCGAACCGGTTCCGGAATGGATTTGACGGATAGTTGGGATAAGGTAGTGTGGCGGCGCTAGTTTCATCGTATATTAATTCAAATGTTTACACACGTTTTATTAACATATTTGTTGGATCATGGATGTCTGTTCTCTGTGCCGAACCCCTATACGTTGAGTTTTCGAGATAATTTAGGTGTCGGTCGACTGGGAAATTCCACAATTGTCAAATTTGCTATGGGGATGTCAGTGGCGCTATCCGCTCAAATGCGACCACAAGGACAACTACAAATATATTTAAAATACCCGTTAAAGCAAACGAAGCATTATTTTTGAGAGTTATGTCTATTGGTTTGTGCTATAACTATAGACATTAAAACAAATTTCATACTATAAACCACATTTAAAACAAAATCCAGTTTTTCCTGACAGAAACTCTTCACTTTTAATATTTGATACCTAAAACGTAAACATGGCGAACTTCAAACAATGAAAAACAAAGGTGAATCAGTGCTTAAATATTCAGCCACCATATATTAGATTGGATAATCTAGGAAAGATCGCATTCCAATAAAACTAAAACTACAAAATGTGACCTATTTTTTCCTAACAGTCTAATGCATATTACAGGCCAACAATAGACGGAAGCGTAATCATCGCAGTGGAAACTTCCGTTTTCGCATCGGTTTCCGCTTCAGAATGCTCGCAAGCTCTTTCATGCGCATTCCTTGTTCGTATCCCACTCAAAGTAACTGCCTTTGAACAACAGCGAAATATTCCCCCCAGCGTACAAATAGGTTCACTCCTGGAACGTGACACAATCATTATGAACAGTCACTTCCCACAATCGATTTTGACCTCAGAAAACTCGCTGTTTATAGTTTAAATTCACAGGCCGTGATGACAAATTAATTTTCGTATTACACTTGAAGCATTCTTGCTGCGAACGACTGCGATCTGATGTATGGCTGGCAGCTGTATAAATAGCTCCACGATTAAGTTCTTGTGATCTTGCTTATAAGATATAAACACTCATTTGCACTTGTATCGAAGGCGGCGCGGCCAACTTTCACTTTGAACTTTCGAAAATGGGAATTTAAATTAATGTCGCTTTGATATCTCCATCTCTCGTCCCCCGCCAAAGTTGC